>NC_142437.1:20845781-21159687 GCF_059453495.1 Arachis ipaensis | reverse complement strand
AGTACGGATGAGTGTTTTATTGATTGTTTGTTTGATGAATATATCTCAATTCAGGCATTCTACTAGTGTGGATGGAAGTTGACCTGTAGTAATTCAAAATGGCCAATGTATATTTTTATAGTATTAGATAGAAGAATATTTGCTAAAATGAATATACCCATTGTAATGAATTTTTTTCAATTGTTATATTTTTATGTCAGTCGTGTAAATTCTTTGAAGGCACAAGATAATAAAATAGGTTGACTTTAATATCATTAGAAGTTAAATTTAATAGTTCAAATAAGCACCACTAATTATGTTAAAAAAGTAATTTTATAATAATAATGTGATTTACATATTAATTTTTTCTAGTAAATTCATTTCAAAATTAAATGTAGAAGTTGGACTCAATTACGCTAAAATTTTAAAGGTAATATAGAATTTGACAACAAAATTAACATTCATTAAGGAAATAAATTTATTTATGGCTATTTTCTAATTATAAATAATAACAAGACTTATGAAAAAATATTAGTGTCATCATTTTTATTAATTAAATCATAATATTAGGTAGTTGATAGTTTTATAGGCGAAAATTATTAAGTAATTACATAAAAATTAGCAACGAACAAGCAATAAGGATTCAGAAAAAATCGATTATATAATACCAATTTCATAATTAAAATATGTCACATATCATATTCTCATATATTCTATTTATTATCTATTATATTATATAAAAATTAGGTTTCTGCACTTAACGGTGGAGTTAACGTGACATACTTACGAAAATGTTTAGCAATTTGTTTCTTTTAACTCATTAAATATAATTTATTATGATAAATTAACTATATCAACTAATTGATTTGATTAGATATTTAAATATCACATAATTTATTATAATTTATATCAAGTTGATTTGGTAGTATTTTTTAATTTATTTCTTTTAATATTTTGTTAGTATTTTTTAATTTATTAACCAAATTAATTATACTAATTATCTGTATTAATTAACTAATTAGATTAATTAACTAATCATTAAAATAATAAATCTATGAATAAAATAGGTTCTCGAGATATTTTTTACTAATAATTAAATCAAATCAAATTATATTTACTGAGTTAAATTTAAATCATGTGAATTAAGGACTAAACTAAAATAAGATTATTTTTACTCATTCAAATTGAACGCAATAAATAAAATTAATTTTGTTAGATAATCATGGTCTTTTGGTCTTCTATATATAATAGCCACACAAAATTATAAAAATCATCATATTTTTTAAGTTACTACACAAGTATTATATTTTAGGTAATTGTATATTTTTTTATGTTATTTTAAAAATTATTATATAATTTTAAGATCATTTAATTATGTTTATTGTAAGACCCATAATTTTCGAAAAATATTATTATGAGTTAATTTCAATTTATTTATTTATTAAAGACTTTATTTTTAGAAATTATTTTATTAAAAGCAATTAAATCAAGTTTTGACAATTAAATTAGAAATTTTACTTAATTTTATAATTATTGAATAATTTTCTATATTTAAGTTATACAGCTTAACAGTTGCAAAAGAATAAGAATTTTATACAATTTAGTAAAATAATAGAAACTCTAGAATTTAATACTTTAATTTTATAAACAACGAAAATTAATTATATTATCTTTAATTTTAAATTAAAATATTCGATTAAAAGTCAATTAATAAATTAATAATCAAATAACATTTTCAAAATAATTTTAATAGATTAAATTAGATTTTTAATTAATACTCTATACTCCTAATTTTATTAAAATTACCTAAACTACCCTAATCCTAACCTTCTACCCCCACCGTCTTACTCTTTCCCCAAAACCCTAACCTTTCCCAGCTTCAGACAAAAAGAAATGAAAGAAAGAAAAAAAGAAGAAGAAAGAAAGGAAGAGGAAAAAAAGGAAAGGGGGAGGAAGAGAGGGAGATCCGAAAGTGAGAGCGCACCGGTGGAAGGGCGCCGGAGCTGCTAGGCCACGCCGTCGGGGTCGCCTTGGCTGTCGTGGGGAGCAGAGACGCATGCAGAGGAGAAGCCTCCACTGCCTCACGTTCGTTGTCATCCTCGCCAGGAAGCATGTCGCCGCTTCTATCCGTCCGTCCAGCCCGAGCCGTTGCCGTCGCTGCTAGTCCGCCTTGGAGCCGCCGTCGTCACTATTGAAGCCGAGGAGAGAGAGACGCGGTGAGAGGAGGGTCACGCCCAGTGTCGTCGCCGCCTTTCCTTTGCCGTCACCGAAGCTACTGGGCTCGCCGTCGATGCACCCATGTTGCTGCTGTGTCGCCGGAGGTTCACGCTGCTGTACTGGCCGCCGGAGAACACAGATGAGGCCTCTGTCTTCTTGGGTTTTGATTGTTGCTAGTTACTCGACTGTACACCGTTGTCGGAATCGGGCCAGATTTACCGGTAACCACTTCCTCCTTTCTTGAATTTGTTCTATTTTTATTTTACTCCGCTATTCTGATTTTGCTGGTGTCTCTACTGTCTTAACGATCAAAATGGTGTTATTGCCACTAGAACAGATGCACAGGTCCCTGATTCTCTTCTTTGTTGCCCCATCGTTTTATTTTCTATAGTTGCAGTAAGTTATTCTAACCTTTATATCCTTACGCTATTATTCTGCTATAGATTTTTGAGAATTTTGTGATGTTAACGTTCTAGGGTCAAGTTCCAGTAATTGCATGGTTAAAATAGAAGCCGTTTCTGTTGTTGTGGAAGTGTACGGAGCGGTGGATGCAGCTGCCGTTGAGTGCGAGTCGAGAGAAAAAGGTTTCTTGGACGTATTTGATTTATGGGTTTTGATTATTCGAGGTAATGGCGCTTTTCTTAAACTTGTTTTACTTTTCAGAGTTGTTATAAATCGATACTTATGAATTGAATTTAGTTGCTTTGGATGAATGAGATTGTTAGTTCGATTGATCGATCGATTGAGAAAGTTGAATATTCTGGTTAATTGACTGATGTTGTTAAAGTGGTCTTCCTTGAATTATCAGAATTTGACTTTGAAACAAATTTGGAAAGGACTTGATATTTGAAAATTGTTTGTTTATTGAGAATGATTTGCTATTTTGGAAATGATTCAAAAAGGGTTAGAGGAAGGGTTTGGTTTGAAACTGTTTGAGAAGACCGAGAATTCTTTATTATTGATTGAATGTTGTTTTCTCTTGATCTTGGGGATCTACTGCAATCTGGTTATAGCCTGAGTAGCCATCCAAAAAGCAGTAATAATCATGACCTGCTAGTCTTTCTAGCATCTGGTCTATGAATGGTAAAGGAAAATGATCCTTTCTGGTGGCTGTATTGAGCCTTCTGTAGTCAATATACATGCGCCACCCTGTAACTGTTCTTGTAGGAACCAGTTCATTTTTTTCATTATGAATCACTGTCATGCCTCCCTTTTTTGGGACGACTTGAACAGGGCTCACCCAGGGGCTATCAGAAATAGGATAAATAATCCCAGCCTCTAGTAACTTGGTGACCTCTTTCTGCACCACTTCCTTCATGGATGGATTTAGCCGCCTCTGTAGTTGAACCACTGGTTTGGCATTATCCTCCAATAGGATTTTGTGCATGCATCTAGCTGGGCTTATGCCCTTAAGGTCACCTATGGACCACCCAAGAGCTGTCTTGTGTGTCCTTAGCACTTGAATAAGTGCTTCCTCTTCCTGTGAATTTAAAGCAGAGCTTATGATCACTGGAAAAGTGTCACCTTCTCCCAGAAATGCATATTTCAAGGATGGTGGTAGTGGCTTGAGCTCGGGTTTAGGAGGTTTTTCCTCTTTCAGAAGAAAGTTCAGAGGCTCTTTCATGTCCCCTGAATCCTCCAAATCAGGCTGAACATCTTTAAAGATGTCTTCCAACTCTGATTCGAGACTCTCAGCCATGTTGATCTCTTCTACCAAAGAGTCAATAAGATCAACTTTCATGCAGTCTGTTGATGTGTCTGGATGCTGCATGGCTTTGACAGCGTTCAACTTGAACTCATCATCATTGACTCTCAGGGTTATTTCCCCCTATTGGACGTCAATGAGGGATCGTCCAGTTGCTAGGAAGGGTCTTCCTAGAATGAGAGTAGCACTCTTGTGCTCCTCCATTTCCAGCACAACAAAGTCAGTGGGAAAGGCGAATGGCCCAACTCTGACAATCATGTCCTCAATCACGCCTGATGGGTATTTAATGGAACCATCAGCAAGTTGGAGACATATCCGGGTTGGTTTAACTTCTTCAGTTAAGCCAAGCTTCCTGATAGTGGATGCAGGTATTAGGTTGATGCTTGCCCCAAGATCGCATAAAGCTGTCTTGGTGCAATTACCTTCTAATATGCATGGTATCAGAAAACTCCCAGGGTCTTTAAGCTTTTCAGGAAAGCTCTCTAGAATGACTGCACTGCATTCTTCAGTGAGGAGAACTCTTTCTGTTTCTCTCCACTCCTTTTTATGACTCAAGATCTCTTTCATGAACTTGGCATAAGAAGGTATTTGCTCAAGTGCTTCTACAAATAGAATCTTTATTTCAAGAGTCCTGAGATAATCTGCAAAGCGAGCAAATTGCTTATCCTGCTCCTCTTTCTGGAGTTTTTGAGGATAAGGTATCTTGGCTTTATATTCTTCAACCTTAGTTGCTGCAGGTTTATTGCCTACAGAAGTGGTTGAAGAAGCCTTTTTAGAGGGGTTGTTATCAACACTTGTGTGTGTCTGATCCCTCACTGGCAATTGAGTGCCAGAGTTAGAGGCTGGAGTGACATGAGAAGCTAACTCCTTGTCTGTTCCTGGCGTTTGAACGCCAGAATTGTGCCTATTTTGGGCGTTCAGCGCCAGATCCTGCCCATTTTGGGCGTTCAACGCCAGATCCTTGCCCATTTCTGGCGTTGAACGCCAGTCCTGCTGTATTTTTGGCATTGAACGCCAGTTTTGGCCATGGTCTGGGCGTTCAGCGCCAGCCTTCCACCAGTTTTCTGGCGTTTTAGCGCCAGAATTATTTTTCCCTGGGCTCTTACTGTCCTCGGGTGAATTTTGGGTGGTTTGCTCATTTCTTAGCTTTTTGCTGCCTTGAGGTGGGGTATTTAATGTTTTCCCACTTCTTAGTTGAACTGCTTGGCATTCTTCTGCTATTTGCTTTGACAGCTGCTGCTTTGTTTGCATAAACTGTTCGTCCATATGTATATTAGCCATCCTTGTCTCTTGTAACCTTTCTTTGAATTCGGCTAACTGCTTTGTTAGAAAGTCCAATTGCTGATTGAATTCAGCAGCTTGTTTTACAGGACTGAGTTCAGCAGTTGCTGTCTTAACCTCTTCTTTCATGGAAGGGTCACTGCTTAGGTACAGATGCTGATTCCTGGCAACTGTATCAATGAGCTCTTGAGCCTCTTCAATTGTCTTTCTCATGTGGATAGATCCACCAGCCGAGTAATCAAGAGACATCTGAGCTCCTTCTGCAAGCCCATAGTAGAAGATGTCTAACTGAACCCACTCTGAAAACATTTCAGAGGGGTATTTTCGTAGCATCTCTCTGTATCTCTCCCAGGCATCATAAAGAGATTCATTATCTCCTTGTTTAAAGCCTTGGATGTCCAGCCTTAGCTGTGTCATCCTTTTTGGAGGGAAATATTGATTCAGGAATTTTTCTGTCAGCTGTTTCCATGTCCTTATGCTGGCCTTAGGTTGGTTATTCAACCACCTCTTAGCTTGATCTTTTACAGCAAATGGAAACAGTAATAGTCTGTAGACATCCTGATCTATTTCTTTATCATGTACTGTGTCAGCAATCTGTAGAAACTGTGCCAGAAACTCTGTAGGTTCTTCCTGTGGGAGACCGGAATACTGGCAACTTTGCTGCACCATGATAATGAGCTGAGGATTCAACTCAAAGCTACTGACTCCAATGGAGGGTATGCAGATGCTACTCCCATATGAAGCAGTAGAGGGGTTAGAATATGACCCCAGAGTCCTTCTGGACTGTTCATTTCCACTTAGATCCATGATGGAGAAAGGGAGATGATGTCAAGTAAAAATTTTATTTTTATTTATTTATTTATTTATTTATTTCGAAAATAAATTAAAATAAAATAAATAAAAATAGGTGAAGATTTTCGAAAAAATGAGGAGAGAGAAAGTGGTAAGGAAATTTTGAAAAAGATATGATTTGGAAAAGATTTTAAATTTTGAAAAAAATCTAAATTTTTTTTTTAAAAAAATAATTTTCGAAAATTTGTTTTAAAATTAGAGAGAAAAGATATTTTTGAATTTAGTGAGGAGAGAGAAAAACAATAAAATAGCACAAGATTTAAAATTTTTAGATCTAATGCTCCTTGTTTTCGAAAAATTTGGAGAGAAAACACCAAGGAACACCAAACTTAAAAATTTTAAGATCAAGACACAAGGAAAACTCAAGAACACCTTGAAGACTCACAAGAACACAAGAACATGAAGAAGGAACACTAAACTTAAAATTTTTAGAAAACCAAAACAAAATTTTCGAAAATCAAGGGAAATCAACAGGAAAACACCAAACTTAAAGTTTGGCACAAAATTTAATAGAGAAAATATTATTTATGAAAAAGAAGGTTTTGAAAAGAATATAAAAAACTCTAACCCAATTATCAAGAACACAGATTAATGCTCTAGCCAAATGAGTTATGGAAATTTTCGAAAATTTTAAGAAAAATCAACAAGAAAACACCAAACTTAAAGTTTGGCACAGGATTTAATAGAAAAATTATTTTTGAAAAAGGTTTTAAAAATATGATAGCCAATTACCATGAACATAAACACCACGTTCTAACTAACTGAGCTATAAATTTAAAGTGTTTTAACAAGGGATAAATAATAAAAGACTCTAAACCAAAAAAGAGAAATTTTTCCTAATCTAAGCAACAAAATAAACCGTTAGTTGTCCAAACACGAACAATCCCCGGCAACGGCGCCAAAAACTTGGTGCACGAAATTGTGATGTCCAGGCTCAAACTATTCCTGGCACGTGAGCAACTTGGTACGCGTAATCGTGATTACACATTCATAATTTGTCACAACTTCGATACAACTAACCAGCAAGTGCACTGGGTCGTCCAAGTAATACCTTACGTGAGTAAGGGTCGAATCCCACGGAGATTGTTGGTTTGAAGCAATCTATGGTTATCTTGTAAATCTTAGTCAGGAAGTCAATTATGTTTATCAGTTGAATTGCGAATAACCAAGAGAGCATAAATTAAAGGTTACTTGTTGTGCAGTAATGGAGAATATGTTGGAGTTTTGGAGATGCTTTGTCTTCTGAATCTCTGCTTTCCTCTGTCTTCTGATTCACGCACGCATGTCCTCCTATGGCAAGCTGTGTGTTGGTGGATCACCGTTGTCAATGGCTACCTTCCATCCTTCCAGTGAAAACTACGCTCACGCGCTCTGTCACAGCACGGCTAATCACCGGTTGGTTCTCGATCCGGTTGGAATAGGATTTACTATCCTTTTGCGTCTGTCACTAACGCCCAGCCTTCAGGAGTTTGAAGCTCGTCACAGTCATTCAATCCTTGAATCCTACTCGGAATACCACAGACAAGGTTTAGACTTTCCGGATTCTCATGAATGCCGCCATCAGTTCTAGCTTATACCACGGAGATTCTGATTAAGGAATCTAAGAGATACTCATTCAATCGTATATAGAACGGAGGTGGTTGTCAGGCACACGTTCATGATTTGAGGAAGGTGATGAGTGTCACAGATCATCACCTCCATCCCAGTTAAGCGCGAATGAACATCTTAGATAGGAACAAGCGTGGTTGAATGGAAAACAGAAATACTTGCATTAATTCATCGAGACACAGCAGAGCTCCTCACCCCCAACAATGGGGTTTAGAGACTCATGCCGTCAGAGAATACAAAGTTTTGATCTAAAATGTCATGAGATACAAAATAAGTCTCTAAAAGTTGTTTAAATACTAAACTAGTAGCCTAGGGTTACAAAATATGAGTAGACTATGATGGATGATGCAGAGATCCACTTCTGGGGCCCACTTGGTGTGTGCTGGGCTGAGACTTAAGCAATTCACGTGCAGAGGCCATTTGTGGAGTTGAACGCCAATTTTTATGCCAGTTTGGGCGTTCAACTCCAGCTTTTGATCCTATTCTGGCGCTGGACGCCAGAATTGGGCAGAGAACTGGCGTTGAACGCCATTTTACGTCATCTATCCTTGTGCAAAGTATGGACTATTATATATTGCTGGAAAGCCCTGGATGTCTACTTTCCAACGCAATTAAAAGCATGCCATTTCGAGTTCTGTAGCTCCAGAAAAACCACTTTGAGTGCAGGGAGGTCAGAATCCAACAGCATCAACAGTCCTTTTTCAGCCTGAATCAGATTTTTGCTCAGCTCCTTCAATTTCAGCCAGAAAAATACCTGAAATTACAGAAAAATACACAACTCATAGTAAAGTCCAGAAATATGAATTTTTCCTAAAAACTAATGAAAATAGACTAAAAACTAACTAAAACATACTCAGAACTATATGAAATTAACCCCAAAAAGCGTATAAAATATCCGCTCATCACTATGCATAGACTCTTGGGGATGCACGTCGGGGGATAGTCTAAGGGTAATTTAGACTTGTCAGGTTGGCTGGATAACTGACAGATGAGTCTCATCAGCCATAGGACAGGCATGCATCATATGCATTTGTATGCTTTGCTTGGGTTTGAACTTGTTTTGGTTTGCCTAATTGCTAAACTGTTCTTAACTGCTACTTGAACTATTTGCTGTAACTGCTTTCTACTTGTGCTTTCCTTGTCGGGTTAAGTACTGAAATCGTCCCTAAGGTCTGGGGTGAAAATCAAAATTGTCCCCGACCTTTTTTTGTTATTAAAATCATCCTCAACGTTACAAAATGTCATAAAATCGTCCTTTTTACCAATTTTATTTTTTTATTACCAAATTACCCTTTATTAAAAAATTATAAAATAAAATAAAAAAAAAGAAAAGAAAGGATGAGGGAGAAAGAGGATCGGGGGAAGGGGGAAGGGGAAAGGGGGTGGGGGGCAAGAAAGAGAGGGGGTGGGGGAAAAAGAGAATCCGGGGGAGAGGGGAGGGATGGCCTCAAGCTCCGCCGCTGTCTGCGAGTTGTCGCTGCTCGGTGGTATCAGATCCGCGAATTTGTTTTCTTCTTCTGTGAGGGGAGGGGCAGGGGAGAGGGGAGAAGGGAAAAGGGGAAGGGCGAGGGAAAAGGGGAGAAGGGAAAAGGGAGAAGGGAAAAGGAAGAGGGGAAGGGGAAGGGGGAAGGGGGGACGGCGCCAGCACTGGCAAAGGGGGGAAAAGGGAAAGGACGCGGGGTGGGGGTGAGGGAAGGGGTGTGGGGGAGGAGGAGTGTGAAGGGAGAAGGGGGGAGGGGATCGCCGCTGTTGTAGGAGCCGCGTCCTGTCGCCGCCATCGCGCCAGTCACTGCCGCGTTACTCAGGATCGTCACCTTGCCACAGCCACCGTCCATCGCGCCGCACCACGCCACATTGCCATCAGGAACAGAGTGCGCACAGGGGAGGGAGACCGCCGCGCCTTCGTCGCCGTTCCTCGCCGCCTCGCCGCCTCCGCCTCTACCTCGCTGCCTCGCCGCCTCTGCCTCCGCCATCTGCATCTGCTTTCTTGCTTTCTTGTTTTTTTGCTTTCTATTTCTGTTTTTTGGTTTGGTGTTGTTTTGTATTGTTGCTGTTGTTTGGGGTTCTTGGTGTTGGTGTTGGTTGGTGGTGTTTGTCGTGGGGGTGGTGGTGGTGGTGGTGGTAATGTTGGTGGCAGTAGAGGTGGTGGTGTGAGAAAGGTGAAGAGAAGAATGATGATGATGAGGGTATTTTGGTCCAAGAATTCGGGGAAGGATGATTTTAAAGTGTTTTTGAACGTTGAGGATGATTTTAATAACGAAAAAAGGTTGGGGATGAATTTGATTTTTGCCCCTTACCTTAGGGACGATTTCAGTACTTAACCCTTCCTTGTCTGTCTTGCCTGTGTTTGTCCAGGCGTGTTACATTTGAGAATGGACTTTGGTGCTGAATTAATGATTGTGTTGTTTGATTGCGTGGTTGGTTTTTGATTGAGATTTGCTTATGAGAAAAGAAAGACTTTGGATTTCTGAAAATATTAAACATTGTTTCTTTGAAAAGGTTTTGAACGATTAACTATTAGATTTTAAAAGAATTCATAAGGCGATGATAATCACTGAATTTGAAAACAGTTTTCTTATTGAATATCTTCTTATGACAACTTTGAAACTCCGTGGTGAGACCGTGTGGTTAGGTTCTCACCCCCTACAGCTTTACCTTTTCAGGAACCAGATGAAGAAGTATTAAGAAGAGTTATACTACGTTTGGTTTATATGTTGTTGTATTAATTAGATTATTTTCTTCCCTCGTCTTTGTTATTACAAGTTTGTAAGAGGGATAGGGATTATGTTATATATATATATTATATTGAGTTATTATGTAATGAGTCTCATATAAGAATCTATGCCTGCTTGTAATTTTCTTAAAATGAAGTATTTATCTCCGGTTTTCAAAGAAATTAGCGATACAGTATCGAGTTACAGGCTCCTATTCTAGTATTTAGTATGTAAAGTAGTCGTAATACTTCTTGCTATCAGAGTAGCGCAGCCGGAAGCGTGATTTCTGATAGTGAGGGTGTTACATTTATTTTTTAAAAGCATTGTTATTATTAGAGAGTAACTAATGTTTGTGATAGTCTAAAATTGAAAATAAAAAATATAAAATATTAATATACTGAGTTTTTAAAGTATAAATTTTGAAGTAAATATATGTGATTATAATTAATGGTCATAATTAAAAGTCTTTATTTTATTTCAATTTGTTCAGGACATGTTTAACTTAAATTTTATTTTTTTATTAATTAGTATTTTTTTTGTATATTTAATTGTCATTAATTTATATAAATTAAAATGTATAACTTTAAAAAATAGATATGATGACAAGTCATCATATGCTAGTTTTGCAAGCAGTTTTCACTTGTTTCATTAGTTTTTATGCACTTTTTTGCATTGTAAGTTGGCAATTTGGAGTGGAATTGCATGGTTTCTTTGAATCAATCAACCACCCTTTAATTGACACAAAATCATTAAGTTTAAGCTAAAATTAATTGGTTTTAAATGAATTTTAAGCTTTGTAAATTTTGTGATACTTTGATTGGTTGTTTTGATTTTTTTGTAGGTGAAGAAAAGGAAAAAATAAGAAAAGAGTTCCCAAAGGAAACAAAAAGTGTAGCCAAAGAAAGAAAGAGAAGCGTGGCCCAAGGAAAGAAAAAGCATGGTTCATACAAAGAGTGAGAGCATAAAGCTCTTGCCAAGAGCTTAGAGCTCTTGTGGAGAGCTTTACTTCAACAAATCAAAAACCAAGCTCTTGCCAAGAGCTGAAAAGCTCTTGCCAAGAGCTTTATCAAAAGCACATGGAAGAAGGAAGCAAGGCAAGCTCACATGCAAAGCTCTTGCCAAGAGCTTTGCCCAAGAGCTTTTTCGAGCATTCCAAGGGAAAAATCAAGGAGAAAAAGCTCAACTATGCACTCACCAAGACTTGAACCCATGACCAAGGGGAGGAGACCAGCGCTATTCCACAAGGAAAAACAAGCCAAAATTGGCTTGTTTTCATTCAGCAAGGTTCGAATAGGGACCATCAAGGAAGCAAGGCCTTGTGCGCCACTCACTTGCCAAGGAAAATGGCCAGCAACTTCCTTCACCAAGACTCGAATCGGGCACCTCAAGGAAGGGAGATTTTGGGCGCTACTCTTGTGCCAAGGAAAATAGCCACCAAGTGCTTCACCCAAGGCTTGAACCAGAGACCTCAAGGACAAGTAAAGCTCTTGCCAAGAGCTTTTAAACTCTTGCAAAGAGCTTTATTCTCTTGTCACAAGAAGGGAACGTGCGCACACTTTAGCAAGGAAAGGGAACCAAAGCTCTTGGCCAAAGCTCTTGCCAAGAGCCGAGCTTTCCCCTGGGAGGTGCACCATGGGCCAAAAATTCATCAAAAATCCAAATTAATTCATTTCTTTACCAATAATGAGAGCCCACCCAAATTCTTAGATCCACATTAGGAAGTGTATAAATAGGTGTTAGTTTGATTTAGTAAGGACTTTTCTTTGACACTTTTTATCTTTTTGCTTCTTTTAATTTTCATTTTTGTAATTTTGAGACTTTTACTTTGAATTTGGATCTTGGAGAATTTGGAAGGAGAATTGATCTCTCTTCTTCCTTGTTCTTGCTTGAGTACTCTTTACTTCTTGCTTTGGATCTTGGGTGGAGAATTGAAGAAATTCTGTTTCAATCTCACCTTGAGATCTCTTGTTTACTTTCTGCATAATTCTAGAATTGTGCTTTGAATTCAATTCTGTTTATTGATTTCATTCTTCTACTCCTTTTGCAATTTACTTTTCCATTTTCATTTTCATTTTGCAATTGTTCTTGTTGAATCAAGGAAGGATTTGAGATCTAGACTTGTTTTCTAGTCTCTTCCACTCCTGAGATCTTCAACATTCTTTTAATTGCTGCAATTAAGCATCAGTCACTTTCTGTTTTAATTCTCAAAGCATTTTTACTCTTCTATTTGAAATCTACTTCAATTCAATTCATCTTTTGCTCTTCTATTTGTTGCAATTTACTTCTGCTTGTTTAAATTCTGTAATCCCAACTCCCAGTCTCCAAATCCTTTTATTATTCAAGCCATTTACATTTCTTGCATTTTAAGTTTCAGTTATTTACATTTCTTGCACTTTAAGTTTCTGTCATTTACTTTATTTGTTCTTTAAGATTCAGTCCTTTTACTTCTGTAGCTCTTTAATTTACTGCAATTCTTCCCTCTCCCTTTACGATTCATGCAATTTAGCTTCTGTCAATTATAAACCACTCAACCAATACTTGATTCGCTTGACTAAATCAACCACTAAACTAAAATTGCTCAATCCTTCAATCCCTGTGGGATCGACCTCACTCATGTGAGTTATTATTACTTGATGCGACCTGGTACACTTGCCGGTGAGTTTTGTGTTGGATCGTTTTCCACACATCAAGATACGTGTCTAAAAAATGAAAAAAAAAATTTGTTAGTAAAAAATTTATGTCGCTTTAGCTTTTTTTTTTTGCATCATATCTTACATTTTTACTATAATTAAAAGTTAGAGGTAAATTATTAAATATAAATTAGCAAAAAAAAATATAATACTTAATGAATTATCATAATCACATTTAAAAGTATTTAAGTTATTTTCATATAATAAAAGTGATATGCTTCAAAAAATATTTGTATATAATTTACTAATAAATATATGAGATATTTATCATAATTTTTATTTTTAATAAAAATATTATTGTATTAAAATGATACATTTTAAAGATGTATAAATGAGATTTTTATTAAAAAAATTTACAAGATAGTAAATGCAATTTTATTTTAATTTTATCCTTAATATTTAGTTTTAATTTTTACCTTTAGAGTTTTAATATGTTTCAATTACACTATTAGAGTAAACAACATTAATTATAACTAATCAATTATATTATCTGATTTGATCAAAATTAAATAAATATTAAATTATTTAATAAATAATAAATAAAAAATAAAATAAATGAATTTAATTTGAATTATTTTCTTATTATTTTCTATATCTAGGAATTTTAATGTGCTTTTATATATTTTGATTAATAGTTTTCAAAGGAGTTACTATTTTATTTACTAACATTTTAAATTTTTTATAATATTTTCATAAAACTTGATTAATAGATTCTTCTTCATAATGTTTTTCTTGAACTTTTTAATAAAAATATATTTTAATTTTTGTCTTTCATCTTTTATATTTATTTATTATACTAATTTTTTTACAGTATATTTTTATCAACTACATACATTATTTTTAGTATTTTTTTTACTTTTTTTTAATTATTTTATTACCTTATTTTTAATTATTTATTTTATTTTCACTCCTCGTATGTTTATTGTATTTCACTTCATTTTAATTTTAATTTCATAGTTAACTTTCAATTATATAAAAGTCAATAGTTTTTTTCAAAACATGGTTAAATATATTATCTATTATATACAATCATTAGGATAAACAAATAAATATAAATTGAATATATAATTTAATTTTAATTTAAACTAAAAACTAAATAAATTATCAGAAAAATAGCAACTAATTTTGTTTTTAATTTCTCTATAATTTATTTTAAGGTAAAAATCTCTCTATAACCACTAACATCGCCGATAACAAAATTATAAGTCTCTATGGACAAAATTTTTTTTAAAATAATCTTATGCATCAACATGTAATTTTTTTATATTTTTATTTTTTTCTAAAATTTTTGAGATTTATCAACCTTTAAGCTGTCTATACATCACTTCTCAAAATATTATGATTTTACAAGATATAATATGTGGGGTAAATCACCTTTATAAACCATTTGCATACCAATTTTACGTATATCTCCCAAATTAAAAAAGGCTACGTGCATGTCTCAATTTATATATCTATGTAAATCAAATTTATGAAGTTCGAATTATGTGTTTTCGTAGTAACTCGAATTTATAAGATTTGAATTACTTGGATGTTATCTATGCTACTAAATCGAACGAAGGAGATTCAATTTAAAATGAGCTGGTTGCTACTAAGTGAGTATAAATCGAACCTTATTACTTCGATTTAGCATGGACCACATAAATCGAAATTTATAGATTTAATTTAGTAGGGGATGACATAATTCGAATTCTTTGAATTCAATTTACTTTCGAATCACAATGTCAAGTAATTCAAATCCTATAAATTCGATTTACTACTTATTACCCTAATTCGAATTCATTAAATTCGATTATATAGAAATGTAAAAGGAGACAACTAGATAACGTTTTTGAATTTGGAAAATTCAGGTAATTTTGGGGTGGCTTTAGTTTATCAACGTACATTAACTTTATATGTGATATTAGTTATTGTTATATATATGAAAAATGTGACTTATTTATACATTGTTTGGATTAGAAGAATTTGTAGGGAAAGAAAATGGTGGAGAAGAAAATGGATGGAAAAATCAATTTTTCATTGTTTGGATCAACAAAGAAATTAAATGGAAAACATAAGTGTATGTGAAGGTCATGTAAATTTTTTCTCTTCAAAATTGCGAAAAAAACTAATGCAAAAGTATAAACATAGGTAAAAATACAGAGTTACCATTTGAATTATAATTTATATATAATATATAAAAATATTAATATAATTTTACTCTATTATAATTTTTTCTCTTCTTACTTTTCCTTCCATCCAAGCAAAAGAAAATTTTTCCTCTATTTTCTTTCTATTCATTTTTGCTTTATCTAAACAACACACAAAAAAAATATTTTTCTTTCCTCTCATTTTTTTCTTTCCATTTTCTTTTCTCTTATTTTCCATCTTATATCCAAACAATAGCTTAGTGTTTATCCATTTATCTTCTATTAATATTGTTATAACAAGGATATATGTGACTTTATAAAAATGATATAACCTAAACTTTGATTATCACAAAAATAGTCAAAATAGATATTTGCAAGGATCACTCGTGTTTTAGGGCTAGATGGGGACTCGTGAAATCCTCACGACCTGCCATGCGAAAAAGGATAGGGACTAGGAGTGGCAAACGGGCCGAAACTCGTTGGGCTGGCCTGAATAACCCGCCAAAAAAGACGGGTTGGGCTGAAATTTTGAAACCGCCAAACTTAAAAAGCCCGCCTATCCCGCACTGCTTAATTCATGAGTTTCGGCAGGGCAGGGGCGGGGTGGGATAGGCTTCTCCGCTGGGCCAAGTTTTTATTTTATTAGGGTCATTTTTTTACAAATTTTTATTATGTTATTGATCTACGAGAGAATGAAGATGACAATTGAAGATGTTCTAAGCTATATTTTGGATTACGTTTTATGTTTGATTAATTATAAACTTGAAGATGTTTAATTATATATTTTGGATAATATTTGTTTTGGTTTGAACAATGTTGGTTTTATTATTTTGTTTCAAAAATTTTGTTTATAATTATGTTTATTACATATTTATAATTATTAAAATTTTAATGTGTGTGAATTTAAAAATTATAATTTTTTTATGTTTTTAGAAATTATAAATTTATTAAAATTGTTGTAAAATTATATATATTATTTAATATTTAATGGTTTACAAAAAAAAGGAGATCCCGCTAACCCGCCAGCCTACCATTAGGCGGAACAGGGGAGAAATTCAAGACCGCCTTATTAGGCGGGGCGAGGCGGACCAGTCCACTAGATGGCGGACTTTTACCGAGACAGGGCGGGTTTTCCCATTTGCCATCCCTAACGAGGACACGAACATAAGTATCAGCTCCATGGAACCTATTAAATATATACAAATATAAAATTATTAATTTATCCTAATTTATATATACATAAATCCATTTCTTGAATTTAGTAACGCTAATTTCTACTTCCAATTCAAATTTTTTCTTTTTCTTCCAGACTCATTCTCAGCCTCGATCCTCTCTCTCTAACTCACTTTCTCTGCCTCTCAAGTCCGTCACTATGTTGCTCAGTATTGTCTTAAAAAATTATGTTATGTTATTATGTTGGAACATATTTTTATGTTTTCTCCTTTTAAAATGTTATTTTTCATAACGAATGTTATAAATTGTGTTGAGTTACATTAAATTGATTATTTTATGATTATTATGTTATGCCTTTTTGTGTTAATTTTTTTTCAAAATTTTTTAAAGAATATTCGTATATACCCGAGAAGATCTGCGTTCCCTAAGAGATAATTAAACAGAAACTTGCAATGACGAAGAAGGAACGCGGACATTTTTTTTAAAATAGGAATGAGGGATGAGAAGGGGGTTTCTCACGCTCCCCTAAGTACTCATTATCATATCTAACTAGTAATGAAGATCCAATTTGAGTCAATTTAGAGGGGACGTGTGGACTTTATCCACATTGGGCCTTTAAGATAATGAACCTAAGTTAGATTTGGGACCCTAACAATGGATTTTAGTTGATCTTGCTTGCATTGAGGTCTTACTAGACCCAAATATATCTTGGATTAATATTTTGAGTCATTGTTATAGTAAATACTAAACTATTTAACATTATAACACTTAGTATATATAAAAGTTGGATATATTTACAAGACATTTTTTAATTCAAATTAAAAAAATTAATTATCTCTTTTTTTAGCTTTAAATATTATTTTCTAATGTAAAGAAAAAATGAAAATAACAATAATTACTCACATAATTAAAATAGATAATCTTAATATATACATGACATTATATATATATATATATATATATATATATATATAATTTTTTTCTTTTCTATAATGACTATTTATATAATTTATTTAACAATTTTTTCATCTTAATATTTAATAAATTTAACATATAAAATATTATTTAACATACAAAATAAGTAATCTAAGTCATCATCTAAGACAATAAGTATAATAGTGTAAATACTTATTTATTTATTAGTAGTGAAAAAATATGTAAATAGTATAAATTGATATTTTTTAGTATAAAAATAATAATAAAAGTTAATTACATAATTAAAAAATTATGAAGAATTTGTTAAATAATAATAAAAAATAAGATCACTATTTTCATATATTACAAAGTTTATGAAAAAATTTTGGATAATAAATCAATTCTCAATAAATTATACATTAATTTTTTCAAAAAAATAAATAATTAATACATTGAATATTATTATTTTCGTACTAATATAATATATATTATCGATTATTAAGTTTATAATTAATTTTTAATCCAATTTTGGTAATTAAAATTTAAATGATTGAAATTATTAAATGTTAAATATTTTGCATCTAACCAATTTATTTTTTTATTGAAATTAAAAAGGATGAGTTGTTAATCAATTCTAAATTTAAATTTAAATTTGAGTAAGAAAATAAAAAAAAATATTTTAAATTTTATCTCGCTATCCAGAATTAATTTTAAGATAAGAAATTACTTTGTATATTGTATATATTATAGGATAGTATGGTCATTTGCTATTTTTTAATGCTAAATAATGGTGTAAGAAATTAGAAGAAAATGTATTTACAAGTTTAGAAAATATTAATTTATTTTTAATAGAATAAATTATATATTGAATAACAAAGTTATTATTGGTTTCTCTTCACACAAACTAATACTCAACGATAGTATTTCGGTATACCATGTTACAAAAAAATATTAATCGATCTAACAACTTTTGTAATGATATAAGTTTATGAATTTGAAAATTTAAAAATCATTTCATAAAATGTGAAGTTTTAACGAGTAACAATGTTGATTATATTGTTTTGATTTTAAAAATGAATATGATACCAACGAATAAAATTGTCCCAAGTAAATATTAACAAAGACAAAAGTCCATAAGTATTGCTATTAATGAAAAATTAATCTATTTTAATTACAAATACAATTTTTTTTCTACGGATTCTTAAATCAGCAAGTCAATGACGACTAATCCACCACATATTGATGTTCTATTTATTAAGAGTCTGTCGTTAACTAATGGACTATTTATGCACACAAGATGATATTCGAATTTCAAATATTTGATTAACCGAACAAATAAAATGATCATTCAACCAATCTAAATTAATTAAAACAAATATTAATTATTTTTAATATTTTTAAGTTATAAAATATTTATAATAATAATTACTATATATTTTTTATTTAAATTTTAATAAAAAATTTTTATATAATTTTATGTATTATCCGTACAAGGTACGGAACATACACTAGTCAAATGTCAAAAAGAAGAAAAATTTATGATACTAGAATTTAGGTTCGGGAGTCGATTACGAATAAAAAAGATATTAGCACCTTATATAGTTCGTTTTTAAACGGTTACTTTTTTTTATTTGTAGATTTAATTTTTATTGATCTTTTATAGAATATATTATTTATTTATCTTAATTATTTTGATAACTAAATCTCGTGAATGCAATTGACAAGAATTAATAATACATTATATTTTTATTATTTCATAGAAAAAAGAATTTATTTTAAATAATTATTATTATTTTTCCATGAAAATCAAATTTAATAAATTTTATATATTTTTAATATTTTGATAATTAAATCTTGTCAATGTAATTGGCGAGAGACAATATATTAGTTTTTTATAAAAGAAATATATTTATTGTATGTCATTATTGTTTTTTTTGTTATGCAAATCAAATTTAATCAGCGCTGCTAATGATTAAACTCAAAATAAAATTCTAAGAATCTTAAATTAGAATTTTAAAAAAATTTATTTACTTTTAATATTAAATCTCGTCAATGTAATTAATTAGCGAAATCTAATATATTATATTTTGATAATTTCATAAAAGATTGGTATTTACTTAATATTATCATCCTCATATGATTATGAACATCAAGTTTAACCAATGCTCATGATTAAACTAAAAAAAAAAGGTTAATTTTAGTCATACGTCACTACAAGATTTATACTTAATTGAGAGAGTTTTTTAGTAGAGATTTTTAAAAACCTCCAAAACACATTTTATTTATGGCAATTTATAAAACTCCCCCTAATAGTTAATTTTTAATTAAAATTTAAACTCTCTAAAAAATCCTTCTTCTCCTTAGTTCACAGAATGAGCGAATCAGAGAGAAGAGAAGGGAACGGCGACAAAACCCTAAGTTCTCCACCGCCGGTTCCACTGCCGTTGCAGTCGTCGGTTCCGCCGCCGTTGCAGTCGCCGGTTCCACCGCCATTTTTGCCACAGTTGTTGCGGGAAGCTTCTCAATCGAGCCACCTCCTTTATATCAACATTATGGTTTCAGATCTATTTGCTCTGTAGCTACGGTTGTCGCTGCAGTTTCTGCTGCCGTTGCTGCCGCAGTTTCTGCCATCGTTGCCGCGTCGAAAGCTTCTGAATCGAGCCACTGTTTCAGATCTGTTTTCTCCTTCGAGCTGTCGCTGGTCTTCTTCTTCTTCTCCATATTATTTGATACAGTAGTGACTCGCGTAGTATATTCTATTAGTTGATCTTCTAACTACTAATGCTGGATTCTTCTCTTTTGATCTGCAGGCACTTCCTATTTACCTTGATAAAATTTTTCATCCTGTTGTTGCTATTATTTTATCAGTAACTTTTGTTCCAGCTTTTGGAGAGGTAAAATACTTTTTTAATCTATGGTTTTTGTCATGCTCAAACATTTTGATATTGACATTGAAGAACTAATTGTTTCGATGTCTTTCGGCTTAGGTTATCCCTCAAGCTATATGCTCAAGATATAGACTCTATATTGGTTCAAATTTTGTGGGACTTGTACGTCTGCTGATGATAATTTGTTTTCCAATTGCATATCCTATTGGAAAGGTATATTATGATTCTTTAAACATGTTAGCTTCTATCAAGGAAATTATATTAAGATAATAACATCATTAGCTTTTGACTTTATTTAGAGAGCAATGAGCATCCCTTTTTTGAGTTTCTCACCTCTACTATAATATATTAATATATTTTATAAAGTTGATGGAAAATCTGTGTTTCTTTTTGGCAGAGTTGATGAAAAGCAAAGATACATACATGACTTAATTTGTAGTTAATATATAGTGTGTGTGTTTGGTGTGATTATTATGACAACTATAATATATAGCAAAAGGTAATAACTCATCATCATAATATAATCGTAATAAATTAATAATTTGACAGCGTGCAGAAGAAATATAATGTGCTTCACAATTGGGTAGTAGGATATAAGATATATTGATCAGTAACATGCATTTTTCATAAAGATCATTGCATCAACAAGTGCCTACAGAAGATGAACTTGGCAGCTTCATTGGATGCCCTTTTAATTAGTTAGTGTGCAGCACTGCATTAGTGAATGAATCATCTTTAATTTTATGTCATTAGTAGGCATTCTGAACTTTCCTACTCTGTTCCATTTTACGTTGTCTTCCTGACAAGTAAATAAGTTTAATTGACTGAGTTTTGTAACATGTTCATCCCTGTGTGTTTAGTATAATTCTTAAGGCACTAATTTGTTGGTCCAATGCTAATTAGATTTATTAATTTTGCAGATTGATATTCCCACTTCAGCCCTTTGTTTCTGGTCACTTATAGAAGCTTCTTCGGGCTTGCCTGAACATGAATGGGAGGTTGGTTGGTCTTTGGCATCATATATTGAATCTCAGCCATCGAAAGATTTCATTCAAACTCAGATTGACCACATCATAACTTAGGCCCTGGCTTATCATGCTTCTTCCATATCTCCATTTTTGTTCTTTCTTTATTTTCTTCCTTAACGTGCTTGATAAATTATTTGGATTTTATATTACTTTTTATTATAGATGATGACTAATGAAACTTCCTAATTTCAAGCCTAACCTGTGATTTTAAACTTCTCTGACCAATTCTCCTGTTTTGTTGACCAATGATTATCTCTTATAATTTCCTCTGCTTTGTTGCAGGGAACAGCGTTGGTGGTCCTCGTCGGACTTGTCGCGATCCTGAAATTGGTCAAAGGAAACTTAGCTGATCACAAGTTCCTCTTCCTTGGGGCTGGAGAGGTAAATTATGAGATTGCCTCTTTATGTGAGGAATTTATGATAGCACCTATTCATCTTTATCTTTATCTTTACCTTTTATTTGTAATGACTTTGTGTCTTTCATGTCTGTTACCTTATTTTTTATTATTTATAATTTTACATAGGTGAAAGAAGTGGATATTGATGCTTATGCTCTAAAGGATCTGCTAATTATAACAACAGGTTCTCGAGTGAGTTACTTTCAGAATCCTCTAATGATTTTTTTAATCCCGTGAATCGCACAGAATATGGATGAAATTAAGGCATGTAATAAAATGTATTCTATTGTGTCAGACAGAACCACGTGCTGCCTTGAATCTTGCATCATATGGAAGTAGTCATGCTTTCAAACTAACTAAGGAAGATATTGTTTTGTATTCGGCCAAGGTATGATAAAAATAAAGCTGTTTAAAGTATTTGCATTTTGCTTTGTCTAAAGGCTAAAACACGTTTGATATATATAACTAACTAAATCAGTTGGAATGAAACCATATCTGTGTGTGAAGTTGCAGTATACTATTTTTGCTTTGAATTCATAAATTGACAACTTAGAATTCTTAAAATATTTATCCAAACCAGTTTGTGTTGCTTAATTTGGGCTCTGCTTCATCAAACTGTTAGGTTATCCCTAGTAATGAGTGAAAATGCTGAACAAAGGAAAGGCGAGTCATGTTTACGCCATTAATAATAATATATGTTGATTACAATATTGTTAAAAAAGCAATATGGAACTGAGAGATTCTTTTGGGTTTTTGGTTTTTTTCTTGCTTTAGGGGGAAGAGACTCTATTAGACTATTACTGTAACTCTCTCCTTTTGCTTTTTATTTCTTTCACATCTTCACACTCAGTTTTATGTCTTTTTGGGCTAACAAAAAAGAAGAAACCAACCTTCCTTACACCAATATTTTCTTCATTTGCATCATATATTGCTGACAAGTTCCATTGTCCTTCTTCTGTGTTTCATCAGGATAGAGAACAAACAAGCAAACAAGAAAGAAAGTTTTGATTTTTGCATCTGGGGTGAACACTTTTTGTGCTTCCTTATTCCAACTGGTTTGTTAGAGTCCGTTTCACATTGTGGCATGCATAACATTCTTTTGAGTTCTGAGAATCTTGAGTTGTTGTAGTGAGTTCTTAGTTCATCAAAAAAGAATGGCAGGAGGTGCACCACAACCAAAGCAAGATGAGCAGCCACATCTAGTTAAAGATCAGTTACCACATGTTTCTTACTGCATTACAAGTCCTCCTCCATGGAGTAAGTTTAAATGATTTACTTGATGTCATCTGGAATTAATAGACTTCTGCTTATCTTTGTTAATGTTTTATTGATTTCTACTAATCTGATTCGACTAGTACATTGAAAAATCAATATGCTTTGGTATTGAATATGATAATTGAGTTGTGAAATTCTGATGTGAATGAAGCTGAGGCAATCCTACTTGGTTTCCAACATTATCTGGTGATGCTTGCCACAACTGTTCTAATTTCTAGCTCTGATTCCTAATTCCTTGCTCTGATTCCTATCTGGTGATGCTTGGTCTAGGAACATTAGAATAATCATAATCTGCAATGCCATTGGTGATAGAAACGGACGTTCGAGGACAAATATTTCAGACTTTTATGTAATTAGATATTGAAATATTGAAGTTGTTGTTTTATTTTACTTTTGAAAGAAAAATAGTAATAGTTTTGTAGAACAATACCATGTGGAATTATGTTTGGAACTATTGACATTGAGAATTTTTTTTATATATAGAATTATGTCTTATATTGAGGAATTGTGTTATAAAAGATTTAGTTTTTAAATTTTGATATTAAAAAATAAATTAAAATTAAAAATAAAATAAATAATTACAGGATTTATGGAGGTTTAAAAATCTCACAAAATAGTTATTTTTTGTTATATTAAAAAATTAATTTATGGGGATTTTAAACCGTCACAAACATTGACAAAAAACTGCCACAAAAGTTCAATATAAAACCCCATTAACCACACATAAAACCCCCACTGAATAGATTGTGGAGGTTTTTAAAAACCTCTACAAAAGACCTCGTGGCACCTCAAATTTTGGGGGTTTTAGAAACCTCCACAAACCATTTAGTGGGGGTTACAAACCTCCACAAATAAGAGAAAAAACTGCCACAAATAAACAAAAACCTTGTAGTGCGTTATTCTTAAATATATATGTTGGCTAACTTTTGATTATAGCATAAAAATAATAAGCAACTACTGAATAAGCATCTCTTACTAAAACGTCTTTAAAATAATAAAAGTGTAATTTTTGTCAAAGGCATTATTTTTTTTATTTTTAATTATACTTTTCAAGAGTATTCTAAATAAATAATTTTTTTTGTAGTGTATGTATTCATATTTTATATCTTTTAAAAAAAAAATAATATGAAAAAAAAGAGAACTTTAAATATACAATTCCAAATAAAAAAAAACAATGACTCAAAAAAACCAATAATACAAATGTGAATTTGCAAACAGTTTGAATCACTTCTTTCTTTAAAAAATATGATAATATCAATAATAGTTGAGGATCAAATAAAATAAAAAAAGAAAAGAAAAGTAAGAGAGGGAACAAATGTACTTTGAAATATACAAATTCTATGCAAAATAAACAAAACTTAATCAATATGTGTTAAAAAAGAAAAAAAATGAAACAAAAGTTTAAATAGTAAATAATCACCTCTTGAAAATTGCAACAATTCAGTGGCTTGCACATGCATCTAAACGGTTCATTTTTTTAATATTGGAAGTGAGGATGTTTTACAAAATTGTGGCGACAGTACAATTTGTAGATGGCGAATTGTTAGGGGTAGATTCTGGCTAACACAGTCATGAAGACAATACGCAAAGAGCTAAATAATTCATAATAACATGTTATTTTAAGATTAGTAACTTTACCTGCACGCAAGCGGAAAGTTTGGTTGCTTTCGCACAGGTGCTAGGAACGGTAATCGTTCTCAAACCCATACACAAAGCAGCGCCAATGGACCATCCACATTTTTACAATTATAACGTGATGCCCGACATAATGTCATATACAAATGTGTCAGACAAGCGGAACCCCAACTAAAGTCCCTAATCTCAGCAAAATTACGGAGCAGAGGCAAGAACTTCCAGTGGATTGTCATTCCAGACTTGTCACAAAATAAATTTGTGCCGAACAACAATAATATATGAATCTTTACGTACATTTGTCTGCCTAAGGCGGTATCTAACTGCATGCGCCGCTTTAAGGTGCGGAGCCATGCAAGTTTGACACCACTTCCTTTGTGATCAGCTGCAGTAGGTACTGTCGCAAATTGTATCATGAATTCATTTTCGAGGCTACTACTACTGCTATCTGTAAATCATGACACCAGTAAACCATCCGTGGGGAGTCCAAAAATCATTGCAACATCTTCCAAGGTAATCGTGCATTCACCGTGTGGAAGGTGGAATGTGTGAGTTTTCGGGCGCCACCGCTCAATCAAGGCATTGATAAGTACATTGTGCAAAGTAAGTTTTCCTAGTATCTGAGATATATGATAAAATCCACTATTCCGTAACTCGATTTCAACTCGGAGATCATACACATCTTTGTGGAGATATCTTGATCCCAAATTTCTTGAATTTTGAAACAAAATGAGAAATATAATGAGTAACAACAACAACAACAACAACAACAACAACAACAACAACAACAACAATAATAATAATAACAATAATAATAATAATAATAAATGAACAAAGATAAAAAATAATTACATATGGTGGACGATCCAGATATTCAACAATATGATCTTCAGGATGCGTAATGTCACGAACCATATTTTGCGTTTATTTTTTTCTGAAAAAAATATATTATATAAACTTTATTAAATCTAAATTTAAATATTCATATTTAAATTTATTATATTTAGATATTTATAAAAAATATCAAATATGTTTAATATGTTTAAATATATATTAAATTTAAAAATATTTGAATCATACTTAAATATATATTTAAATATATATTAAATTAACAATTAAAAATATTTTTAATTTTAAATATATATTTTTACTATAAATATATTCAAATTCAAAGTTAGATATATAGTTAAATTCGAAACATGTTTAATTTATATCTAAATTCAAATTATAAATATATATTTACTCAAATTTAAATAAATACCGGAAACCAAACCAAAATGTAATTAAAGACATTTTTTGGATTGTATTTAATTTCAAAAAATATTTAATTAAAACCAAAATATTTTTAAAGTCAAATTTAAAGTCAGATTTAAATATAGATTTAAATTTAAAATATATTCAAATTCAAATTTAAATTTATAATTAAAACCAAAGTAAATTTAAAGTCAGATTTAAATACATATTTAAATTTAAAATATATTTAAATTTAAATTATAAATATATATTTAAATATGTTTAAATTTAAATTTAATTTTATAAACAAAGTTGAAATATAGTAACGTCAAATTTACTTATATATGTAAATTCGAAATATATTTAAATTTAAATATCAATATAAAATTAAAACTAAAATATATTTAAATATTTATTTAAATTTAAACTTTTTAAAATATAAATTAAAATCACAATTATATTTTATTTTCAGATTTAAATATCCTAAATAAAAAATTATATTTAAATTTAAAATATATTTAATACTAATTACTAATTAACATCATCATCATTCATCTAAATATATAATAAAGGTATAATCTTTATTTATGTATTTTTTCAACTACTAATAAATAAATATTATTTAATTTAAATAACAACTATACATATTATTATCATATTATCTCTATTTCAGATTAAAAAAAAAATACACAATTAATCTACTAATTATATTAGTAATATTAAAATAACTTGTTAATTTTTGAACAAACAAAAAGCTTGGCAAATGAAGACGGAAGTATGTGCAGGAGGAATTATGGAAGGATGGAGCTAAGGAAGTATTGAAGAGTAGAAGGAAAGGAAACTGAGTGTGTGAAACTGTGGTTGTATCTCTGAAGTGTATGCAAATTGGAGAGAGAGATAGTAATTATTCACCTTATTCACGGGCTTGCAGGGGTTTGACGCGTGTCGACCATGCATGCAATACAGATTTTGCGTATTGCAGGGAAATACGCACTTTGTGTATTATGCTTCCCCAATAACGCGCCTCCAGACCTCGTTAAACACCATTTTTTCTAATATCTTCGTAAATTTCACTTTCTTCATCAATAATGATATAAAAAATCCCATCTAAATATGACAAATGCACACACATACAAGAATTTCATTCAAATATTAGATTTTCTATTTTAATGTTAGTTCATCCCTCCCATATTAATGCGGAGTGCCTTCATTTTATTCAAAGTTCCAATATATTATTAATAAGCTTAACTCCAAATTTTGTTTAGCTCCAAATTGAAATCTTACTTTCAATTTTTTTTTTTTGCAATCTTTGTAAACACTAACACTCTTTGACCATGATTTGTCCGAGTACTAGGGTGGCCGAACTTTAGCAATTTTGAGCAGATTGCGGGCGAAGAGGAAGAGCTATACGTCGGCCAGGACCAAACATCGCGGCAGAAATATCTGCAAAAGATACTCCGACGCTCAAGTCAATAATAATCTCTAGTGGCTGTATCAAGTAAATATGAAGACTGAGAATAGAACCTGATCTTTAGCCGAGGATACTAGTTCGGCTTTATAGACGCTGTTTTACCCGTTTGCTGTGGATAAGTTCGAGTTTATAGGTTGGTTATCGTATTCTGTTTTGGTGATCAGGTTTGTTGAGCACGTTTCTTATTTTCAAATAAGTGGGCCTGATCTTATCTGTTTACATTCCGAGCTATTTGGGCGGCCGAGGTATGCGGTGACCTATCATAGCCCCCAAGCTTGCCTTGGTTTGGACAGGACTAAGGCGAGCATTCGTATCATGGTTGTCATATACCTCGACCGCTAAGTTGTTGTCATGTTTGTCCCTTACAGCTCCCAAGCTCGGCTTGGTTCTGTACGAAATTTTAAACGTTTCTGGAATTAATTGTTGCTTTGCCTTTCGCACCATTTAACATGATCGATGTGAAACGACCGCTTTCCTAGGCACTCCTGTCCGTTGGAATTCTGAGCCATTTAATGCTTCTCTTTTTTGACGATCAGGATTAAATGCAAAGGGTTTTGTAACCGTTTGGGCTGCAGGAGTTACTTTTCATTATCTTTTTCCTTTTTGTTTCATATTGGTGGTGTTTCTGGAGGAAAAACTTGGTTTTCATTTCCTGTCTGAGAATGAGTAAGAAAGGTCAGTGGTGATTCTTCATTGCTCTTTCTTCTCTGTTTTTGTTTTATTCTTGTTCTTGCCTTTGATGGAGAAATGTGATATGGGCGACCCGTGTGGTTGGGTTGATGCTAGGATGAAAGAATATGCGTCCCAGTTTGATGATGATGAGTCAATGAGGTTGTTGGGGTCGGATTTGTGGGTCAGAGAGGGTAGTAAGGTTAGAATAGAGCTATTGCCTTGTGGGAAAGATGACCGAGTCTGTGACCGATTGAACGATTGGTCCTTCTTCTACATGTACAGCTTGTCTGTTTACCGAGTTAGGCGTCAAGCTTTCTTTTTACTGAATTTGAGTGTGGGGCTTTGTATTGGTTGAACTGTGCCCCAACCCAGCTTCACCCTAATTCCTGGGGTTTTGTTCGGACGTTTGAAATATTGATGGAGCTGTTAGGTCACCCGCCGTCTCATAGGCTATTTTTCTCATTGTTTCAGGCTAAGGGGGTGGGTCGGGGTTTGTGGGTGAACCTCAGTAGCTATCCGCGACGGGCAATATTTGGTTTGTATAAATCTTCGTTCAAAGATTTTAAATCTATGTTTGTTAAAGTTAGGAGTGTACCTGAGGAATTCCCGTTTTATCTGAACGAACACCTAGTGGAGAAGTTTCCCTTGTCGTGGTGTCCAGAGCCATATCAAGTGCTGGATTTAGATGATAGGTTTCCTGATGACAATATTATGATGGATTTTTTATTTAAGTCCTTGGGTCCAAAAGGATTGTTGTCGATTGCTGAACTTTTGAAATGGGATACCGATAGGCAGGGTGTGTTTGATCATATAGGTAATTTGTTTTACTGTGTTTCTTTCTTTCTTATTTTGACATGTCCTTTCTGACTCGGCGTGGGTATTTTGTTTTGCAGCTGATAAAGCTCCTACTATTACCACTGCGGGGTTGAAGTCTTTTTTCAATTAGCATAGGAAGGGTGAGAAGGAAGCTTCTTTTAATGTGGGGAAAGGTCCTGCCACAGCTGTTGTTTAGTATAGACCTATTCAAAAACCTAAGCGTAAGAGAGGTCAGGTGAAAGATAGTGTTGCCGAGGTGTTGGAGGGCAAGGGCAATTCTTCGATGATTCTGCAAATGGTCGAGTCTGCGTATGAGTCGCAAAAGAGGCTTCACGGGTGTGATGAGAACGAGCATGGTAGGTCTCTGTGGGCAAAACTTTACCCTTTTAGTACAATGGCCGACGAGCTTTGTTGCTTCCCAGATGATATGAAAATGATCGATGAAGTCGGCCGAGATGGTGTTAGTCGGTTCCTTCAGGTATATTTGTTTAATTATAGTAGTGTTATGTATATTCTTCTATGGTGCTGTTATTGATTCTTTTCTTTGTAGGTGATCGGTGCCCGTATTGTTGCCATTGGTAGGGCGTAAGTTCTTGCTTTGGTTCGGGAAGAGAAGGAGGCTTTACGCTTTGAGGAGTTGTAAGGGATTTTTCAGGAGAAAGAGAAGAAAATTTCTGAGTTATCTCCTTCGATGGATCAGACACAGTTGGAACTTGCTGAGGAGAAGCGGCTTCATGTGTCGTCCTCTGAGCGAGTGAAAACCTTGGTTTCTGAAAATGACCAGCTTTCGGCACGCGTAAAAGAGTTAGAAGGTGAAGTCTATGAAGCCTTTGCTCAAGGCTTCGAATGTGTTGTTTCTCAAGTCAAAGTGCTGTTTCCCGATGCAAATGCATCAAAGCTTGATGTCATGAAGGTGGTTGCTGATGGAAAGCTTGTAGATGATGAAGCTATTAGTGATAAGGAGAGTGATAGCTCTAGCATTGGTGATAAGGCGGATTACGCCTTTTCATTTGTGTTTTGTTTTATAAACTTATGTATGGCTCTTTGGCCTTGGATGTGTGTTTAACTTTGTTTTGTTTTGCCTTTTGGATATTTCCGGGCATTATGCTCGGCTTTATGCTTGTGGGTTGTCGAGTATGAAGCTCGGCTTGTTATGATTGTTTAACTCTTTGGTTATGAGATATGTTAGTTATCAGGATTATGATAACACTAATTGTTTATTTGCAATAGTAATGACGTTTGTACAATCATTGATGGTGTCCGGCCTTGTTAAAACCCTCTTCGAGTAAAACCCATGTGGTTTGGAAAAAAACCTTCGAAGGGGAAAAAGAGTACCTTCATCCGCGGATTTACGATATGTATTATGATTGATATTCCCTTAGTGAGGAGACATTCCATGTTCCTGGAAGTTGATCTCCTCTAAGAGTTTCTAGTTTATAAGCCCCCTTGCCGAGGTTCTTAAATACTCGGAGTGGTCCCTCCCAATTTGCTACTAGTTTGCCATGTACTGGAGGTTTCCGTGCTTCTTCTGTTCATCTGAGTACAAGGTCTTCTTCTTTGAAGGACCTGTAAGATACTCTTTTGTTGTGTCTTCACTCTATGAATTGTTTCATAGCTCGTTGCCTTATAGCTGAAATGTCTCTTTCTTTTTTCCACGAGGTCCAACTCGGTTGCTCGAGCTTGCCTGTTGTTTTGGTGACTGTAAAGCTCGGTCCTTAATGTTGGGATGCTGACCTCTACTGGGATTAGTGCCTCTGCACCATATACTAGCTTGAAAGTCCTGTGGCAGATTGGATTGTAGTATTGTAGCTCCACAGGATTTCTGGAATGAGCTCGGCCCACTCTCCCTTGGCCTCACCGAGCTTTTTCTTTAGGCCCTGCAAAATAATTCGGTTAGCCGATTCAACTTGCTCGTTGGTTTGCGGGTGCTCGACTAAGCTGAAGTGATGTATAATGTTAAAGTTTGTTAGGAAAGTAGCGAGTTTATAGTCTGTAAATTGTCTCCCGTTATCCGAGATTATTTCTCTCAGGATGCCATATCTACCATATGATGTTTTTCCATAGGAAAGATCTCACCTTTTCTGCTGTTATGTGTGCTAGTGGTTGTGCTTCTATCCACTTAGAGAAATAGTCGATTGATACTAAAAGGAATTTTACCTGGCCTGGCGCTTTCGAGAAAGGTTCGAGGATGTCCAGTCCCCACCTATTGAAAGGCCAGCTTACCTCTATGGTGTGGAGCTTTTTGGCTGGGATTTCTGAAACAGTGGAGTTTCTTTGACAATTGTCACATGCCTTGACTTTTGAAATACAGTCCCTTTTGATCGTTGGCCAGTAGTACCCTGTTCGTAATATTTTGGCGGCTAGTGCTCGGCCACCGACGTGGTTTCCACAGACCCCTTCATGTGTTTCTGCCATAACTTCTTTGGCCTCATCCTTGCTGATGCATTTGAGGAATGGCTGGGAGTGTTCTCGTCTGTACAGGATGTTTCCTAGTACTGTGTAGAAGCTTGCTCTCCTTCGGAAGAGAGGCAAGTTTGGCTCCTCGGCTGGTACGGCACCTGTGTTGATATAATCGAGAAAAGGGTGCTCTCCAGTCTTGTACCTGCGTGATGCTTAAGATTGTATCCTACGCAAAGCTCAGTTTATTGAGTGTTAGTTGGGACAGTGCCGGTGTGTTTTCCGTTTGCCTTGTTGTGACTAACTTGGATAACACATCAGCTCTGGTGTTGTGTTCTCGGTTTACATGGATAATATCAAATTTGCTGAATTTTGAGATGAGATCCTTTGTCATGAGCCAATATTTCTCTAACAAAGGATCTTTTACCTGGTACTCGCCCTTGATTTGATATACTACTAGTGACAAATCGCAGTAGACTTTTATCTGAGGTATCTTTAGTTATTGGGCGAGTTTCAGTCCTGCTAGCAGAGCCTCATATTCTGCTTGGTTGTTACGTGCGTTGAAGCAGAACTGTAGTGATTGCTCAGCTATCACTTTGTCTCCTTCCTTTAGCAATATCCCTGCTCCGCTGCCTTGTCTGTTTGATGCTCCATCTACATGCATGCTCCAACTGGCTTCTATATGATGTGTTTCATTAGTCATTTCTGATACAAAGTCGGCAAGTACTTGTGATTTCAGAGTTTTTCTTGATTCGTACTGAATGTCGAACTCGAAGAGTTCGACGGACCATTTGATTAATCGTCCGGCAAGCTCGAGTCTGGTTAATATCTGCCTTAGGGGTTGGTCTGTTCGTACTATTATTGTGTGACTCTGGAAATAGTGTCGTAATCTCCTTGCCGTGGTGATTAGTGCCAATGCCAGCTGTTCTATTTTTGGGTACCTTGTTTCTGTTGGTTGTAATACTCTGCTAATGAAGTATACTGTGTTTTGCTTTTTCCCTGTTTCAATCACTAGGACCGAGCTTATAGCATGGTTAGATACTGATAAATATAAATACAATGGTTTACCTGTTTCTGGTCTCTGGAGTATTAGGGGTGATGTTAAGAGCTGTTTGAGCTCCATAAAATAATTTTTGCATTTCTCTGTCCATGTGAATTTCTTACTTTTGGAGAATGTTTGGAAGAAGTGATAAGATCGGTTTGCCACTGCAGGTAGGAAGCGTGATAGGGCAGCTACTCTCCCTGCTAGTTGTTGGACTTCTTTTATTGTCTTTGGGCTTGTCATGTTCAGTATTGCATTACATTTTTTTGGGTTGGCTTCTATTCCTCGTGAGGTTAGCATGAAGCCAAGAAATTTTCCCCCTTGAACTCCAAAGGCACATTTGTCCGGGTTGAGCCGCATGTTATAAGCTCGGACTTGGTTGAAGACTTCAACCAGGTCGTCACAATGTGATCCTTGTGCAGGCGTTTTTGCTACCATATCATCGACGTAAATTTCCATATTCCGAACTATTTGCTGTTAGAATACTTTGTCCATGAGTCTTTGATACGTCGCCCCTGCATTCTTTAAGCCAAAAGGCATTACCTTGTAACAAAAATTACCATATTTTGTTATAAAAGCTATTTTGCTTTGGTCTTCTGGGTGCATTAGAATCTGGTTGTAACCAGAGTATGTATCCATAAAACTCAAGCTTTTGAAACTGGAAGCATTATCAACTAATTTATCGATGCAAGGTAATGGGTAAGCATCTTTTGGGCAAACTTTGTTTAAATTTGTAAAGTCGATGCACATGCGCCATTTACCTGAGTTTTTCCTTACCATTACCCCATTTGAGAGCCATGTGGTGAAGCGGATTTCTCTGATGAAACCTGCGTTGAGGAGTTTCTTGGTTTCTTCTAGTGCTGCTTGTTTTTTCTCTTCTCCGATGTTTATTTTCTTTTGTGCCACTGGTCGGATTGCTTTGTCAATTGCTAATCTGTGGTAGATAAGTTCTGGACTTATTCCAGGCATGTCGTCTGGTGTCCATACAAATAGATTGGTGTTCTGACGCAGTATTTCTATGAGTTTTGTTCATTCTTCCCCCTCTAGTGCTTCTCCGATGTGTGTGTACTGCTTTTCATCCGCTGTTAGTGTTACTCGGTGGAGGTTGTCCATTGACTGGGGTCTTTCGTTGAGGTTTTCCCTTGGGTCAAGCTCGGCTAACATTAGGATCTCGACAGTATTGTGTATTGCTTGGACTTGTGGCCGAGCTGTTTGTTTTTCCTGGTTTTGCTTCAGACTGGCATTGTAACATTGCCGAGCTTCTTGGTGATCTGCGTATACTGTTGCTATCCTATTTTCCTGTACTGGAAACTTGACACATATGTGTAAAGTGGACACTACTGCCCTGAATATATTCAACGCGGGTCTTCCGATGATAATATTATAAGGGCTATAACAATCTACTATTAAGTATTGGATATCAATGGATTTTGACATAGGGACCTCTCCCATTGTTGTCTTCAGCCATATATGTCCCATGATGGGGACCCTCTCTCCGGAGAACCCAATCAGCTCTCCAGAGGAAGGTTGCATTATTTTTTTTGATAATTTCATTTTCTTAAAAGTAGAATAAAATAAAACATCAGCGCTACTACCTGGGTCCAGTAGTGTTTTTCTTACCAACAGCTCTCCAACTTGGATGGAGATTACCACTGGTTCGTCGAGGTTAAGGCTTGCCGACTTAAAGTCTGATTGGTTGAATGATATTGTGACGTCGGGTTCCTCCTCTTTCTTTGGATGCAGTGTTCCTTCAATTGCTAACATTGCTTTGTAGCTTCATTTTCTGGCCGAGGTTGTTCCACCTCCACCTGCATAGCCTCCCAATATGTGGTTGATGATTCCTCTGGGCGGGTTGGGTGTTGTCTGGTCCCTTTTGTCCTTGTCTGCTGCTGTTTGTTTGTGTTCGTCTCTGTTCGAGTTGACTCCCTTGGATTTTCGACCTTCGACATATTTGTCTAGGAGTCCTTGGCGTGCTAGTCTTTCGAGCAGGTCTTTCGCGACGATACAGTCGTCCGTGGTGTGTCCGAACTTCTGATGGAAGGCGCAATGCTTGCTCCTATCCACGAACCTTTGGTCTTGGTAACTCCCTGCCCTAGCTGGTGGTTTCACGATTTTGGCATTGAGAATCTCTTTGAAGATGTTCTCTCTTTTGGTGTTGAACTTGGTGTAAGTGTTGAATTTTGGTGTGAGCTTGAAGGGCTTCCTTGGCTCTTTGTTGTTTGGTGGTCTGATCATTTTGTCCTCAACCCTTATGTGCGGTTGTTTGTCTGTTTTCTGGGCTTCGCGGAGCTCTTCGATTTCCATCTGGCCTGCAGCCCTTTCTCGGAATTCTTCCAACGTTTTTGATTTTGTTATTGCAATTGTTTCACGGAATTTTCCGGGTCTGAGGCTGGCTTTGAGGGCGTGCAGGTGGACCGCTGGATCGAGGTCTTGAATCTCCATGGTTGCTTCAGCGAACCGAGTCATGTAGTCCTTTAGGATTTTGTGTTGACCTTGCTTGATGGTGCCTAGATAATCTGATCCGTGCACATATATTCTTGACGCAGCAAAGTAATCGATGAACGACCTCGCCAGCTCCTCAAAGAAAGAAATTGAACCTGCAGACAACTTAAAAAACCAGAGTAATGTAGCACCATCAAGGTAAGTAGGAAAAGCTCGGCAGAGCACAGGCTTATTGTTCGCCGTTAAAAAACATCATGGATTGAAATTTCTTGACATGAGTACGGGGGTCGCCGAACCCCTTGTATGACTCAAGCGCTGTGGGTAACACAAAATTTTTTGGCATCTGGAACTTTGTGATTTCTTCGGAAAAGGGATTGTCGAGGGTGAGATTTTCCTTCGGTGGGGTGATTTCAGACGATTTATGTTGCCCTGGGCCGAGCTTTTGGAGCTTTCTCCCTCATGTTTTCTGTTGTTCTGTGCAGATATCTCGGCTATCCTCCACACTTCTGCCTGAAGCTCAGTGATTTGAGCCAGGAGCTCAGCTTGTGTGGGTTGAGGGTTCTCATTGCCAGCCATGTTCAAGGATCGAAGATCCTGCAAAATAGAGTAAAAGACTAAACAAAGAGTATAGTGGAGTTAGATATATTTGGGCCCCACGGTGGGTGCCAAGTGATTCGTCCGAGTACTGGGGTGGCCGAGCTTTAGCAATTCCGAGCAGATTGCGGGCGGAGAGGAAGAGCTATACGTCGGCCAGGACCAAACACCGTGGCGGGAATACCTGCAAAAGATACCCTGACGCTCAAGCCAATAATAATCTCTAGTGGGTGTATCAAGTAAATATGAAGACTGAGAATAGAACCTGATCTTTAGCCGAGGACACTAGTTCGGCTTTATAGACGCTGTTTTACCCGTTTGCTGTGGATAAGTCCGAGTTTATAGGTTGGTTATCGGATTCTATTTTGGTGATCAGGTTTGTTGAGCACGTTTTTTATTTTTAAATAAGTGGGCCTGATCTTAGCTGTTTACATTCCGAGCTATTTGGGCGGCCGAGGTATGCGGTGACGTATCATAGCCCCCAAGCTTGCCGTGGACCTCCATGATATAGCTGTACCACCATATGTGAACAAGTATCCTGTTTGAGATCGCCCTTTGTGTGGATCAGATAAGTATCCAGCATCTGCATAGCCAACTAGTTGTGACTTGGATCATAGGGATAAAACAATCCCATATCAACCGTTCCATGAAGATATCAAAAGATTTGTTTGATTCCACTCCAATGTCATCTGGTTGGAGAGGAACTATATTTTGCTAGTAAATTCACAGCAAATGATATATCGGGTCATGTATTATTGGCAAGATACATTAGCGCTCTAATGGCACTAAGATATGGTACTTCAGGACCAAGGATATCTTCATTTTCTTCTTTAGGACGGAATTGATCCTTTTCCACATCCAAAGATCTTACGATCATTGGGATACTCAAGGGATGTGACTTATCCATATAAAATATTTTCAAGATCTTTTCTGTGTATGTTGTTTGATAAATAAAGATCTCATTTTTTATATGTTCGATCTGCCGGCCGAGACAAAATTTAGTCCTTCTAAGATCTTTCATCTCAAACTCTTCTTTTAGAGTTTTTATAATTATTGGAATCCCTTCAGGAGTCCCAATGATATTTAAATCATCAACGTACATAATAATTATAATAAATCCAGATGCAGATTTCTTTATGAAAACACACGGGTAGATATCATCATTCTTAAATCCATTTTTGGCCAGATATTCAGTAAGACGATTATACCACATTTGTCTAAATTGCTTTAGACCGTATAAAGATCTTTGCAATTTGACTGAATATAACCCCTGTGAATATTCATTGGATGGTTTAGATATCTTTAGTCCTTCAGGAACTTTCATATAGATATCTGGATCTAATGAGCCGTATAAATAGGCTATTACCACATCCATTAAATGCATATGCAATTTATGATATGCAGATAAACTGACCAAATAACGCAAAGTTATTGTATCCACTACAAGGGAATACATTTCTTGATAATCTATACCTGGCCTTTCTCATTTCGTTTTCTCACAAATATCCATCGGTATCCAACAGGTTTTACATCTTCTGGTGTACGGACTACAGGTCCAAAGACTTCACGTTTTGCAAGTGAGTCTAACTCAACCTTCATGGCTTCTTTCCATTTTGGCCAATCATTCCTTTGTCGACATTCTTCGACTGATCTTGGTTCAAGATCCTTACTTTCATGCATGATATTTAATGCCACATTATATACAAATATTTCATTGACAATTGTCTTATTTCGGTCCTATTTCTCTCCTGTAAAGACATAATTTATTGAGATCTTGTCATTTTCACAATTTTTAGGTACCTGAACGTCTTCTGGCGTTAAAACTATATCAGAATTTTGGACAACTGCAGGTGTCTCTACATGTCTTTTTCAATAGGAATCGTATTTACCTCTTCTCTTTTCCGAAGATTTTTGTCTTTGGAACCGATAGGCCTGCCACGCTTCTGGCGTGTATTTGCTTCGGTGGCAATTTGTCTAACTGGGACATCAATTCAAATTGGGGCATTTTCCGCTGGTATATAAGACTTGGTTATCCTCTTTGTATTGAAAAATGCATCAGGCAATTCATTTGCTATTCTTTGCAAATGTATAATCTTTTAAACTTCTAGTTCACATTGCCTTGATGGAGGATCTAAATGCATCAACGATGATGCATTCCAATTAAGTTCCTTTTCAGGAAGCTTATTCTTTCCCCCTAATGTTGGAAATTTTAATTCATCAAAATGACAATTTGCAAACCGGGCTTTAAATACATCTCTGGTTTGTATCTCAAGATACCTCACTATAGAGGGATAATCATATCCAACATATATTCCCAATTTTCTTTGGGGCCCATTTTGGTGCAATTAGGTGGTGCAATGGGAACATATATCGCACACCCAAATATTCTTAAATGGGTGATATTTGGCTAATGGCCAAAAGCTATTTACATAGGAGAGAACTAATGGTAACTCGTTGGCCTCAAACGAATAAGTGCTGCAGCATGTAAAACAGCATGCCCCCAAACCGAGGTTGGGAGATTTGTTCTCATAAGTAAGGGTCTAGCAATTAATTGGAGGTGTTTAATACGTGATTCTGCTAACCCATTTTATGTGTGAACATAAGTTACTGGATGTCCAACACTTATTTCATTAGCCATACAATAAGCATCAAAAGCTTAGGAAGTAAATTCACCAGCATTATCAAGATGAATTGCTTTGATTGGATTTATGGAAGTTGTGCTCTTAGTCGAATAATTTGAGCCAGTAATCTCGCAAATGCCAGGTTGCGAGAAGACAATAAGCACACATGTGACAATCTTGAAGATGCGTCTATTAGGACTATAAAATATCTAAAAGATCCACTTGGTGGATGAATAGGTCCACATATATCGCCTTGAATCCTTTCTAGGAATTCAGGGGACTCAAATCCAATCTTTACTGGTGATGGCCTTAAAATTAACTTTCCTTGAGAACATGCTGCACAACAAAATTCACTAGATTTAAGAATCTTCTGGTTCTTTAGTGAATGTCCATGGGAGTTTTCAATAATTCTCCGCATCATGGTTGTTTCTGGATGACCCAATCGGTCGTACCAAGTTATGAATTTATTTGGGCTAGTAAACTTCTGATTTACAGTGGCATGTGATTCAATTACACTAATCTTGGTATAATATAACCCAGATGAAAGTGAGGGCAACTTTTCTAATATAACCTTTTAATTTGAATCATGAGTTGTGATACATAAGTACTCATGACTTCCTCCATTCATAGTCTCAATATGATATCCATTTCGGCAAATATCTTTAAAGCTTAACAAGTTTCTTAGAGACTTGGTAGACAATAGTGCATTATTTATTATGAATTTTGTTACTCTGGGAAACAAAATTATAGCTCTTCCGGAGCCTTCAATCACATTGCCTGAGCCAATAATAGTATTAACATATTCTTCTTTTGGCACAAGATGGGTAAAATATATATCACTTTTGAGAATGGTATGCAAACTTGTACTATCCGTAAGGCAAACATCTTCATTATATGTCCTTGCCATTCTCTTCAAAGACAAATAATAATAGATTGAGTAGAAAGGTTTGCTCAGTAAAATTATTTCCTTGATTGAAAATATTTTTCTAAAAAAATATAGTATATACTAAAAATTTTATTATTATTAGACATTCAGTAATCATAAATATTTTATCAAACATGATTCATATATATCACACTTAAAATTCAAATGCATAAAACTTAATAAGAAGTTTCTTACATTATTTATTCACATGAATACTTAACAAATACACATATTAAACTATTCTATCATTGATCAAATGGCCAATATTTCCTTCAGGATCCTCAAAGAAATTAGATACATCATAATGAGTGGTAGAATTTTCATCATTTGAAACAAAACTTGTTTCCTTTCTTTTGTCATCCTTTTTCAAGGATGCTTGATAAAGATCAACTAGGTGCCTTGGGATAAGACATGTACGTGACCAATGGCCCTTTTCTACCACAACGGAAGCACTTATCCTCAATTGATTTACTTTACCCATTGTTTCTTTCTTTTTTTCACTTATGGTGAGATCATTTCTTGTGAATATAATTCTTCTTCCTTCCATAATTTTTCTTATTACCAAAATCTTACCATTTACCTCTTCTGGGGTTATGATTTGCCGCATTTGCTTCAAGAAATGGGGCGGCACCAGCTGGGCGCACTTCATGATTCCTTAAAAGCAATTCATTATTGCGTTCAGCAACAAGAAAGCAAGAAATTAACTCAAAATACTTTTTTAAATTCTTTTTCTCGATACTGCTGCTACAGGAGAACATTCGAGGCATGGAAGGTTGAGAAAGTTTTCTCTAACATATCGGGCTTGAGGAAGTATCACTGTCTTTTGATGATTATACCTTTCTTTAAGGTCTTTCCACAGATCTGCAAGATCTTTTAATGTGGGATATTCATTTTCACTCCTTCGTCAAGACGACGACGAAGGAAAATCATGGCCTTGGCTTTATCCTTCTGGGATGCATTATTTTCAGCTTTAATGGTATCTCCAAGATCCATTAAATCAAGATGGATATTAACATCTAGTATCCATGATAAATAATTATTTTCAGATATATTAAGAGCATTAAATTCAAGATGAGAGAGCTTCAACATAATGAAAATTTGTTACCTGGAGTCTTCCTAAAATTTGCTCAGAGTCTCGTGCTGATAACGTGTTGTAAAATAACTAAACAAATAAATAAGGAAGAGGTAACAAATAAAATAAAGAAATATAATGAGAGAGAAAGAGAGAAAATTGTTATTGATGTTGTTATATTAACGGAGACTTAACTTCCTATTTATACACATAAGGGGACTTCATTTTCAACTCTCAATTAATATGAATTCATCTTTGGAAAGATAATTTTTTTAATTAACCGCCCAAGTCATAAATGGGCATCCACCCATTTGTTCTTATCACAACATCTTGAAAAATGTATCAAATTTTTACTTAGCAAATAGAAGTCAAGCATGCTACTTCATTAAAGTTAAGCGATAGAAACCGGTCGGGTACGATTGTCCCATTCAAGAAAACAATATGGATGCCAATTGGATATGGTTTTTCCAAAAGGAATTGAAAAACACGATAGGTACCATTCGGGTATAGTTGCCCTATAAAAAAAGAAAAAATAATGAGTACCAGACGGATATGGTCGCCCCCTAAGGTATTGAGAAATAAGATAGGTACTAGTTGGATATGGTCACCCAACAAGAAATTGAAAAACAAGAAAGATACCAGTCGAATATGGTTTTTCTATGAGGAATTGAAAAACAAGATGGGTACCAAACAGATATGGTCGCCCCATAAGGTATTGAGAAACAAAATAGGTACATGTCGAGTATGGTTTTCCTTATGAAGAATTAAAAAACAAGATGGGTACCAGTTGGGTGTAGTTACTCGATCACTAACGAGTTAGTTTCAACACAATGGATGCTAGATAGAAGACACTATTCCTAATGAAAAAAGACTACTTATGGATACCAGTCGAATATGATTGCCCCACACAATAAAAATCTTATGGTTGAGTTATCTGAGATAAAAATGCAATAATAATGATGAATGTAACACCCTAACTTTTAGCACCTCATGATCGTACTAAAAGTTCGAGCGCTATTAACATCTATTCCTTTAATTATATACTATGTTTATTTAATATTAATCACTTAATCACAAATATATATATATATATATATATATATATATATATATTCACATAGCATGATATACATAGACTTATTTTAAGATTTTCAAAATATAAGTCCTTTCTCCTCTAAAAACCAAAAGAATAAATGACGAGGGGAAAATAAAATCTAACAACTCAACTTGTAAACATAATCTTCTATGCTCCTGTAATTCCACACCAAACCTTCGTACCTGTAGCTAAAATGAGTGAAAATAGGGGGTAAGAACTGGGGAGTTCTTAGTAGGGTCGGGGTAGTTAGTTAAGTTTGTTTTATCATGTTCTTAGTAAATAACAAGAGTCAACAAAGTACAATCCAACTCAACAATTACAGAACATTGAATCCAATCATAAGCACACACAATCATAGAAAACACAATCACAAACAAATATGCGCAAACAAGGATGATGTATGCCTAGTCCTATACAGGCCATGAGCTCATGTGTCAGTTTGTTGCCCGATTCCCGACACTGATCCTGAGATAAGTCTTTCACACCGCCGTCCTTATCTCAGCCAACGTCCCCTCCATGAGCGTTACGTATCGCCATCCTCATGAGGGAACCTTCCTTTCGGTCTCTAGTGAGCGTTATGCATCGCCATCTGATAAACCCCTATTTTATGATTCATCTTATGCTCAATTGAGTGTTTTTATCAATTCTTCACCCACTTATTCATATAATTTGCATGGTTTTATAATTCCTTTCTTATTCTATGATATATGTGAAAACATGTTTCCTATGCCTTAAAAATATTAATTTTAATTATCCTTTATTACCATTCGATGTCGTGATCTGTGTGTTAAGTATTTTCAGGCTTCATAGGGCAGGAATAGCTTAGAGGACAGAAAAAAACATGCAAAAATGGAAGGAACGCACAAAATGGAGTTTTGAAGAAAATGGCAGCGATGCGCACGCATGGACGACGCGGACATTTAGTATTTCATCTACAGAGATATTTGGATGTAATTCTTTCAGTGAATCCTCAAATTGTCTAATAAATAAAGTAATCAATATAACATTCAGATTAATTGTAAAATTAGTGTATATATAATATGAATATAAAAACTAGTTCTGACGTACTGGAAATAAGGTTCTATTTCTTCGCAGTTGACAAGAATGTATGTGTGGGCGATATGAAGCTCTTCATCAGTTAAGTATTTCTTTGAACCTCGCCCGATGGAAAGGCATGGGTATCTAAAAATAGACAAGTGATTTTCATCCATATTTGAACCACCATCATCGTTCCTAGGAACTTGAGTCCGCCTTGTTTGTACTGTTGACTCAAAATACATAGAAGTAAAATTTGAAATTTCTTCCAAAATATATGCTTCGTAAATAGATCCTTCAACTCTTGCCTTATTTCGTACTTTTTGTTTTAAGTATAGCATACACCTTTCAAATGGATACATCCATCGATACCGCACAGGTCCTTCAACCTTAGCTTCATAGAGGATGTGGATAACTAAATGCTCCATCACATCAAAGAAAGCTGGCGGAAAAATCTTTTCCAGCTTACAAACCGTTTCAATAATGAAAATCTCTACCTTCTCCACAGCATCTGAGCGTATTTCAGTAGCACAAATTTGTTTAAAGAACAAGCTGAGCTCTGTTAGCACTCCCCATATGGATTTTGGCAACACGTCTCGAAAGGCCAATGGAATTAGTCTTTCCATGAAAACATGGCTGTCGTGACTCTTCATTTCGTATATCTTCCCATCCGCTAGATTAACACATCGTGAAATATTTGATGCATAACCATCAGGAAATTTTAATTGCTTTATCCACTCGCATACTGTCCTCCTTTGTTGAGAATCTAAGACATATGTTGCTTTTGGTTTTTTGCACTTTCCATTCTCAAATACCAACTCCAAGTTAGGGCGCTTGCATACTATCTTCAAATCTTCTCTTGCATTTGTGTTGTCTTTTGTCTTGCCCTTTACGTCCATAACAGTGTTAAAGATGTTGTCAAAAATATTTTTTCAATGTGCATAATGTCTAAATTGTGTCTTATCAAATTAGTTGATCAATAAGGCAACTCCCAAAATATGCTTTTTCTCACCCAATTATGAATGGTACCAAAGTCACCCTTTTTTCCTCTCGGATTAGCCCCTAAGTTAGCTTCTTCGAGTTTGTCTAACTCACTTAAGATTTCAACTCCACTCATTCGTTTCGGTGGAAAAGAGTTTTCCACGGTTGACTTTTTAAAAGAGTACCGATCACGACGAAATGCATGACCAGCAGGCAAGTACTGTCGATGACAATCAAACCAACAGGGTTTAGCGTCGTGTTGTAGTCGAAATGATTTAGTGTTCTTCATGCAAATCGGACAAGAAAGATGACCGTGTGTGCTCCAACCAGACAACATTCCATAAGCCAGAAAATCGCTTATAGTCCACAATAATGCTGCCTTCATATTAAAATTTTTCTTTTCCCATGCATCATAAGTAGTAACACCATTGTCCCACAAAACCTTTAACTCATCAATCAGTGGTCTAAGATAAACATCTAATTTTTTTCCCGGAGACTTCGGTCCAGGGATCAAAAGACTGAGGAATATGTACTCTCTTCTCATGCACATACTTGGAGGAAGATTGTAAGGTGTGACAAACACAGGCCAACATGAGTATGGAGTCTTCGAGCCAGAAAATGGATTAAAACCATCAGTGCAAAGTCCAAGCCTAACATTTCTAGACTCTTGGGAAAATAGTTCATGGGTGGCATCAAATTGTTTCCAAGCATTAGCATCAGCCGGATGTGTGATCACCGATTCATCTTGGCGTACTCCATCCACATGCCACTTCATATATTGCGCAGTAGTTTTAGACATAAACAAACGTTGAAGCCTTGGAGTAATAGGAAAATATCTTAATATTGAGTATGGCACATCCCTACTACTATTAGTTGTATCCCCTGCCTTTGGCTTAAATCGTGGATGTCCACACATTGTGCATGCTACATAACTAATCTTGTCACTTATTTCTTTATAATATATCATGTAGTGATTAGGACAAGCATCAATTTTCTCATATCCTAATCCCAATTCTTGAATCATTGTCTTTGACCGGTAGAAATCTTCTGGAAACTTCTCTGATTCTGGGAGCATGCCCTTGATTATGGCAACCATTCGATTATAACAGCTCTCACTCATGTTGAATTCTGACTTCAAGTTAACTAGCTGGGTTACAGCTGACAATATTGTATGCTTGGTGCAGCCATCCCACAAAGGTTCGTCAGCACTCCTCAACAACTTATAAAACTTCGACGCGGATGGATTTGGATCCTCTTCTAAACCTTCCACTACGTTTAAGTTATCACCTGCATCATCAATAACCATGTCTACATATGGATTTGTATTCTCCTCTTCATGTTCTTGGGTAACATTTGTTGTGTCCTGTTCAACCCATCTTTCCTCACCATAAGCAGTCCAGTTTATATAACCCTCCGTAAACCCACGATCACACAAATGCTTTTCGACCCAAAATATTTCATCCCTAAGTCTGTTCTTACATTTTGTGCATGGACAAAGAATGCGACCTAAACTATCAATGACTGTCGGGTTTCTTTCTACAAAATCTATGAATTCCACAACACCTTTCTTAAATTCCTCGCTTAGATGACCAGTGCAATCTTGCCTTCGTGACATCCAACTTCTATTGGGCGCCGTGATTATCTGGACTAAGGTTTCATTTTAGTTGTAATACCAATGTTTAACATGCATATAAATGGACATAGTCTCGTGTATATTTTTTTCTAAATTTCATTAATATATTTTTATTCACAATCACACTAAATACCCCTTCTACAAGTTATAAAGTAACAAACATAATACATTCAATTTGAAAATAAAGATATAAATCATAAAAAGATAATATACAAAGCTTGAAGAAAATAATCATAAACAATTTGAAGCATTAGAAAAACAAAAAACAATTGGGTATCATTAATCTCATGTCAAGAACTTCAAGCCACGAAGTTAAAAAGTATGGAGATATACCGGGTTCAATAAAAAAATATCAATAACATGGTTAGGATTCTAGCACAAAATTTTCAATAACAAATGTGGAAAGTGAGCATATGGTAGTGATCCACTAAGTTAGCTGGATTTAAATTGGGGAATGAAAGTTTGAGATAAGTACAAGTATATATGCCTTATTGAAAATCAAGATAATATCTCTAGAACATTAAGGAATATCAGATGAGATCTCTTAGAATTAATATTGATATTTATTTTTATTATTTGCTTATTTGATTAGGATTACGGCTTCCCTATCCCTGTTATCATAAATATCAAATCATCCAATTTTTTTAAGGGAGTACAAATGAACATGAACCAATTCAAAATGAAGCAGTAGAGTAGTCGACTTATACAATTGAAGAACCCCAGTTACTTAAAAATAGGTAAAAAAATCAAAGAAACAAAATTTAAGTGATCATTTCAGAACAGCAACAAGTTAAAGCTTCCAGTAACAAATTTCTCATCCACACATTCAACTTTCAGCAATAAATCCAACTTTGAACAAAACAATCAAAGTGATTCAAGTTCAATCAATAATAAATTCTTTCAGCAATGAACAATTTTAAGTGATCATTCCAGATAAGCAAAAAATTCAAGGTTTCAGTAGCAAATTTCAACCACACATTCCACTTTCAACAACAAATTCAACTTTCAACAACAAAATCAAAGTGCTTTCATGTTCAATCAGTAACAAATTCTTTCAGCAATTAACAAATTTAACTGACCATTTCAAATAAGCAAAAAATTCAAGTTTTCGGTAACAAATTTCAGCCACACATTCAATTTTCAGCAACAAATTCATCTTTTGACAACAAAATCAAAGTGCATTCAAGCTCAATCAGTAAAGTGATCATTTCAGACCAGAAAGAAAGGAGAAATTAATTGGAACTCACCAAATTGGGTTGTGCGAAGGAACCTGAGGTGAGGCTCAAAGTAAGAAGATGAATGAAGACAAGCCTACCTGCTACCTCCGTTGTCGGCAACGATGAGCGCACGGAAGGCACACTTCTGAGTACGAGAGGATGACGAGACAGAGTGCGACCCCGGGACTTGCTGCTTCTTCCACGGTGACGATGATGGGGAATAAGCGACTGGGTGCAAGACAGTGATGGTGAAGAGAGCTGGCCAACTGGCTTGACGACCGAAGAAAGAAGATGACAATGAGCGCGGTGACTGAGCTTGAGAGAGTGAGGACACAGAGCGACTGAAGATGATAATGGCGCGAGAGAGACGTTGGGGGCTCAGGATTGGTGGTCATTCAGCTTAGGAGGGGGACTTGGGACGATACCATTTATGCCCCCTTTTGTTTCCTAATATTTTTGGAAAATTAATTTTTATGTTTTTGAATAATAAATTTAAGATAAAAAATAAAAATTTTATAAATAATAAATTATTAATAAATACAAAAATAAAAATAACAATTTTATAAGTTATTTAATTTTTTTAATATATAGAATAATAAAATTTGAATAAATTTAAGTATATGTAACAATTAAGATGAAAATTTTATAAATGTTTGTAAATTTATTTATTTTCTCAATCTTATTTAAGTTGAAGCAAATGTAAAAATTTAAATTTTAAATTTTTTTTTTGCATAATTTTAATTGCTATATTTTTTTATTTTATATTTAATATCTTAAATCATCATTAGTCATTATTCTTTCGAAATTTTTAATTTCTATTTTCATTATTTTTATTTTCTATACATATATTTATTATTATTTTTTTCATTAAGTCGAAGAAAGATAGAAAAAGAGTATTACATGTATTCAGTAGAATAATATAGAAGACAATAAAGATATAAATTATGTGTAAAATAAAAAAGACAAATGACCTTAATTTGTTCTTATTAAAAATTAAACTATAATTTTATATATTAATAAATATACAAATTTATTTAATTTTTATATATTTATATTTATTATAATATTTTTAAAATTTAATAATGATACAACCATAGCATGATGAAGTTGGATTTAACTATACAAGTTAGGGATATAAGATTTTATTGACATTATCTTTCCCGAAAGAGTAGTAAGAAGCTAAGTTAAGAACATGCCAACTAAGTAATTAGCTAGACGATAGTTATACATACACAATAATAATAAAAATTCTATTAGCTTATTTTTTTTAATGCATAGAATAAAATAATTTTTTAATTTTAAAATTATTAATTATATAAAAGAGTATTATATTTGAATCTCACTTTGGTAAAAAATTCATGTTGAGCTCATATTTTTATTAAGTATTATTATTATTTTTATTAAGTATTCTCAATATTATTATTATTATTATTATTATTATTATTATTATTATTTACTTTGTCCAAAAAGAATCAACAATTTATACATAATAATCTTATTATTGAGAGTACTTAAAAGAGTACCAAAATATGTTATTTTATATGTTATTTTTAATTTAATAAATAAAAATTAATTTTAAAAAAGTCTCATAATTAAATATTTTGTTAGTTTTTTTTAATACATGGAATAAAATAATTTTTTTAATTTTTAAATTATTATTGATTATGCAAAGTATTTTAATAAAACCATCAAATTTATTCGAATTATGCACGACGAGAAATGCATGTAAATCGAAATAAGCGAATTGGATTTACAAAACCATCGAATCGAATCAAATGGTTTCGATTTATGTTTGGGCATGAAATCCGTTACCTAAATCGAATCTTGTTAATTCGATTTAAACGTTGTTAGAAATCGAATTCACTAAATTCGATTTATTCACTTTTCAACCATTCACGTAATTTGAATTAACTCGTTTCGATTTTTATATTCTAGAAATCGAATCAAATTGATTCGATTTACTACGTGTTTCACTAAATCAATTCGATTTATATAAAAACGTGGTTTGAGACTTTGACGTTGTATTTTTTTGATTTGGATAATCAGGACATATTGAAATGCATGAGGTTTATTAAGCTCATTTGCCCAAATAAAAAGGTAACGGTAAAAAGAAGAAAGAAAAATTTTATATTTTTGACCAATTTTTAAAATGACAGTTATATTATTTAGAGATAATAATAATTATACATGTATAAAGAATAAAAAGAGAAAATGATAGTGTATAATATGATGAGATGATATAATCAAAATATAAATTAATAATTTTAAAAAATAATAAAATTAAAGATAATTAAAGATATTTAAGATAAAATTGAAGTAATACATTTTTTTATCTATTAGAATTATGGATGAAAATAAAAAAATGCTTTGCATATAAATTTTTAAATTTGCTTCTAATTAAATAGGATTGAGAAAATAAATAAAATTTAATAACATTTATAAGTAACTAATTTTTAAATAATATTAGTTAGTGTTTATATTGATTTAGTTACACATAATAACAATCTTATATTTTTTTAATCTTATTTTTTAATTTAAATTTATTTGTTTTAAATATTTTACATGTTAAATAATTTAATATATTTTATCTTTTTCATAATTTATTTTTAATTATTAATATTAAATTTGTAATTTTAAAAATAAAAATATAAAATTAATTTCTTAAACTCAATAGAAAAAGTAGCTGAATAGGCACGATAGTGCCGGATGAGCCGCTAATTAAAATAATGACGGAATGAGGACTAACGTTTTTCCTCACAAATTAATAACATGAAATAAACAAGTAAAGTCTATCAGTTGTTAAGCGGTCATTATTTCCTCACTAAATAAACTTTTGATTAGTGACTCAATTGCGACAAGTTACTTCTAAAACTTTTCGCGATTGGCTTTGGAGTTGTTATAACTCTTCGACGGATTTTAAACAAGATTAGCGAGTAATTTGCTACAAAATAGGTAGGATATAGCTTCTGCTTTGCGACAAGATTGCAGTTGCCAAGTCGCTCGCTAATTTAAACTTGCGACAACTTAGCGACAAATGTATTTCGCCCGCTAATCAGCGACTTGAAATCAGTGAACGAAGTATGCCAGTTGTTAAACCGTTGCAAATTTCTCACTACTTAGGTCCTAGGCGCTCAATATCCGTATTTCCACTTTAGCAACTAATTAGCAAGGAACACTTTCCTAGCTAAATGATTTATCTGTTGTGACGAGTTAGCGACGACTATTTTCTGTCGCTACCCTAATTTTGAATTTTACAATATTATGCGACATTTTAGCGAGAAACTAATTGCTCGCTAAAAATAAAAATTTTGGTGACAAATTAGCTACAAAATTGTCCATCGCAAAATGCATTTCAAGTCTTTGTGACGGATTAGCTAGGAATATTGTTTCTCACTAATTACCCTTTTCACACAAAGTTTATTTAGCGACGAACTAGTGTGTGAGTTGTTTCTCGCTAATTATATATCAAACACTTGCGACAGAATAGTGATAATAATATCCCTCGCTACTTTACTTTTATTTGATTAAATCCCTAAGTGACTGATTTGCTAGAACATTGTCACTCGCTAATTAATTTGTGACAAATTAGCGAGGAAATTTTCCTCGCTCATTTTTTAGCTATAAAAGTCAATTTGCGAGAAACAGACTTACTCGTAAATCTCTCGCTAATCAGTGGCTTTTCTCAATTTTGGATATTTTGTGACCGCTCATGGTTTTTGTCGGTAATGTGTCACTAATTCCTCACAAGTTAGTGACGGATTAGTGACAAAAAATATTTCTCGCAAAAAATCGTCGCTAATTTGTCAAATTCTTGTAGTGATACCTTGCAATGGTTTTCATGATAATTAATTTACTTTATTATTAATTTCTTTTTCTTGTCATTTAAATTACTTATTCCTTATTTCAAAAACCCAACGATACTTTTCCATAACTAATAATGAATCATACTACCCTGCAATTCCTTGAGAGACGACCCGAGGTTTAAATACTTCGATTATAAATTTTATTGGGTTTTGTTACTTGTGACAACCAAATTTTTGTACGAAAGGATTTTCTGTTGGTTTAGGAACTATACCTACAACAAGCTTTTAATTGCAAATTTCTGGACCACACAAAAGTCCTAACGTCACCGTCCTCACTGAACCGTCCCTATAGTATCAAGTGAGTGTTACGCATCGTCGTCCCCACTAGACACTTAGCACTAAGGCCCAAACAGCACTCAATTTCTTCTTTTAATCTTTTAATTTTTTTATTAGATGTTATTTATTAAATTATATTTCCACTTAACTCAGCAACCTTTGTCTGCGTTTGGCTTCCAGTGTCATAACCTCTGTAAGCAACCTCTGTCTTACAGGTGCAACTCTCTTGAGCCGATATATGCAAACACAACCTCTGTAAGTAACCTCGGTCTTACAGGTGACACTCTCTCTAGCCAATGTATGTATTGATAACCTCTGTAAGCAACTTCTGTCTTACAGGTGCGACCATCCCCTGAATTGGTTGATGTATCTCTGGAAGCAAATTTTGGTAGACTCACCACCACATCTCTGCTCGTTTTCAGTAGGTACATAATCATCTCAGCTCGTTCTCAATGCCAAACAATACTTCTACTTATCCCCTTTTCGTTTTGTTCTTTCTTTTGTTTCTTTTATTCCTACTCTCTACTCTCCTGTAGCAGAAGTTCTTTAAATTCTTTTAATCTTTTCTCTCTACTCTTCTGTGGCAGATGTTTCTTTAATATTTTTCTTTCCTTTTCTTTTCTTTCTTCTTCTTTTCTTTCCTATCATTCCATAATATAAACTATTTTTGCATTATACCATCGCCTCTCCCTAGGTGTTTTATGGAAAAAAATTATAAAGTTCTTTAATTAAGTCTACGTTCTCTAAAGCTTTTAAGATCACTTTGTTTGCTCTTCTCTGACTTATGATAATATTAATAATATATTTACTAGATAATATTTTTAATAAAATAATAACAATAATATAAATAAGATATTTTAAATAGTAAATAAGTAATATATATATATATATATATATACACTTAAAACTTAGTTTATAAAACCTTACTTTTTTAACTTTTATCAATTATTTTCTAAATCACGAACCTTTTAATATTCTATTTTTAACTTATAAAATTATATTTGAACCCTCCCTTATTTTTATATTTATAAAAATAACTTGAACTTTTATAAAATATCTATTTTACCCCTGAACTTTACTTATTACCCAAAATACTCGAAAAACGTATATAATTATAAAACTAACTTCAATTTTTATTAATTTACTATTTCATTCTCAAATATAAATCTTAATTCCCCGATTATAATTTTCTCAAAAGAACTGAATCTCATTTTCAAAATTCTTCAAATTTTCAGCTTGAGTTTTAAGTCTATTTTTTAAGTTTTACTATTACCGATTTTTTTCAATTTTTAATTTAATCTTTCAACTACCAAATTTCATCAATTTTCTCAAAAATCTCATATCACAACAGTCCCAAAATCATTAAAACAACCACCATTGAACTATTTTTCATAGCCAAACTAACAAATCACAAGCAACAACAATAATTCAACATAAACTCATTCAAACTCAAATAATAATCAACCAAATTAACATTCACTTATCAAATTCATATTTAATTATTATAAAGTTACCAAATCCTACCTCCAAATTCAATGGCTGATGATAATGGGTGATTGTAAGCCACGTTCCCATGCTTATAAGTGAATGTATTTATGTAACAAATCTTTCTTTCATTATTCCATATGCTTCGGCTGGGGTTGATTTATAATCATAGAAGGAGATTTGATTAATGAAAAGTTGAGGTGTCATAGCTTAATAAAAATAAAAGTGGCATGTGTCTTTATTTTATACATATATACATGCATATAAAAGCCATTATTTGATTTTCTTTTCTCTTTGTTTCTTTGGCTTCGGCCAAATAAATTAAAAAACTAATAATAATATATTATTATTATTATTATTATTATTATTATTATTATTATTATTATTATAGTAGTAATAATAATAACAATAAATTAATTTAATTTTTGTTTTATCAAATTATTTTTTGATAAATAATTTAAATTTAATAAAATAAATAATAATTAAATTAAACTTTGATGAGTTTGAAAAACTCTTATTTAATTTTGATGATGAACAAACATTATTGAAATATTTAAATACAAAATTATTAATTTGATCTTAAATCATATTTGTTTAATTGATAATTTCACTACAAAAAAAAAGGCCTATGGTCACGGTATAGCTAGTAAAAAGGGTGACCATAGATCTATGGTCACGGTTTTAGACCTATAGTCACGGTTTTTTACCGTGGTCTATTCTCTCGTGGCCATAGGTCTATGGTCACGGTTTTTTGATCTATGATCACGGTTTTTATGGTCACGGTTTCAATTTTCAAAATCTGACACTTTAGGCCACGTTTTTTTACCGTGACCATAGGTTAATCTATGGTCACGGAGCCTTATCTATGGTCACGGTTTTCACCGTGACCATAGCCTCTATGGTCACCCCTCCTTGAAACCGTGACCATAGATAAGGCTATGGTTACCCTTCCTTAAAACCGTGACCATAGCCCAACCTATGGTCACGGTTTTCACCGTGGCCATAGACTCTATGGTCACCCCACCTAAAACCGTGACCATAGCCTATCTATGGTCACGGTTTTCACCGTGGCCATAGCCTCTATGGTCACCCACCTAAAACCGTGACCATAGCCCTATCTATGGTCACCGTTTTTCACCATGGCCATAGTCTCTATGGTCACCCCCTCCTTAAAACCGTGACCATAGCCTATCTATGGTCACCGTTTTTTACCGTAGCCATAGACTCTATGGTCACTCCCTCCTTAAAACCGTGACCATAGCCCTATCTATGGTCACCCTCCTTAAAAATGTGACCATAGACCATCTATGGTCACGGTTTTTCACCGTGGCCATAGCCTCTTTGTCCTATCTATGGTCACGGTTTTTTAAAATGGTGACTATAGCCTGTTGTTGTTTATGAGATTCAATTTTTTTAAATTATAATCACATCCCAAAATGATAATAATCACAAAATAAATCTAAAAATAAGAAATTAAAGAAATCTAAATCATAAAAGTTTCATTATAAGATAGATATGTTTAATCTTTAGTCTAAACAACACAAATCCAAATAGAGTGAAATTTTTCCAATTACATGTACTACCTCAAAAAGTACATAACACATCAAAATATTACATTTACATAACTAATTAAGGTCATTGTAAGACCCATCCCATGTGATATTTGTATGGAACATATTTTCTTCATCACATCATGTCTTCCTGCACGTAAAAGAAATAAACATGTTAAATATCTTGCAAAAATGGTTTTGATGATGCAATACATATGCAGCAAAAGAAGGAAAACATTCATCCACAGTAACACTCAAGAATTATTCACAACCATCATTCACTTCAAACAGCAACTATTGCAAGAATGCAGCAGTAGTGATAGCTTAGACTCAGAAATTCATCAAAGTTATCACTACTGCACAAATAACTCAGAATTTGTTCATTCCAGCAGCAGCCAACACAAGAATAAGGCAGCAATAATACTATGCAGCAGCATCATATAAACCAGTTTAGCACAAAAATAAAACAATGAAGTAGCAACATAGGATCAATAACAGTTTAAACCTAATCAACAACACCAAGCAAACTAATTTAGCACAGGACAGATCAATGAAACAGCAGCAGGAAACTAAATTAGAACAGGACAAATCATTACCAGCACAGGAAAACCAATTTCAGATAGAATAAACATCAGAGTTCAAACCTAAATCCACTACAAAATCAATTGACTACCTAACCACCTAATTCAACTAAGCTAACCTAATCAAACAATAATTAGTTTCTATCAAACAATAATTAGTTTCTATTATATACTAACTATAATTACAATAATATGACATTATTATTTCTGAACTGAGATTTCAACTTTGGGCAAAGTCATTGCTTCAAGGTACAAATTAAGTAGCAGCAGCCAACACAAGAACAAGGTAGCAATAATACTATGCAGCAGCATCATATAAACCAGTTTAGCACAAAAGTAAATCAATGAAACAGCAACATAGGATCAATAACAGTTTAAACCTAATCAACAGCACCAAGCAAACTAATTTAGCACAGAACAGATCAATAAACCAGCAGCATGAAACTAAATTAGAACAGGGCAAGTCATTACCAGCACAGAAAAATCAATTTCAGATAGAATAAACATCAGAGTTCAAACCTAAATCCACTACAAAATCAATTGACTACCTAACCACCTAATTCAACTAAGCTAACCTAAGCAAACAGCAACCTAATATATCAAGATATTTGTTTCCATTAGGTGCTCTGCTTTATTAAAGCATTACTATGCCACTCTAAGGATCAAGTACATCTCAGTAAAAATCTTGTGATGTGCAGCTACCAATATCTTCTTCAAACCTTCCTGCCCAGTACTCTGAAGAAACAAAAAATGTGCCAAACTTCACCTCAATAAAGTTGATACAAAATTCTCATCATAAGCTTCAAAATTCAAATTGCAATATTAACAAACTTGACTCATTATTCACTGGTTGCATCATACAACAATATAAAAAAATTATATTTATATCTTTCTTGAAATTTTGGGAAGGGGGGAATGTTCTTAAAATTGAAACGATAACATTAAAAACTTGTTTCACTAATTAGAATAAAGTATTAAATTAGCAAATTAGAAAACTTAGCTAATTGAAATTATGAGATCAAATGCTCATTAGAATTGAAATTATGAGATCAAATTGAAAAAACTTAGCTAATTGTAAAAACTAAACTAATTAAATTGAAAAGAAAAGAAAGAAACTTACTTGGAATACTCAATGGTATGAATGAGCGCTGACACGAAGAGCTTTGAGGGCTATGCACACCAGCGGGGCTGATGCCCAGCTTCACGGGTTGGAGCAAGACTTCGACGGACGGTGGCCTTCGAAGCTGGTGACCGGCGGTTGGGTTTTGCCTATAACATACAACAAAAATTCTCAGGCCTCAGCAACCAATAAACTCAGCAACCAATGACAAAATAAATTAAGCTCAGCAACAAAAAAGCTCACCAAACAAATCATGAATAGAATAACAATAAGCTCAGCAAGCAAATAATAACCTCAAAAAAAATCATGAACAGAAAATCAGAAATAACAACCAAATCACAAATAGAGTAACAATAAGCTCAACAAACAATAAGCTCAGCAAGCAAATAATAACCTGGGCAAAAAAAATCATGAAGAGAAAATAAGAAAAAACAAATAAATCTATTCCAGCAAACAATAACCTCAGAAAATCCAGCTACTCAGCAAATGAATTACTAACAAATTACTAACAATAACCTAAGCTAATCCAGCTAATCAGAAAATCAACTTCTAAACCCTAAACCAACAAGCAGACGCCGAGGAAATGGCTGCAAAGTTTGTGAACAAAGTATTACTTACCGGCAGCGAGGAGGAAGGCGAGCAACGGTGACGGTAGAGGAGGCGACACCGGCGAACACAGAGAAGGCGAGCTCGGCGACGACAACGACGCGGTGGAGGCTGTGTTGGTCGAACCCGTCGCTGCGGTGGCTACAGGATGCAGCAGCTGCTCGATTCGTGGCTTCTATGGACTATGGTCCTCAGAGAAGAAGAGAGGAGCGGTGGGGGCTGTGGTGGTCGAACCCGTCGCTGCGGTGGCTACAGGACGCAACAGCTGCTCGATTCGTGGCTTCTATGGACTATGGTCCTCAGAGAAGAAGAGAGGAGCGATGGGGGCTGTGGTGGTCGAACCCATCGCGCGGTGGTTACAGGACGCATGCAGCAGCTACTCGATTTGTGGCTCGATTTGAGAAGAAGAGAGGAGCGATGGATTTGTGTGTTTGTGAAGAGAGGAGCGACGGCTTCTAGTGGACGTGCATTGAAACGGCTTCTATGATTCTCTTATTTCTTTTAACCCTAACTTAGGAACTTAGAAGATGATGAGGAGGGAATGGGGAAATTTGGGGAGGGAATGGGTAAATTTGGGGGGGGGGGACTCTTTAGATGCACTCACTTTTCCAATTCGATAATAAAATTATAAGACAATACAAACATATCAGTATAAGTTAAAATGATATTGTACATCTAAATACATTTCTTTTATTGGTTTTTCTAATATTAATCATCACATTATTAATAAGAAAAATTCACAACAAAGATGAAGATTTCATATTTTATATATAGTAACAATATAAGGGAAATGCACACAAACAGACACACACGAAAGTGTTGATTACAAAAAAAACTTAATTGGCTATCTAATTTTACTTTATGTATGTGAATGGAATTTATTAAAATTTATAAAAATAACAATTACTTAAGAGTTAAGAATGTAACTGCCATGCTATTTAATAAAAATACTTGTATTTATTCAATTTTTGTGATGAATGCTGAATGGTTTGAGTAGTTTTTAAGGTGTGGCAATACAAAAAATTGAACGTCGATGTAATCTTTTTTTTGCACCGTATGTATATACATTAAATTAATTATATTCTTAAAAATGGATTTGCTAAATATAAATTAAATAATAATAATAAAGATAATTTATTTAAATAAAATAATTAGCTTTCATATTTAAGCAAATAGAACATAGATACTTTTAGGTCACTCTCAAAAACCGTGACCATAGACCCTTTTAGGTCACCCTTTCAAAAAACCGTGACCATAGACTCTTTTAGGCTACTCACCAAAACCATGACCATAGACCCCTTTAGGCCACCCCCCAAAACCGTGACCATAGACTCTTTTAGGCCACCCCCAAAATCGTGACCATAGACCACTTTAGGTCACCCCTCAAAACCGTGACCATAGACCCTTTTAGGTCACTGTTTTTTGAAAAACCGTGACCATAGACCCTTTTTGGTCACTGTAAAAAACCGTGACCATAGACCCCTTTAGGTCACCCCCAAAACTGTGACCATAGACCCTTTTAGGTCACCCCCAAAACCGTGATCACAGACCACTTTAGGTCACCCCCCAAAACTGTGACCATAGACCCTTTTAGGTCACCCTTTTTTAAAAAACCGTGACCATAGACCCTTTTTGGTCACTGTAAAAAACCGTGACCATAGACCCCTTTAGGTCACCCCCAAAACCGTGACCATAGACCCTTTTAGGCCACCCCCAAAACCGTGACCATAGACCACTTTAGGTCACCCCCCAAAACCGTGACCATAGACCCTTTTAGGTCACCCTTTTTCGAAAAATCGTGACCATAGACCTTTTTTGGTCACTGTAAAAAACCGTGACCATAGACTCTTTTAGGTCACCCCCCAAAACCGTGACCATAGACCCTTTTAGGCCACCCTTTTTTAAAAAACCGTGACCATAGGTACTCTATAGTCACCCATTTTCTTAAAACCGTGACCATAGCTTTTTTTTTTTGGTCACGGTACCGTGACCAAAAAAACCGTGGCCATAGACCCAAAATGTTGTAGTGTTTTGTTGTGCAGATTTTATGTTGGGCCGAAAAATGAGTTTCTGGTTTAAGCCCAATGATCAGCCTTGCTACATGCTTCTCATACCATGAGGCTGAATTATTAAATGGGCCAGAATAAATATTATTGTTGCAAGCCCAAACAAATGCTTTCTTATGTGCTCTATGCTTGATCCGAAATCAAATTCATCAGGAAAGCAAATGTTACTAATTGGGCCAGAATAAATTCCAATATTACAAAGCCCAATATTATTTTGGTGAATGTTTCCAAGCTTGGTCCGAAACCAAGTTTAAAGAAAAGCAAATGTTACTACTTGCCTCCAACGGATTCCATTTCTCACTTTGGATGGAATTCAAATTTAATTTAATGCATTGGAAACATAAGAAAGAGAGAGAAGATTGATTTGATGGCTATTATGACTATGCACGCCTCTCATCAAAGGGGAGTAGGAAACATGGTGCACTTTTATTCTTTCTCTTTGCTACATTAATTATTTGATCAAAAAACCATTGAATATCTTATTCTCTTTCATCTCTTTCTTGCTTCTTCTTTGGTCTTTGTCCAGGAAGCTATGGACGTTGTGTTCATCAACCAAGAAAAAGAAGAAGCTGCATGCATCAAGACCATCAAGCTAATGATGGCAAGAAAACATACTAAAATAAAAATGAGCTGTGGCTAAGATACTCACCAAATGTGGTTAGATTTGGTGAGGTTATCTTGAGCTCTTCATGCTCAAAAATAGAAGGTAAAGATTCGGCCAGCAAGGGAGATTCTTGAAGCATGGCTTGTCTTTGATTCTGTTTAACCACCACATGGAGTAGCTAGAGTGGCAAAGTGATGGTTGAGGCAGAGATTGAAGCAGATGAAGTCATGAAGTATCAAGGGCCAGAAATCCATCTTGGAGAGCAAGCCAAGGATGGAGAGCTCGGATTGATGAAGGGTGATGATCAAGAAAGGACCAGAGGTAATTGCATGTTGGGTTTTGCATGGTTATCTCTTCTCTCTCTATGTGGCCGAACCGGTTCTGTTTGTTGAAGGAGGAAGAAGTTGGTTTGGGTGTTGGCTTCACGTGTGGAGGCTTCCCTCTTCTTTAAAAAGAGAGAACAACCACTGTTTGGAGCAAGGAAAAAATTTGAGAGTGCAAGGCACAGAGTTCTCAGAGCTACCTGAGCTAACAGTTTTCTCTTCTCCTTCAATGTATTCTATTTTGTATTTTTCTGTTTAATTTTGTCATGTCTTGAGTCTCTTGGAAAAAGGCAAACAGTGAGGTTTGTAATGAAAAAGCCATAGAGCGGAAAAAGGCAGAGAGTGCAAAATTAAAAGAAAAAGCCATAGATGTCTTAGAGTTCCTTTGTTCATCTATGTTGTGTTTCATGATTCTGTGGGAATCCCCTTGTAAGTTGGGTTAGCACTTTACAGTTTGTAATCAAGTTGATTATAGTGAAATTCCATCATTGTTGTGATGGAGACTGGATGTAGGCTGCACTGCACTTAGCAGCTGAACCAGGATATATCTGGGTGTAATCTTTCTTCTCTCCTACTCCATTTCTGTTTTCTACTGCACAGGAGCTAAAACTAAAAATGTCTCGTGTCAAGTGATGAGACAAAACAAAAAGTCTCGTGGCTAGGGACGAGATAAAAGAAAAAGTCTCGTGTCCAGAGACGAGCCAAAACAGAAAAGTCTCCTCTGAGTTCAGCAAGTGTTAGTAACAAAAATGGGGGCTAAGATTCAACCCCCCCTTCTCTTAGCCACTGAAACCATCAATTGGTATCAGAGCTTGGTCTCAAAGAGATCAAGCTTTGCAGCTTGGAGTAAAGATCCTTATGGCGGAAAACAGTGGTGCAAATGTGGTGTCCTATAATCTAACTGAAGGTCAATCAAGCAATAGACCCCCTCTTTTCAATGGGAAAATTATACCTATTGGAAGGAGAGGATGAAGATATTTGTGCAAGCAGTGGATTACAGACTGTGGAAAATCATCTTGGAAGGACGTCAATATCCAACTGTTACAAGTGTCGAAGGAGTTGTTTCTCTCAAACCAGAAGCAAGATGGACCGAGGAAGATAGGAAGAAGGTGGAGTTAAATGCCAAGGCAATAAATCTGCTCAACTATGCTATAAGCTTCGAGGAGTACCGACGAGTATCAAGATGCACAACGGCAAAGGAAATCTGGGACAAATTGAAAATCACCCATGAAGGAACCACCATTGTTAAGAAGACTCGAACAGATATGCTAAATAGAGAGTATGAAATATTTGCAATGAAGGAAGGAGAGTCCATTGATGAACTGTTCGAACGGTTCAATGCCATCATTGTTGGCTTAGATGCTCTGGGAATTACACATTCTGAGTCTGTGCTAGTGAGAAGAGTGCTGAGATGTCTCACAAAAGAGTGGGAAACAAAAGCTTTAATTATTTCTGAAAGTAGTAGCTTAGACTCCATGACACTTGATGATTTGAGAGAAAATCTTCTTGCTTTTGAAAATACCTATTTGAAAAAAGATACAAAAAAGAAAGAAATTGCTTTTTCTTCTGTGACTAACCCTCTGGATGATGAATCCAGTGATAACTCTTTTGAAAATGAGTTTGTGTTGTTTGCAAAAAAATTCAGGAAAATGGCTAAGCTCAAAGGCAAAGGCAGCAGCTCAAGGAGAGTGAAGAAAGACCTTAGCAAAGTAACTTGCTACAATTGCAAGGAAACGGGGCATTTCAAATCTGATTGTCCCAAGCTGAAGAAAGAGGAAAAGCCGAAAAGAGGAAAGAAGAAAGGACTGATGGCCTCATGGGAAGACTTAGAGAATGACTCTGATGATGATGATGAAGAAACTGAGACCAAGTCACAAACATGTCTCATGGCAGACCACATAGATCAGGTGTGCCTAGCATCCAAAAGGAAGAAAAATATGTGGTATATGGACAGCGGATGCTCTAGGCATATGACCGGAAAGACAACCTTCTTCATAAAGCTTGATGAATATGATGGAGGGTTTGTCACTTTCGGTGATGATGCAAAAGGAAAAATTGTGGCTGTTGGGAAAGTGGGTAAAAATTTCTCATCTTATATAAATGATGTTCTCCTTGTACATGGCTTGAAACATAATTTACTTAGTGTTAGTCAACTATGTGATTTGGGTTTTGAAGTTATTTTTAAGAAGTTTGTTTGTTTAGTTGTTTGTGAGAAAACTGGGAATGTTCTTCTTGAAGCTAAAAGATGCAACAATGTGTATGGATTAACTCTTGAGGATTTAAAGGAACAAAATGTAACATGCTTTACATCTTTTGAATATGAAAAATGGCTTTGGCATAGAAAGTTAGGACATGCTAGCATGTATCAAATTTCTAAGCTAGTCAAAAGAAATTTGGTTAGAGGAATTCCAAACATCAAGTTTGATAAGGATCTTACTTGTGACGCTTGTCAATTGGGCAAACAAGTAAAATCCTCTTTTAAATCAAAAGATGGAATCTCAACCAAAAGGCCATTGGAAATGTTACATATTGATCTTTTTGGTCCTACTAGAACTCAAAGTTTAGGAGGTAAACACTATGGTCTTGTGGTGGTAGATGATTACTCTAGATTTGGTTGGGTACTTTTCCTTGCTCATAAGAATGATGCCTTTCATGCTTTTTCCACCCTTTGTAAGAAAATTCAAAATGAAAAGGATTTGAAAATTGCCCATTTGAGAAGTGATCATGGAAGAGAATTTGAAAATCAAGATTTTGAAAAATTCTGTGATGACTTAGGGATTTCTCATAATTTTTCATGCCCTAGAATCCCCCAACAAAATGGGGTGGTTGAAAGAAGGAATAGAAGCCTTCAAGAAATGACTAGGGCTATGTTATGTGAGAGTGAAATTCCTAAATTCTTATGGGCTGAAGCTGTGAACACAGCATGTTATATTTTGAATAGAACAATCATTAGAAAAGGGTTAAAGAAAACACCTTATGAGCTATGGAAAGGAACCCCTCCAAATCTTAAGTATTTTCATGTTTTTGGATGCAAATGCTTTGTGCTAAACAATAAGGAAAACCTTGGAAAATTTGATCCAAAGTCATATGAAGGAATGTTTGTTGGATATTCCACCACAAGCAAGGCCTATAAAGTTTATCTCAAGGAGCATAGGACAATAGAGGAATCCATACATGTTACTTTTTGTGATTCTAATTTAATTCCCAGTATTGTGAAGGACATTGAAGATTGTGAAGAGGCTGGAACAAATAAAGAAAATCCTAAATCTGTGCAAAATGAAGAATCTGTCAGCATGGTTTTGTCTCGTCAGATTGGAGGAGACACTTCCATTTTGTCTCCTGAGCAGGCACGAGCAACTGAAACAGAAAGACCACCAGAAGTTCATCAAAGCTCTACACCGGTCAGAAAGCCTAGAGAATGGAAGTCTATGAGGGGTTATCCTCATGACTTCATCATTGGTGATCCATCTCATGGTGTAACAACAAGATCCTCCACCAAAAGGCAAACCGAACCTAACAACTTTGCTCTCTTGTCACAAATGGAGCCCAACAATATCAAACAAGCTCTAGAAGACCCATCATGGGTTAAAGCAATGCAAGAGGAGCTTGCCCAATTTGACAAAAATGAGGTTTGGACACTAGTACCTCATCCGGATGGTAAGAAAGTTACGGGTACTAAGTGGGTATTTAAAAACAAACTTGGTGAGGATGGACAAGTTGTTCGTAACAAGGTTAGATTAGTGGCCCAAGGTTATGATCAAGAAGAGGGTATAGATTTTGATGAGTCTTTTGCTCCGGTAGCTAGAATGGAAGCAATTCGGTTGCTTCTTGCCTATGCCGCCCATAAAGGTTTCAAAATGTTTCAAATGGATGTCAAATGTGCTTTCCTTAATGCCTTTATTGATAGAGAAGTGTATGTGGCACAACCCCCCGATTTTGAGCATAAAGAGTTTCCAAATCATGTTTTCAAATTAACTAAGGCTCTTTATGGTCTTAGACAAGCTCCAAGAGCTTGGTATGAAAGGCTTAGTGTCTTCTTGTTGGAAAATAAATTTCAAAGGGGTACCACCGACACTACTTTATTCATTAAAGCATCTAATGATGATATACTCCTTGTTCAAGTTTATGTTGATGACATTGTATTTGGTTTTGCCAACATTTCCTTATGTGAAGAGTTTGGAAAACTCATGACTAGTGAGTTTGAAATGAGTTTAATGGGAGAGCTTACTTTCTTTCTTGGCCTCCAAATTAAACAAACTCCTAGTGGTACTTTTATTTACCAAGGAAAATATGCAAAAGAACTTATTAAAAAGTTTGGCCTAGAAAATTCCAAAGCAATGGGTACACCAATGCATCCCAACACAAAACTTGAAAAGGATGATGATGGTCAAGATGTGGATGAAACAAGGTATAGGGGAATGATAGGTTCACTCATGTACCTTACCTCCTCTAGAACGGACATTGTCCAAAGTGTGGGTGTATGTTCAAGGTTCCAATCTCACCCAAAAGAATCCCATCTCACAGCGGTTAAGCGCATCATTAGATATATTAAGGGAACTTGTGATTTTGGATTGTGGTATCCTAAATCTGATAACTTTTGTGCAGTAGGGTTTTGTGATGCAGATTATGCGGGAGATAGAGTGGATAGAAGAAGCACGTCCGGCATGTGTTGCTTCTTTGGAAGCTCCCTCAACATGTGGTCAAGCAAGAAACAAGCCACAGTGGCTTTATCCACCGCTGAAGCAGAATACATTTCCGCATCTGCATGTTGCACTCAATTAATTTGGTTAAAAACACAATTGGAAGATTACAAATTAAAAATCAATAGTATACCCTTATTTTGTGATAATATGAGTGCAATAAACATTTCAAAAAATCATGTTCTGTACTCAAGAACTAAGCACATTGAGATAAAATATCATTTTATTAGGTAACATGTGCAAAAGGGTACTATTGATATTCAATTTGTAAAATCTGAAGACCAAATTGCTGATATTTTTACAAAACCCCTCTGTGAAGACAGATTCTGTATCTTGAGAAAAAGTTTGGGAATGTTTGATTTAAGTTTCATTGAAAACTTGTGAATTTTTAACTCTGCCCAGTTTTGTCTCGTAGGTTTGGACGAGATAAAAAAATGCAAGCTTGATAAAGGAGCTATGATCAAGGGGGAGGCAACGCAGAATTCAAAAATCTTATGGGCCCCACCAAAATTCCTTGACCCCACCTTAACAGTTATGGTAGTTATCTCTCTACAAATAAGAATCTTCCTCTTGTGTCATCAAATCTTCTTGGAAGTGGTTATTGTCAAATCAAAATTCTTCTCTCCATCTAATCCCTTGATTTAAGGCAACAACTTTTCAGTTTTAGATTTCAAAAGTTAAAAGGAAAAACATTTTTGGGTAATAACCACCCATAATGGTCATTAACTGTCCACTAATGGTCATTACTCTCTCCATATTCTCTCTCCAACCCTCATTTAATGCATCATTCACCTTACTTCTCCCTTCCACTCAATTTGGTTATCTCCATAACCTTTCATATTTCATTCCTCCATCACCATGAAAAAGAAAACCGCGCCAAGAAAAAGTGAAAGGCTTCTATTATCTCAAAAATAGTCTACTCCACAATCACACACACACATTCACATCCATTCTACATCATCTTCATCACCCTCACCCCCATCAAAACGCACAGACACAATGAGAAGAAAGGTCATTGCCACAAAAACTTCCTCAAGGAAGAAGAAAAGTGTTCCCGTGACAGAAGAAGAGGAGTCGCATACTTCTCCCATTCCTTCCCCTCCAAAATCACCACCAAAGAGATCAACTCCCCATGCATCCGGAAAGAGTGCTCAAAAGACTAAGGGTTTTGCTCTTCACGACACCACCGAACCTCCAAACTTGGAATCCCTGGAATTCAGAAACAAGTATGGCAAGACTCACTCCCACTTTGATCCTAGCAGATTCAACTCTTGCACTTCTTTTGAGTTTCACAATGAGGTTATGGAAAAACGTCATCTATGTACAACCTACCTTGTGAATCTCGACACTCTCACTAACAAGGGTATCAACATCTCCTCTCTGTTTGAACTCCTCAACTGGAAGCCCCTTCTTCTGATTCAGAAACTAGTCTACCCTGGCCTAGTCCGCGAGTTGTATGCCAATATGCGACTCATTGACGGCACTCTTCATTCATATGTCAAAAGGGTTCAAATAGCCCTTGATTCTGAGACCATTGGAGCGGCCCTGGGCTTCAAGGATGAAGGACCACGAGCATATATGGTAGACAAATGGGATACACAAGTCGGCGTTTCATACAAAGCAGTTCTTCAGCACATTTGCGAGAACCTTTCTGGCTTGCATGGAACGATTCCAACCCACAAAGCTCTAGGACCAGTCAACTCTCTGCTTCACCGAATCATCACCCATATTTTGACTCCCCAAAGTGGCTCACACAACCGAGTAACATTTTCTGACTGTCTCATATTATTTGCTTTGGTTACCTCTACTCCTATATCTTTTGGCTATATTATGATTAGGCATATGTGGGATTCTGTTAGAAGCACCAAAAAGGCTAATCTGCCTTATGGTATGTTTTTAACAAGAATTTTTGAATAATTTAAAGTTGATCTATTGAATGAGGCAGTGGAAAACAAAGTATCCTCCATTCGAGGAGGAGGAGCGACTAAGGGAACCAAAGGGGGCAAATCTGTGGCTTCAGACAATGACAATGAGACTCGGCCAGAGTCTTCCAAAACAGTCAAATCCATCAAAGAAATTTTGGGGGAATTCTCAAACATGGCAGATATGATGATTCAAACTCACAAAGAGACTCGCAAGCAAGCCTCTGAGAGCGAGAAAGCTTGGAAAAATTGCAAAGAAAGGGTCGGCCTGATGCTAGCAACTCTTAAGGAGGATCTGGAAGATGAAAGTGAAGGAGGCGCTGAAGAAGAAGATATTAATTTTTCTGATGATTAAATGACTGTTTTTACTCCGTTTGATATTGGCTCCATTAGGCTCAATCTGTTTTTTTGTAGGAGCATGACTTGATACTCACTGCTCTAGGATAATCTCTAGGATACTGTGATACACTTTTGCTACTTTATCTTGAATATTTTGTTGTGTTGATCATATTTTGTGTAGGTGCCCATGTGATGACAAAAGGGGGAGGAAATTAAGTTTCCAAAATTGAAATTGGAACAGAGGACAAGAACAGGGGATGAAATTTTCAAATTGAAAATTCATGATCACCCTTGTTCAAAGAATACATGTGTTATTGCATTTGTTTTACCATGGTCACTACTGCTTGAACTACATATGGCATTTGGTTTATGATGATGTTTGATTTATTTTGATGCCTGGCTGTTGATTCATCATTGATAAACTTGTTGAATTGAAAACTTATTTTTGGCAGTTCCTTTAAATTATATAAAGTATAAAAACTGCCTTGTTTTAATCATGTGTACTTCAAATATTTTTCCATCATTTTGTTTGCTCTGATATCCTAACAGGAAAATGTTTGAAAAATATTTGGATACTGTTTTGATGTATGAAAAAGTTTGAGCAGAAAATTAGTTTATGATATCAAATGAGTTTTGATTATCAATTAAAACTGCTCATAAATCAAGCATTTAGCACCATAAAATATGCTAAATAACATTGTTCTCTAAGCTTGATTTAAATGTTACAGGTTAGTGCTTCCCTTGGTAAAATAAGCATACATCAAGGGGGAGCAATGTGACATTTAGAAAGGGGGAGAAATTCAAAATCAAAGGGAGTATTCTTTACTCAATCTTTAAATTTCTTTCCATTTCAATTTTAATAATGTTTGTCATCAAGGGGGAGATTGATGAGTTTGGAAAACTCTTATTTAATTTTGATGATGAACAAACATTATTGAAATATTTAAATACAAAATTATTAATTTGATCTTAATTCATATTTGCTTAATTGATAATTTTGTTGTGCAGATTTTATGTTGGGCCGAAAAATGAGTTTCTGGTTTAAGCCCAATGATCAGCCTTGCTACATGCTTCTCATACCATGAGGCTGAATTATTAAATGGGCCAGAATAAATATTATTGTTGCAAGCCCAAACAAATGCTTTCTTATATGCTCTATGCTTGATCCGAAATCAAATTCATCAGGAAAGCAAATGTTACTAATTGGGCCAGAATAAATTCCAATGTTACAAAGCCCAATATTATTTTGGTGAATGTTTCCAAGCTTGGTCCGAAACCAAGTTTAAAGAAAAGCAAATGTTACTACTTGCCTCCAATGGATTCCATTTCTCACTTTGGATGGAATTCAAATTTAATTTAATGCATTGGAAACATAAGAAAGAGAGAGAAGATTGATTTGATGGCTATTATGACTATGCACGCCTCTCAGCAAAGGGGAGTAGGAAACATGAGTGCACTTTTATTCTTTCTTTTTGCTACATTAATTATTTGATCAAAAAACCATTGAATATCTTATTCTCTTTCATCTCTTTCTTGCTTCTTCTTCGGTCTTTGTCCAGGAAGCTATGGACGCTGTGTTCATCAACCAAGAAAAAGAAGAAGCTGCATGCATCAAGACCATCAAGCTAATGATGGCAAGAAAACATACTAAAATAAAAATGAGCTGTGGCTAAGATACTCACCAAATGTGGTTAGATTTGGTGAGGTTATCTTGAGCTCTTCATGCTCAAAAACAGAAGGTAAAGATTCGGCCAGCAAGGGAAATTCTTGAAGCATGGCTTGTCTTTGATTCTGTTTAACCACCACAGGGAGTAGCTAGAGTGGCGAAGTGATGGTTGAGGCAAAGATTGAAGCAGATGAAGTCATGAAGTATCAAGGGCCAGAAATCCATCTTGGAGAGCAAGCCAAGGATGGAGAGCTCGGATTGATGAAGGGTGATGATCAAGAAAGGACCAGAGGTAATTGCATGTTGGGTTTTGCATGGTTATCTCTTCTCTCTCTATGTGGCCGAACCAGTTCTGTTTGTTGAAGGAGGAAGAAGTTGGTTTGGGTGTTGGCTTCACGTGTGGAGGCTTCCCTCTTCTTTAAAAAGAGAGAACAGCCACTGTTTGGAGCAAGGAGAAAATTTGAGAGTGCAAGGCACAGAGTTCTCAGAGCTACCTGAGCTAACAGTTTTCTCTTCTCCTTCAATGTATTTTGTTTTGTATTTTTCTGTTTAATTTTGTCATGTCTTGAGTCTCTTGGAAAAAGGCAAACAGTGAGGTTTGTAATGAAAAAGCCATAGAGCGGAAAAAGGCAGAGAGTGCAAAATTAAAAGAAAAAGACATAGATGTCTTAGAGTTCCTTTGTTCATCTATGTTGTGTTTCATGATTCTGTGGGAATCCCCTTGTAAGTTGGGTTAGCACTTTACAGTTTGTAATCAAGTTGATTATAGTGAAATTCCATCATTGTTGTGATGGAGACTGGATGTAGGCTACACTGCACTTAGCAGCTGAACCAGGATATATCTAGGTGTAATCTTTCTTCTCTCCTACTCCATTTCTGTTTTCTACTGCACAGGAGCTAAAACTAAAAATGTCTCGTGTCAAGTGACGAGACAAAACAAAAAGTCTCGTGGCTAGGGACGAGATAAAAGAAAAAGTCTCGTGTCCAGAGACGAGCCAAAACAGAAAAGTCTCCTCTGAGTTCAGCAAGTGTTAGCAACGAAAAAGGGGGCTAAGATTCAACCCCCTTCTCTTAGCCACTAAAATCATCAAACTTCAATAATTATTAAATTCTATTTAATTATTTTTATTAAAAATAATTTATACAAAAATAATTTTTTTAAAAATTACATCTCAATATAATATATTAGCTCATAAATAATTAATTATTTAATTTTAAAAAATTCAGAGCCTTACAATGAATTTTTTTGAAAGCATAATTCAAAATAGAAATCAAATGAAGTTTTTTTGTTTAAAGATATGATGCATGATTTTGTGTAATTGTTGTTTCTCATTTTGTACATATCTTTATTATTATCGATCGCATTCAAAGTGGAATGAATTTAGAACATGCTTATTCTCTTTCTCTTTCTCTTGCATCTTGTTCTGCAAAAAGACCATGTAATCTGCATTATCTTTTTTCTTTTGTTTTTTTTAAAGAGCCCATAATCATTTGTGACTTTTGGTGTTCATCAATTTATAAAATTAGCAGATGTTTTACATTCTAGTATCAAAATAACAATGCAAATTGAATCAAGCAAAGGTATTACTAATGAGATAATTGACAAAAGGATCACAAAATCCAAGACAAAAGATAAAACAAATAATTCAATAAAGATGTTCATCGACGCAAGTGGGTGTGGTGTTGATGAGATGATTGATACAAAGGATCACAAACCAAGAACAGAAGAGAATACAACTAATTTATCGAATAAACTCCTTTAGAATGACAATACTAGTAAACCGTTTCTAGTTCGAACCATTTGTAACCAGCTCTCAAAGACATTGATGAGTATGTTGATCTAGGCCATCTTCCGGAATGTCATATTCTTCGAGATATTAGCAACCTCATTTTTTGTTTTACTTTTGGTTGTTCTGTTTTTTGCCTTTGCAGCCTTTTGGTTTTCTACATCAATGAACAACTTTTTTTTTCTTTTTATTATTTATTTATTTACTTTTTATTTTTTTTAGACTTTCATCTTATTTATGCATAATATCTCTTAACAACAATTGAGTTGACTGGCAATAGAAAGTCTTCACCATCCATCGTAGTAGGGATTAGTGCCCCTCCAGAAAATGCTTTCTTTACCATGTAAGGGCCTTCATAGTTTGGTGTCCACTTTCCACGTTGATCCTTTTGAATGGGCAAGATCTTCTTGAGGAGGACCAGTTCGCCTTCCTGGAATTGCCAAGGATAGATTTTCTTTTCATGGAATTTTATCATTCTTTTCTGATAAAGTTGGCCATGACATAATGCAGCTAACCATTTTTCATCAATGAGATTCAATTGATCGAATCAATTTTAGATCCACTATAATCTTCCAATTTTGCTTCCATTTAGACTCTCAAAAGGAAGGAATTTCGACTTCAATAGGAAGTACTGCCTCCATTCCATAGACTAAAGAGAATGATGTTGTCCCTGTTGACGTACGAATAGAAGTACGATATCCATGTAGCGGAAAAGAAAGCATTCCATGTCAATCTTTGTATGTGGCAATCATCTTTTGAATGATATTTTTAATATTTTTATTAGCTACTTCAACTGCCCCGTTCATCTTTGGATGATATGGTGATGAATTATGATGCTGGATTTTGAACTTTTTGCACACCTCTTTCATCGACTTATTGTTGAGGTTGGTAGCATTATCAGTAATGGTCTTGTTTGGTATACCGTAACGACAAATCAACTCCCTTTTCATGAACTTGGTCACCACACTTTCTGTAATGTTAGAATAAGAAGCAACTTCCACCTATTTTGTAAAGTAATCAATGGTCATTAAGATGAATCAATGCCTGTTTGAAGCCTTTGGTTCAATGGACCAATGACATCCATGCCCCACATAGAAAATGGTCATGGCGCAATCAAAACATTTAGAGGTCCAGGTGGTACATGAATCTTATCACCATAAATTTGACATTCGTGACACCGCTTCACATGGTTGAAGTAATCCTCTTCTATAGTCATCCAATAGTATCTGGCTGAGTATTTTCCTTGCCATGGCATGTCCATTTGCATGAGTTCCAAAAGTACCTTCATGCACTTCTTTAATGATTTTTTCAGCCTTTTTGGCATCTACACATTTTAGTAGAACTGTATGATAATTTCTCTTGTAAAGAACATTTCCATTCAGAAAGAAGCTCATGGCTAATCTGCTTAAAATTCTTTTGTCATTTTCAGATGCACCTAGAGGGTATTTTTATTCTTGAAGGTAACATTTGATGTTGTAATACCATGGCTTTCCATCTGCCTCTGATTCCACTGTGTGGGAATGTGCAGGCTGATTATGGACTCTCACTTTTATGAGTGGTGCATTCCTATCATCACTTATTTTGAACATTGAGGATAACGTGGCCAAAGCATCAGCCAAATAATTGTCTTCGCGTGATACATGACGAAAGACAATCTCATCAAAACCCTCAATTAATTCTTCGATATAAGCATGATATGGTATCAATTTGACATAATGAGTTTTCCATTTATGTAACACCCTTACTTTTAACACCTCATGATTGTAATAAAAATTCAGACATTACTTACCTCTAATCCTTTATCCTTTCGGGCTACGACTATACCGGGTGAAAACCGGGCCAAAACCAGGCCATTCACATTACCTTACCTTTTCTAAAATTAAAACATAACCACAATCAATACTAATATTGTCTAATAGCACTAAATATTTAAATCAATACAAACAATACAATATTATGCATTAGTCTTAAAGTCTTATGCATTCTAAATATAAAACATTAACTTAGTCTTATAATAACTAAACAAATCAAAATATTAAAGTTTACAAAACAATAATTCCACATGAATAACCATCATCCATCAATAGCCATTAATGTTGTCAACTTATTCCTTGTGATGTGGATGCATTAGTTAAAGCTACAAAACATATAAAGTTACTCATTTTTCATATAAAAGATTATTACTTGAAATAAATAAGTCACAAATAATAAAAATATCATAAATGTACCTTCAACAATCTTCTGACTGCTATCAAATAAATTAAGGGAAAAGCTCTACATACAAGCGATTAGGGCTTGTAAGCATTACAAGTCAATTAACCCCTAACCCCCCAAAACACGCTGCAAGTGCTACGTCCCTTACACGCGCTATATATCTCCTTCTTTCCAAATTTGCTCGTTCTTCTTCTCGCGCGTCTTCCCCTGCTTTTTCGATCGTTCTTTTCTCCTCCTTCCTCACTGGTTTGTTCTTCGTCATTGACGTTAGTTCCTCTCTCTGTAACTCCAGCTTCGTTTTCTTTTCGATTTTCTGGTTTCTGAAATTAAAGTTTGAACTCGTTTTGAAGATAATGGATGATTCAACCTCAGGATGTGAGGAATTACATTACGAGAGAAGTGCGAGAAGCGTGGGTGTGCTTAAAGACTTATTTGATAGGAATTGGAATGATTTTCTGCTGAATTTTGGTCTTGTGGACAACAAGTGGCTTTCAGGTAATGTTTGTTTAAAATCTGCAGCAGAGGTGTAAATTTAATTTTTTTTCGGGTGTATTTATAGTCTGTGTTTGGGTGTATTCTGCAGATCTCTATGAAGACCATCATATATGGATTCCAATCTATCTGGATCACCACTTCTGGGCAGGGATGAGAAGCACACAAAGGAGCGAGAGCGATTTACATATGATTACTCTGAATTTTGTTACAGTTATTTGTATAGCATTGTGTAGCTGAATAATTCGTGAACATTGACTGTGAAACTAACGCGTGAACATAAATCTGTAGATTGAATCTAATGTATTAGTTTTGATTAATTATCTGCAATTTATAGCAGACGCTCGGGTATAGATCAGACTTTTTTGGGTGTATTTTTGGGGGAAGTGTGGGTGTATTTACAGTTTATGAATTTTTTTGTTATTTTAGTTGAGTTGTTGTCGTTCGGGTGTATTAGATCAGACATGATTGGGTGTATTTTTTGTTTTTGACATGGTGTATTCTGCAGCCTCACTTTGTTGATGACCAGTTTGTTAAATTTTATTGAAAAGGATGTGAGGAATTACATTACGAGAGAAGTGCGAGAAGCGTGGGTGTGCTTAAAGACTTATTTGATAGGAATTGGAATGATTTTCTGCTGAATTTTGGTCTTGTGGACAACAAGTGGCTTTCAGGTAATGTTTGTTTAAAATCTGCAGCAGAGGTGTAAATTTAATTTTTTTCGGGTGTATTTATAGTCTGTGTTTGGGTGTATTCTGCAGATCTCTATGAAGACCGTCATATATGGATTCCAACCTATCTGGATCACCACTTCTGGGCAGGGATGAGAAGCACACAAAGGAGCGAGAGCGATTTACATATGATTACTCTGAATTTTGTTGCAGTTATTTGTATAGCATTGTGTAGCTGAATAATTCGTGAACATTGACTGTGAAACTAACGCGTGAACATAAATCTGTGGATTGAATCTAATGTATTAGTTTTGATTAATTATCTGCAATTTATAGCAGACGCTCGGGTGTAGATCAGACTTTTTTGGGTGTATTTTTGGGGGAAGTGTGGGTGTATTTACAGTTTATGGCTTTTTTTTGTTATTTTAGTTGAGTTGTTGTCGTTCGGGTGTATTAGATCAGACATGATTGAGTGTATATTTTGTTTTTGACATGGTGTATTCTGCAGCCTCTCTCTGTTGATGACCAGTTTGTTAAATTTTATTGAAAAGGATGTGAGGAATTACATTACGAGAGAAGTGCGAGAAGCGTGGGTGTGCTTAAAGACTTATTTGATAGGAATTGGAATGATTTTCTGCTGAATTTTGGTCTTGTGGACAACAAGTGGCTTTCAGGTAATGTTTGTTTAAAATCTGCAGCAGAGGTGTAAATTTAATTTTTTTCGGGTGTATTTATAGTCTGTGTTTGGGTGTATTCTGCAGATCTCTATGAAGACCGTCATATATGGATTCCAATCTATCTGGATCACCACTTCTGGGCAGGGATGAGAAGCACACAAAGGAGCGAGAGCATGCATTCTTTTGGGTGTAAAAGCAGTGTTCTTTTGGGTGTATTTCTGAACTTTCTTGTATTTCACATTTTACATATATATACATATATATACTTCAGAATCTTATTTTTATGTTAGAAAATACTGTTTGTTTTTTTTTACAACAGTTTGAGGGTTTTAGGTATTAGAGTTTAGGGTTTTAGGATTTACAGTTTAGGTTTTAGGGTTTACACGTTAGGGGTTAAGGTTTAGGTTTTAAGTGTTTAGAGTTCAGGGTTTTAGGGATAAAGCATCAGGGGGATAGATTTTTGGGTGTATATTCAACTTTCTTTGGGTGTAAAAAATGGCAGGTTATGGGTGTATATTTGGTTTGATGTTTTCCTTCATATTATAGTACCTGTAATTCATACATTTTGAATACAGCAGAGAGAGTTTAATTATTGAAAGAAATTTTACAATAAACTGGATTATAATTGGAAAATTTTTACAGCATGTGTTCAATTTGTTACAGGACTATATAACATTTATATTAATCAGTGTCAATATCCTTAGAATCTATCTGACAATTTGGCGATGCACCCTTAGTGGTGGGATGTGCATCAGGCCACCAAATCCCAAATTCCTAACAATTGTTTTCTTCTCCTCGCTCATGTTTCTGAATTTCTCACTTAACAAATGTGTTGCACACTTAAGGTCTTTGATTTGCTGTAAACAAAGCAAAATTATAGTCAGATATATTTCTATTATATAAAACTGATTTCATCTAAGACATATATTTGTTCTTACATTTTTTTCAGCTTGGTTTCTGCCTGCCATTTTTTCTGAAATGAAAAATACACCCATAGATATCAGTAAGATACACCCATAGATATGAGTCAGATACACCCATAGATATCAGTCAGATATCACTCAAACATGGATTAATATACAAGGTCAAGCAATATACACCCATGGACAAGCAAATATTAGAACAGTTGCAACTGTTGACTATATTACAGTATATCAGTTCAGAAATATACACCCAACAAATTATGCTATATACACCCAACAAAATACTCAATATACACCCACCAAATCACGCAATATACTCCCAAAAATCAGTTACCAGAAGAACTAGAACAACAAGAACAGTAACACCTAGAACAACTAAGAAGAACAGAATAACCTAGAAGCAAGAATAACAATAAAACCTAGAACAAGTAGAACATTAAAAACTGTAAAATGAGACCTAGAACAAGAAGAACAGTAAAACCTAGAAGAACGTAAAAGAATAGTAAAACCTAGTTCTTCGTTTTCGAAATGTGGAAAATATACAATATGAGTAAAATAGTAACGTAACGTACCTTGAGTATTATAACTTCGTTTTTTCTGGAGATTGTTGATCGAGAGTTCTATGTTGTGTTGATGGAGAGTTCTAATCTTCGCGACGAGTCCTATCTCTCCAGTTTGGAATGCTGCTCGAAAACGGACGGTTTGTGTTTTCTTCGAAGGGCTTGGAGAAGTGGAAGAGTGCGCCATTAAGGAGCGCTATTTTGCGAAGAGCAACCGTTGAGTGGGGCGCGTGTAGTTTACGTTCCATTCAAAGAGAGATGAGTGCGCGTGTGAATGAAGTGTGGGCTGGAAACTTGTAAAACTTGTAGGGCCTCTTTGCTTGTATGTGTAGCAGGCCCCATAAATTAAACTCTTGATCTCTATCTCTTTGTTTAGAAGGGCACAACCAACTTTGAGTGCATATCAAAGCTTCAACCATTAATGGTGACAAAGAGCTACGGAAGACATCAACCACACGTCCACCAGTGCTAAAGCATGATTCAGAAGCAACAGTTGAAACTGGAATACCTAAGATGTCACGGGCTATGAGAGAAAGAATTCTGTATTTTGAAGCATTTACTTTCCACCAAGCCAATATATCAAAATTCTCATCTTCCACAGTATCCTCGGCCAAGTATCTCTCCACATATGACTTGCTATCTGCATTAGCCTTCTCTCTTTTTTGTTTTTTCCACATATTCACTCTATTTTCAGAAACGCCCTTGGCACCAGCTGAGACTTTAATATTGTCATCAAAAATATCTCTAGATGAATCTCCACCATCATCCCTCCCTTTATCATCGGCAACCTCTTTTTCATAAAACTTATGCAATGTGTCTAATGTGAGTTTAACAAAACCAGTCATGCTAGTAGACACTTCCTTGTCATAAACATCCTCCAAACACCAACAGAGATAATCTAGTTTGTACCGAGGATCCAATACAACAGCAACAAGTAACAATGGATTAAATTTGTCAACCGGTCCCCAATATTTATCATATTTATGTTTCATAGAACATGCCATGCTTCCTAACAATTCAGAATGATTTTGGCTCCAAGATGTTAATTGAGAAGCAACAGATGCAATTTCATGAAAATATTTGTTCGATGTAACATACAAAGAAGATGAGAAACTCAAAGTTATCTCAGAATATTCTCAAAAAGTCAATAAATAATCTAGCATGTTGCCAATCAAGTGGTGTTGGTGGACCAACTTTCTTTTTTCCCCCACTGTCCTCTCCAAACCATCTAAGATAATCAGGTTCTTGATCATAAAGTCTATCAAAAGCTTTTTCAAATTTCTCGGCATGTTCCAACATTAGATAGGTAGAATTCCACCTAGTTGGAACATCCAAGCATACAAGACTTTTAGATTCAATTAACTCGGCCTCAATGCAATCTTTAAATTTTTTAGTCCTTTGAGGAGAAGACCTAACATACCTGACAACATTTCTAATGCTTTCAATTGAAGTTTGTTGCTCTTTAATTCCTTCGTTCACTATCAAATTAAGAACATGAGCACAACATCTCACTTGCATATACTTTTTCTCCACACACCAACCCAACTCTTGCACCTAATTTCCTTTGAAGATAAGTAATAGCTCCATCATTTGAACTTGCATTATCTACTGTGATTGTGAAAACTTTTTCAATTCCCCACTCTCTCAAGCATTTCTCGATTTCTCTTCCTACCGTATCACCCTTGTGGTTCTCAATTTGACAGAAATTTATAATCCTCTTTTGTAACTTCCATTCGTCATCAACAAAATGTGCAGTCAAACTCATATAATTATAATTTTGATTTGATGTCCAGCAATCAATTGTCAAAAAACCCGAGCACATGACTTTGCCAACCATTCTTTTAGCTTTTTCTTCTCATCTAAATACAGTTGAAAGCAATCTCTTGAGACTGTCCACCTAGATGGTACCGTAAATCTTAGTTCAAAACGATTTAACATCTTGCGAAACCCAATCCCCTCAACAACTTTAAATGGCATTTCATCTAGTACAACAAACTCAGCTACAGACTTCTTACAATCTTCCAAGTTACAACCCTTAAAGGCTTTGCATAGATCCTCTTCTTCCTCAATTTTGGGGATATAGCCATGAAGTGTCCCCTTCTTTTCTGCTTTAGTAAATATCCACTTATGAGCACCCTTTAAGTGCTTATATAGAGAATTTTTTCCATGTTTAGTAGGATGACAACCGTATTTTTTCTGACAATGATTACATTTGGCCTGGTGCTGTCCCTTTGTCTCAGCCAACGGAAGTTCAGTAAAATGCTGCCAAACATACGATTTCTTTCCCCTACGAGAAGCTTCTGGATTCTCAATGTTTGTATCCTTATCTTCTTCATTAACTTGAGGTTCAGCAGGAGTTGTGGCGGCATCAACAGCAGAAGCAGCAGGATTTTCAGCAGAAGCAACAGAATTTTGAGCTTCAATTTCCATTCTTGTATTCTCCTCAATCATAAAGATAGAAACCTTATAATAATGCATGAAGAACAAAACAATAATCAACTAAACATTACACTGAACAAAACAATAATCAACTAAATAAATTAGCAAAAAAAATCAGTAAACACCAAACGCATCAACAATTTAACATCTCTAAATTCACAATAATCAAAGTTCACAATAATAAAGAATCAACACCAACAATCTTAATCAGAATTCTAATAATCAGAATCAACAACCACATCCCTAAATTCACAAATTTTTATAACTCATTCTTGTATTCTCCTCGATCATAAAGATAGAAACCTTATAATAATGCATGAAGAACAAAACAATAATCAACTAAGCATTACACTGAACAAAACAATAATCAACTAAACAAATTAGCAAAAAAAATCAGTAAACACCAAACGCATCAACAATTTAACATCTCTAAATTCACAATAATCAAAGTTCACAATAATAAAGAATCAACACCCACAACCTTAATCAGAATTCTAATAATCAGAATCAACAACCACATCCCTAAATTCACAAATTTTTATAACCCATTCTTGTATTCTCCTAAATCATAAAGATAGAAACCTTATAATAATGCATGAAGAACAAAACAATAATCAACTAAACATTACATTGAACAAAACAATAATCAACTAAACAAATTAGCAAAAAAAATCAGTAAACACCAAACGCATCAACAATTTAACATCTCTAAATTCACAATAATCAAAGTTCACAATAATAAAGAATCAACACCCACAACCTTAATCAGAATTCTAATAATCAGAATCAACAACCACATCCCTAAATTCACAAATTTTTATAACCCATTCTTGTATTCTCCTCAATCATAAAGATAGAAACCTTATAATAATGCATGAAGAACAAAACAATAATCAATTAAACATTACACTGAACAAAACAATAATCAACTAAACAAATTAGCAAAAAAATCAGTAAACACCAAACGCATCAACAATTTAACATCTCTAAATTCACAATAATCAAAGTTCACAATAATAAAGAATCAACACCCACAACTTTAATCAGAATTCTAATAATCAGAATCAACAACCACATCCCTAAATTCACAAATTTTTATAATCAAATTATCAAAATCCCTAATCCATAATCAGAATATTAATTAAATAACAAAATTAATTGTTTACCTGAGAAGAAGACCGGAGAAGAGAGCGGAGCTAAAGGAGAAGGACTAGCAGAGGAGCAGAAAAGAAAATGACCGGGCCGAGCACAGATACGACATGTCACGAGAAGCAGGGTAGCACCGTCGTCCATCGAACGAACGGCTTCTCCAGAGACTCAAGACTAGGGTAGTGGGGTGAGACTGCCTGGTGCGTGCTTGCTGGGAAGACGAGGATGGAGTAACGGGCGACTACGTGATGCGTGCTTGCTGCTGCTGGGAGCCTGGGAGTGCGTCGTCCGTGGCTGCTTGCTGGGAGACTGAGAGTGGGCCGTGGGGAGAGAAGATGAGGTCAGAGGTCACTGGTCAGCGTCGGCCGTGAGAAGTGGCTGAGTGGAGACTGTCGAACTGGGGGGTGGGGAGTGGGGACTGAGGACGGGGCAAGTGAGGTTGAATGGCCGAGGGAGTGAGGTTGAATTTCTCAGATGCGTTAATGCCCTAGCCCCTTTTCCCCTAATTCAAATTGTATGAGACTAATTGAGTTACCGGGCCGCCGAGCCGGGTCCGGGTGACCCGAGCCATGGCCCGGTCTCGGTTTCACCAAGTTTTAAGGTTTCATTTTTTCTGCTGGGTCAACCCTGGGTCTCTTCGGGTCCAGGTCTTCATGACCCAAATTTCATTGGGTCTGGACCGGGTCTCGGGCCGAACTGGGTCGTGCTCACCCTTAGGCGAAACCACAACCCTTGCGTCCACCTGGGGAGCCTCTATACTAACCAACCTGGAGCAAATGGGGCGCAACCACAACCGTTGCATCTACCCAGGAGGTACGTTCTCATATGCCCAGGAGGAACCAAGGAGGGGATCCTAACCTCCCACCATCTCGCTGGGGGCGATTTTACAATACCAGGAGGAACAAGGAAGGGGATCCTCACCTTCCTTCATCTCTCTGGGGTCGCACTTTCGAGAAAGAGAGCTCAAGATAAAACAATTATTCACAGCCATATTTTCATTTCCAGCCATAAATCAATATTTATTTATCATTGCCATCTGGCTCATAATATAACCCATAACCAGCCAATAATCATTATTAAATACAGCCCTTTGGCTCATGGCATACACCGCACTTCCATCATCACCCTCTGTAACTCATACAATCATCATTAATCATAATTCATCATTAATTCTCCCCTTACTTCGTCCACAAGTCACCACATCTCCTAGCCTTTTCCCATTGCTAGGCATAATATAAGTATTTAGGACATAAAGGGTGAGAATGGAGACTTAGAATTCTAAAATTCGGCTTTGAAAACTCAAAATCAGCTTTGGGGTGAAAACAGGGTCACGCGTGCGCGTTACCCATGCGCACGCGTGGGAAGTAGAAAATTTATAGTGACGCGTGCGCGTCGTCCATGCGCACGCATAGGAAGCAAAAAGGTAGCGCGACGCATGCGCGTCAGTGACGCGTACGCGTGGGTGCGTTTTGTGCCCAGCACAATACCAGCGCAACTCTCTGGAATTTCTACTGGGCACTTGCATCAATACATCGACGCGTACGCGTCGGCCAGGCGCACGCATGAGAGGGTAAAAATCGTGAGTGACTTAAGCGCGTCGGCCATGCATGTGCGTCGAATTACGTTTTACTAAAAATTTTACTAAGTTAAAAAGCTGCAGAATTACATTTTCAACCCCAAACTTTCAACACACATAACTTCTTCTACAAAATTTCTTTTTCAACTATTTCTGAACTATTGGAAAGATCGTTGAATAAACTTTCATAAAAATCCAATTTTGAAGATTTCCAAACTCCGTGGATCGAGTTACCGACTACCAAAGTTGGTCAAAAATCATTTTTTACCCAAAAATAGAAGTCACCAATTTTTCCAATGTTCACAAGCCACATTGATTTCCACTCATCCAAATGACCACAACCCAACCACATTCACATAATTACACTCAACCAAAACCAAACCTACCTCATCTACACAATTTCACCCAAAACTATCAAATTCTACACCTCAATTCCTCAAACCTTATTATTCAATAACCAAACCAATTATTCACACATTCAATATCTAAAATCCATCCAATCTCTTATATCATCACACAATACACACATCAACTTACCTTCCTTATCTCTTTCCGGCCTCCGACCCAAGATTCACGGCCTCCGGCCCAAATTCGCAATTTAAATGCATATTCTACAAACCAATACTCATTATCCAATTCATCAAATCCTCAACACACCAAACATACAATTTCATACAATTCTCAACCCAATCGTTAATTTACATTACATATCAACTATGCATATTGGCACCAACCATTTACACAATTCAAACTTAATCCTAGGGGCATCTAGCCTAGGAATTCTCATCACACCACACGGTACTTAAATGAAACTTAAACCGTACCTCTTGTAGCTAAAATAATTGAGCTTCTTCTCAGAAGTCTGCACCAACCCTTAGCTCCAAGCCTCACCAAAGCTCCTCAAGGAACACCAACCTCCCAATTGTGCACCAAAATCACCAAATACACTAACATAACCAATTTCACATACATACATCAATCTAGGATTCATAAAAATGATAAATCACAAGGGTTAGAGGGTTTTTTACCTTAACCCACGAAATTTTGTGATGAATATCACCAATGGCTCATACTAGAGCACTCCTAAACAACCAAAATCACAAGATTTTCTCAAAACCCAAACTAAATTCAAAATATAAGAGGAAATCAAAACTGGGAAGGGGAGAGTTAAATACTCACCATAAAACTTATATAGATTCGAAGAGGAGGAGAAGAGCAACGCGTGGTCGTAAACGGCTCGTCAATCGAAGCTCCGTAGCTCAAGTTATGGTGATTTGAAGATCAAAGAGAGTTAGGGTTTCTCTCTTCTCATCTCTCTCTTTTCATTTCAGCAACAACCACACTAAATGAGGGTTGTGGTGACTGAATGGCTTTAATTTAAGGCTTATATATGCTGGGCTTGGATCCACTTAGGCTCAATTCATTTGGTTTAGTCCGTTGGCCCAACTTTGGGTCAAAACATTTAAGATTAGTGCTTTAAACCGCATTTTAAATATTTCTACCTTCCCTAATTATAAATCCTAATTTCTTAACCTTTTTTACTTATAATCACTTTTCTCAGCTGCAGTACCAGACAGATCTCAGCCGGTACTGCCGGTCAAAATTTCAGTGTGCGTTTTTACGCAGAAAACTATGTTTTCCGACTCCAAAAAATTCACTGAATCCAAATATCACATTTAAATTATCAAATTCCAATTGCTAAATTTTTTAACCATATTCGCTACATTTATTATTTAATTAATTACAGTTTACCGGATTTTACAAGGACTAACGTGATCAACTAAAAATTTTTTAAAGACAAATTTAATTAGAAAAATATTTCAGGGATTAATTTAAAAATCGAGTGATTTTTTAAAAACAAATTTGACTAATTACTCTTCAAATATTAAATTCTTTATTTTAATGTTAGTTCATCTCTCCCATATTAATGCCGTGTGCCTTCATTTTATTTAAAGTTCTAATATACTACTAAGCCTAACTCCAAATTTTGTTTAGCTTTAGATTGAAATACTACTTTCACTTTTTTTTTGCAATCTTCCTAAACACCAACGCTCTTTAACCATATATTAGATCAATTGATGCTATTTTTATTTTATCCTATTCATTGACGAAGATTAAAATGATCATGTGTGTAACGACTCAATTTCTGATACGTCATGATCATACTAGAAATTGAGCGTTACCAACTTGTCTTCCTAATTATTATCTATTATTTATTATATGAGCGTGATTCGTTATTAAAAGCATAGCTATTTTGCGAGGTACTTTTTTTTTTGAAAACATTTGGATTAATAAACAGAATCATTCATAATCAATTCACAAATGATAACAGATAAAACAGTTATAAATAACCACACATAAATACATCACAAGCAGTTGACAACATTCAGTGATCCAGCCTTTATTAGAGTATAGACTTTTAGTTAGAACACCCCTAGATATAGCTAGATAATAACTATATATATATATATATATATATATATATATATATATATATATATACATACAATATCCCAGGCCCTGACCTATTTAAGAAGTCCCTAAGCTGGCACCCAGGCTAGCCTAGACTCTATACTCACCTAGTCCCTCTAAACTACTAAAGTGAGGGAAGGTACGTTTTAAGTCTTCAAAACTCAAGTCAGGTGGAACGTCATCAAAAGGTAGAGCATTATCTACTACTGCTCTGAACGATCAGACATTGCCATATGACATCTCTCTGGTACCTCATTAAGTGGCCACATAACATGAGTCTCGTACACAGGATTTAGGTTAAAGTTTGCATACAAACGAGGTGTAGACGTTGGATGGTCTCACAGTATATACATATAAACAGATAACGAAGTTCACTCTAGACTCAGAAGACTACCTAGAGTGGAATCCTCTTTGCAGAACGATCATCAATGAACTACGGAAAGGTACTCTTGCTTCCATCTGAAGGGGGAAGGGAGAGAGAAGGGGAAAGAACTGGGAAGTTCTTAGTAGGGCCAGGGTTATTAGTTATGTTCATTAACTTTGTGTTGCTCAATAGAATACAGAGAAGCAGTTAACAGAAGATACAGATAAATAGAAAAAATAGAGAAAATAGAAAATAGAACACAAACAGAAGAATACAAGAAAATAAAACACAAACAAAGAGAATAGAATACAAACAAAGAAAGCATACATTCATACGACAATCATAACAAAGGAAATGCACAACCAAGTATGATGCATGTCTAGCCCTAGTACAGGCCATGAGCTCATGTGTCGGTTAGCTGTCCACAATCCTGACATTTATCCGGTCACGAGTCCATGATTTCTCGGATACGATTTTCCATTCCTAATAAATGCGCATATAATAATAGCTGCTCATTTGAGACAACCTCTACTTTCTATTCATAGGAAAAAATATATATACTGTGCTCTGCTCTGGGGAACGAAAAATGGCTATAGGTATATTAGATTCCCTACAGAACTCTGGGTTGCTTCAAGCAACAATCATACAAACAAATATCTCTTTGTTATATTATTCTTTTCTCTTTATCTCTTTACTCTGCTCTGGTTACTCTTTTTTCTGTATCTCTTTACTCTGCTTTGATTACTCTTTTCTCTGTATCTCTTTACTCTGCTCTGATTACTCTCTTCTCTGTATCTCTTTACTTTGCTCTGATTACTCTGTTTGACATTTGTATTTAAAGCTCATGTAAATTTCAGAATGAATAGTTAGCATGTCCCAAGTATAGGTTCATTAAGTCTATACTGAAACAGTTTAACTTTTCATATTACACCTAACCCTAGGCGCAACTCAAGAACTAGCTATGTTGCTCCAAGTTCGTTCACTAATCTCTATTTGTTTCTGTCATTAAAAGTTTACAGACTTTTTCTTCGATTTTTATCTCTTCTTTAACTCTTTATCTTTCCTTTATCTTTGCCTCACTAATATGTTATTACCACTCCCTAAGTTTTTTATGAAATTAAGTATGAGATTCTACGCTTAAAATTGTCTTTCTAAAGCTTTTACGAAAAACTGTCTTTTTCGCATTATTTTATTATTTTTTATTAAAATATTATTTTTAATTTAATATTAATTTTTAATATTTTATTATTATTTATTATTTTATTAATATATTTTCAAAAATTACCCCTGTATAACTTTTAACCTTTAAAAATTCACTTTTTACCACCCGTAACTTTTAATATTTCTACTTTAACCATCCTAACTTTTGAAAATTACAAAATAACCCCCAAACACCAAAATAATTACTTTCTTGCCCTTTTTAAGATCTAAAGCATGTTCTTCATTGTTCTTCACCACACTCAAAGTGTTCTTCGTGTTCTTCATAAATTCTTCAGATTCTTTCTTTATTTTTACCTGTTTTTCAATCTTTTCAGTAACCGATTTTTACCATAATTCATAATAAATTAGCAGCCACCAAAACCCCATCTTTTCTACTTGATTGTAACACAAATTGAACCCCAATTTGAGGGTTAGGGTTTCAGTTTTCCAACAGCTCCAAGAACACAAATTCATAACTTGAATTTCATCAAATTTCATCAAATTTTCATCAAAATTTCAATAAGAATCACTCATATAAACCATCAATTTCAAGCACAGCCAAACCATATCATAATCACACAAATAAAATACAATTAATCAAGATTAATTTTATCAAATCCTACCTTGATTTGTTGCTCCAAATTCGGTTACTCCTTGAAGTGTTCTTAAAGCACTTTTTCCTCCTAAATCACATCAAAAATAACTTTAAACACAAAATCCCTCAACTGACCGAACCTTCATATGAGCGTTAGGATGAGATTCCTCACCTTACTCTTGCTCGAAATTTAGGTTTCTTAGCCCTCAAGTCAAGTCAAGCATGATTCCTAAGGAAGAACATCAAGAAAACACATGTTAAAGCATGTTTCCTTGAAACCGAAGCAAAAGAGAGATGGTGCAGCTAACTCACCTTGATTGAAGCCTTGGTAAGTCATATGGTCATGTAGAGAAGGAAGAGAGGATCATTTTTGTCGGATTGGAATCTTGATTTGAGTTTTAGTTCGGAAGAAATCAAGCTTTGAAGATCAAGTGTTCATGAAGTTTTCTCTCTTTCCTCTCTTTTCAATTTCGGCCAAAGGGAGCAAATGACCAGCCTTGGAGTGTCTTGGAGGTGTTAGGTGAGTTGTGATTGGTTGGCTTGGAGGTGGATTAAAATAATATTAAAATATTTCAGGTGTATAACAACTAAAACTAGATGTATCGGAACACTCATAAAAACATCTCCAAAAATTCTTTTCTGAGCTACTAGCATAAATGACACTAGTAACATATTTAATATGAGAATAAAACATGTATGATGAGGCATTAGCATTGCTAAAGTCATCGGAGAGTGCTGGTGCTAAGCTGCACCAGTAAATTGTGAACCCGATTAAATTGATTTCCTGTTTTTAACTAAAACAAGCCAGATAACCTTATAATATCATTCAAACATCTTCTAATACTAATATAATGATAATATTATACTATTATCTTTATTCTTTCATGAATCGAGTCTGGTTCATCAAACTGAGACTATTTACAAAAACCAGAATCAAAACTCCTAACCGATACTGTTGAAAAACTAGGTTCTTCGTGATTGCGTTGTCGAGCTTGCCCCAAAAGATGTTCTAGATTAAAGATGACATAATGACAATGAGGATTAAGATACTTAATGATACAGTAGAGGTGTTCACTTTGCTGATTTTCCGGAGAAATCCGTGTCTTCAGAAAAGATCTTGCGTACTCAAAAACGAGGTTGTTACATCTTACCCTCTTAAAAGAAAATTTTGCCCTCAAAATTTCATTTACCTGAGAACAGATGCGAGTAATCAGCTTTCATCTTGTCTTCCAGTTCCCAAGTGTGCTCTTCTTCTCCTCTTTGTCCCCAAGTAACTTTGACTAAGCGAACAGTTTTGCCCCTCAGCTGCTTATCACTTCTTTATATGATCTAGGCTGGCGATGCTTGATATGTCAAATCATTTCGTAACTGTATTGTCTCTGGTTGTAAAACGTGACTTTCATCGGGAATATATTTCTTAAGTTGCGAGATATAAAAAATATCATGAAGGTTTGACAGATAAGGAGGAACGGCTACTTGATAAGCTACTGGACCAACTTTTTTGAGTATTTGGAAAGGTCTTACGTATCGAGGGTTAAGTTTTCTACTCTTAAGGGCTTTACCTACTCCAGTAGTCGGGGTTACTTTTAGAAAGACATGGTCTCCTTCACTAAACTCTAAGGGTCTACGTCTATTATCAACATAGTTCTTTTGATGGCTTTGTGCTGTTTGGATCTTCTGACGAATCCCCTTTATCTTCTCAGTAGTTTCTTGCACTAAATCTGGACCCAAGACACTAGCCTCTCTATCGTCATTCCAACATAATAGTGTCTGACATCTTCTCCCATAGAGAGCTTCATATGGTGCCATCCCAATGCTTTGCTGGTAACTGTTGTTGTAGACGAACTCGACCAACAGTAAGTACTTATCCTAATTACCTTGGTTATCCATCACACAAGATCTTAACATGTCTTCTAATGTCTGGATTGTCCTCTCCGATTGTCCGTCTATCTGAGGATGGTATGTTGTACTCATGTGCAGTTTTGTCCCCAACGCTTTCTAAAAATCTCCCCAAAATCTGGAAGTAAACCTCGGATCTCGATCTAAGACAATTGACGAAGGTATCCCATGCAGTCGTACGATCCCTTGAATATATAGCCGTGCCAGCCTTTCCAGAGTATAATCAACTCGAATCAGAAGAAAATGTGCCAATTTTGTCAACCTATCCACAATCACCCAAATGGCATTGTGTCCTGTTGAGGTTCTTGGCAATTCTCGTGACAAAATCCATAGTGATCTGCTCCTATTTCCATTGTGGTATTTCCAAAGGTTTCAAAATTCCTGACGGCTTCTTATGTTCTACCTTCACCTTCTGGCAGGTTAAACATTTCAAGACATAATCAGTTACCTCTTTCTTTAAGCATGGCCACCAGAACATTCGTTTCAAATCTTGATACATTTTTGTCACTCTAGGATGCATAGAGAATCTACTTTGGTGAGCTTCTGCAAGAATCTTTTGTCACAAATCTCTAGAGTTAGGCACACAAATCTTGTTCTTGTACCTCCATAGACTACTACGATATTGTCTTACAGCTTCTGATTCTTCTGCTCCCATACCTCTCAGCATTATCATCATTTCTGAGTCTTGTGCTTGTGCTTACTGAATACTAGTCTTAAAATCTGATGTTATATGCAATTGTGCTAAACGGACTCCACTTGACGTCTCAGTCATGTCTAACATAAGATTCTCAAATTCTGTGAGCAGCTTTTCTTCTTTTATCATCATCCAAGAGATACTCAAACCCTTCCTGCTCAAGGCGTCTACCACCATGGTTGCTTTCCCTGGGTGATAACTTAACTTGAAATCATAGTCCTTCAGGAATTCCATCCACCTTCGCTATCATATATTAAGATCCTTCTGGTCAAAGATATACTTTAAACTTTTGTGGTCGGAGAAAGCTTCTAATTGAGTGCTATACAGATAGTGTGTCCAGATCTTGAGAGCAAATACCACCGCAGCCAGTTCTAAGTCATGTGTCGGGTAATTTCATTCGTGAGGTCTTAACTGTTGAGAAACGTAAGCCACCACATTTTTGTCTTGCATTAACACACATCCAAGTCCTTTGTGAGAGGCGTCATAGTATACTTCAGAAGGTTTCTGCGGATCTGGTAGTACTAACACAGGTGCAGTCGTATTGAAACTTCTATCACACTCAGTCGTCCAGATAAACAGAACTTCTTTTCGTGTAAGGTACGTCAAAGGTAAGGCTATCTGTGAAAATCCTTTGATGAACCTCCGGTAATATCCAGCTAGTTTGAGGAAACTCTGAACTTCTGTAACTGTTGTAGGTGGTTCCCATTGCACTACTGCCTCAATTTTTGAAGGATCCACTACAATTCCCCTTGTGACATAACATGCCCCAAAAATGCCACCTTCTTTGTCCAGAATTCACACTTTGATAGTTTAGCATATAACTTCCGAGTTCTTAGTATCTGCAATACAGTCCTCAGATATCCTTCATGCTCTCTTTCTGTCTTTGAATAGATAAGGATGTCGTCTATGAAAACCACTACGAATTGATCAAGGTACGGACGGAAAATACGATTCATGTAATCCATGAAAATCGTAGAAGCATTAGTTAGTCCAAACAACATAATCGTGTACTCATAGAGACCATATCGAGTTCTGAACGCAGTCTTCGGTATATCTGACTCTTTCACTCGAATCTGGTGATAACCCGATCACAAATCAATCTTTGAGAGCACAGTTGCACCTTTTAGCTGATCCCTCAAATCATCAATCCTTGGAAGTTGATACTTGTTCTTGATTGTGACTTTATTTAGCTCTCAATAATCTACACAGAGCCTCATTCTACCATCCTTCTTCTTTACTAGTAATATCAGAGCTCCCCAAGGTGATGCACTGAGACGAATAAAATTCCTTCCAAGTAGCTCATCCAATTGCTCCTTCAACTCTGCAAATTCTACTGGTGACATTCGATATGGTGCTATAGAAATTGGTCTAGTTCCAGGTACTAAATCAATGATGAACTCTATCTCTCGCTGAGGAAGAAACTCGGGTATGTTGTCTAGGAGAACATCAGGAAATTCCTTCACTACCCAGATCCGTTCTAAGCTTAATTCACTGTCATTCGAGCTAGCCACTAACAGAACGTACCCTTCACAATCACTCCCGTCTAAGGTAACTCTTGCAGAATTTAAATATAATATATGGGATAGGAATGGAATAGTATACAAAATATCAGATGGAATAATAGCAGTCCTTTCAAAATAACCAAAAAAAAAATATGATATTTAGATAACCAATCTATTTCTAGGATAACTTCAAAATCACACAGAGGCAAATAGATTAAGTCATGTATGAAAGTCCTATTCTTAATGATAAAAGGTACTTGCGGATATGCTGAAATAGTCAAAGTGTTCTGGGATGTAGATGTATGAGCAATCAAGTGAAAATTCAACTCAGAGAAATCTAATCCTAACTCATGAGCAACAGCTAGAGAAATAAAGAATGCGATGCACCCAAATCATACAGTACAGTTAGAAATCGATTCTTGACATAACACTGACCTTAGATCAGGGTGTCTGATTGCATAGCATCATCAGCAGTCATAGCAAACACTCGGCCTTGTTGCTGGGTTTGCATTGGATTCTGAGTAAACCTCTTCGGGAAATTCGTAGCTATATGTCCTGGTTCTTTACAAATATAGCACTTGAATGTTCCAAACAGGTAGGGTCTATTACCATGATCCTTACCACACTGCCTATATGCAATATCCACCTGTGCCTATTGAGGTCGTTTACCTTTATCCTGCCTTGGTCTACCTCCATTTCCACCTGTAGGACGAGCAGGAACGTTACCAGCTTGTGGGTTTCTTCGTTGTGGCATACCAGGTGTCTTGAAATTTGTCCTTCGCAGTTGCCAGTTTTAGCTGTTGTAGTTCCTTGGTGGAAATCCTTGACGACTTGCTTTAGATGCAATTACCCTCTTAGCACATTCTTCCACTAACTTACACTTATTAACCAGCTCAGCAAAATTTTGTATCTCCAATGGAACTACCGAACTCATTAGATCCTCATGAAGGCCTCCTTCAAACTTCAAACACTTCCATTCTTCAAAGTCAGCAGGATTCCCTTGACAGATCTTGGAGAAATGACATAAGTCATCAAACTTACGGGCATATTCTGCAACAGTTGTGTTACTATGTTTCAGCTGCATAACTTCTATTTCCTTGGCATCACGAGCTGCTCTCGGGAAATACTTCTTATAAAATTCATCCTTTAAAGTATCCCAAGGAATGTCCCCTTCATTCCGTTGTAGCAGTCGCTGTATCCCCTGCCACCAGTACTCAGCCTCTCCCTCGAGCATATAAGTAGCAAACTCCATGTGTTTTCCTTTCGGATCATGATGTGCCCTCAGCGATTGCTCGATACCCCGAAATCAATTATCAATGTCAGTCGCAACGAGTGTACCATTGAACTTGGGCAAATTAACCCTCAGAAAGGTCACAAGGGTCATAGGTTTCCATTTCCATTTCTGTTTCTCGCTCCAAGACGCTCAACAGCCCTAGTCGCAGCTACCGCAGCCTCACGCACTACTTTAGCTATAGTGTTCATTGTAGCCATAAACGTTTCTTATTCTCTCTCTTGGTTATTACTAGGAGTTCCTTCTCGCGTGCTCCATCTCCGTGAACTCATCGTGGTCTTGTTCACACTGAACAATCATTATTAAGGTGATCAGTCTTAACACTTCAAGTCAAGTGTGAACATTCCCAAAATGAAAACACAGAAACGATCATGTAACATATATCACTGAGATATCCTATACGCATGAAACACACAACAGAGTATGCAACGAAGCATAGTCAATCCACTCCCCAAGCTCTACTGGGAACGAACTGCTCTGATACCAAATTGTAACGATCCAATTTCTGGTACGTCATGATCATACTAGAAACGGAGCGCTACCAACTTGTCTTCCTAATTATTATCTATTATTTATTATATGAGCCTGATTCATTGTTAAAAGTGTAGTTATTTCGCGAGGTACTTTTTTTTTGAAAACGTTTGGATTAATAAACAGAATCATTCATAATCAATTCACAAATAATAACAGATAAAACAGTTATAAACAACCACACATAAATACATCACAAGTAGTTGACAACATTCGGTGATCTAGCCTTTATTAGAGTATAGACTTTTAATTAGAAGTCCCTAAGCTGGCACCCAGGCTAGCCTAGACTCTATACTCACCTAGTCTCTCTAAACTACTAAAGCGAGGGAAGGTACGTTCTAAGTCTTCAAAACTCAGGTTAGGTGGAACGTCATCAAAAGGTAGAGCATCATCTACTACTCCTTTGCACGATCAGACATTGCCATATGACGTCTCTCTGGTACCTGGTACGCCAGAATCGTGATTATTCATTCCCTGGCAACAGCGCCAAAAACTTGGTATGCCGGAATCGTGATTATTTATTCCCTGGCTATAGCACCAAAAACTTGTTATGGGAGAACGTGATCTCAAGACTTTTTCACAATTTCGTGTAACTGACCGGCAAGTGCACTGGGTCATCCAAGTAATAAACCTTACGTGAGTAAGGGTCGATCCCACGGAGATTATCGGCTTTAAGCAAGCTATGGTCATCCTTGTAAATCTCAGTCAGGCGGATTCAAATGGTTATGAGGTTTTGATTATTAAAATATAAATAAAATACAAAATAAGATAGAGATACTTATGTAATTCATTGGTGGGAATTTCAGATAAGCGTCTGGAAATGCTTTGTTTCTTCTGAACTTCTGCTTTCCTACTGCCTTCTTCCAACCATGTGTTACCTCCTTCCATGGCAAACTGTATGATACTCTCGGATGAAAACAAATCCATATGCGCTGTCACCACATGGCTAATCATCTGTCGGTTCTCGCTAGCGTCGGAATAGGACCATTGTCCTTTTGCACACTGTCACTACGCCCAACATTCGCAAGTTTTAAGCTCGTCACAGTCATCCCTTCCCAGATCCTACTCGGAATACCACAGACAAAGTTTAGACTTTCCGGATCTCAAGAATGCTGCCAATGGTTCTAGCCTATACCACGAAGATACTAATCTCACGAACTCGGTCCGTGTATTAGATATCCAAGAGAGTATACTCCAGCTGTCGTTGATAAACCACTATTTTATGGTTTATATTGTGCTTAATTATGTGGTTTTATCATGATCTTTACCCACTTATTCATTAAATAAGCATGCATTTATAATTCCTTCCTAAAGTTATTGCATGATTGAAAACTTGCTTCCTAGAGACTTTTAATTATGTATTTTATTTCTCCTTTATTCCATTCAATGCCGTGATATGTGTGTTAAGTGTTTCAGGCTTTATAGGGCATGAATGAGTTAGAGATTGGAGAGGAAGCTTGCAAAAATGGAAGGAACACAAGGAATTGAGGAGATGACCAGCGAGAAGTGACGCGGCCGCATGGATGACGCGACCGCGCGAAAGAGAGGAAATCGCAGTGACGCGGCCGCATGGATGACGCGTCCACGTGGCAAAGCGAAATGCCGAATGACGCGGCCACATGGATGACGCGACCGCGTGACATGCGCGATCTGCATAATCTGCAGAATCGCTGGGGGCAATTTCGGGCCTTATTTTGACCCAGTTTTCGGCCCAGAAAAGCAGACTAGAGCCAGAGAACATGCAGAAACCAACAACAACATTCATTCCGCATAGATTTTAGTTTTTAGATCTAGTTTTCCTCTCCTCTAGGTTTTCTCTCTACACATTCATAGTTTTTAGGATTTGTTATGTTCATTGTTTTTGCATTGGGATATTGAGAAGAGTTATTGCCTCATCAAGACTTCGACATTCTAGTTCGTTCCCTTTACTTGTCTTTTACTCTTCCATGTTCCTTAATTTACTTAATTTTACTATTGGATTATTTTAGTATTTATTAATACAAGAATTACTTTTATTTTCAATTAATCTTTTGATCATTATTTATCATGTCTTTCTTTAATTCCTTTTCTTATGTTATGAATTTTACATTTACAATGAGCGACTAGTTCCCTAACTTGATGGGGAGTTGATTGAAAGGAACCCTTGAGTTAGGATGCTCAAGAGAAAGATTGTAATTGGGTTTATTGTTGGATTGCTCTCTAGTCACTAACACCCATTCTCCCAAGAGCGGATTGGAACTTGTGGATAGAAACAGCATTCCAACTCGTTTGACTTTCCCTTACTTAGTAAGGGGCAACTAAACATAATAACCCTCAATTGTCAATTAATCTTGAGAGTACTCCAACACGAATAGGGCTTTCAGCTAATCAACTCCCAGTCAAGGCTTTTATTTAAATTTATATAAATTCTCTAATTTAATTTTCTGCCATTCAACTCAAACCTTTTTGAAAACATCTGATTAATAAAATAGCACACTTTTCTACAACTTGTTGGGAGACGACCTGGGATTCATACTCTCAGTATTTTAATTTTAATTTCTGTGACACCCTTCTAAATTGATAAGCGGATTTCTGGTTGGTTGAGAACTATACTTGCAACGCATATTTTATAATCATTCTTAACTCACCAATTTCCGCTCGCATCAATTTTTGGCGCCGTTACCGGGGAGTTGCAATAGAGTGCTAAAGTTATTAATTGGAATTTATTTATTTGTATTTTATTTTATTTTGCTACTATGAGCTGCTTGTTTCTTTCGTTAGATGACACGTTTGCTTCCTGACCTAAGCCTGCTAATATTCGATCATGAGATTGAAAGAACTATTTCACGAATAAGGCAAGCTCGGCATCGGTTAGTCCTCTCTGAGGGCAGATCTGAAACGTCACTTGAGAAAGAAACCAGCCCCCGTTCTACTGATTTGGTTATTTTACGTGCAGGTAACATGGCAGCAGCCAGGAGAGTTACTATCCAGGAGGCTGGAGCCCCTGATTTTACAATGCAACCATTTCAAGCGCATCACCCAGCGGTAGCTACAGACTTTGAAATAAAGACCGCACTGCTCAATTTGATGTCCAAGTTTCATGGTTTACCTGCTCAAGAGCCTATCAAGCACCTGAGAGATTTTCAAGCAGCCTGTTCTACTGTCAGGCGTGATGGTGCAGATGAAACTTCAATTTTGCTGAAAGCTTTCTCATTTTCTCTTGAGGGGAAGGCAAGAGAGTGGTACTACACTCAACCAGCAGTAATTGTATTCAACTGGGATAAACTGAGAAGAGAATTCTTGAAAAAGTTCTTTCCAGCTGAAGTTACTGATAAACTGAGGAAAGATATTTCCATGATTGTTCAGGATGATTCTGAAACTCTTTATGAGTACTGGGAGCGCTTCAATAACCTTCTGGAAGCTTGCCCCCACCATATGATTGACAAGATAGTGTTACTCAGATATGTCACACAGGGCATGAGGCCCCAAGATAAGACCACATTGGAAAGTGCTAGCAATGGGTCTATGAAAAAGTACAAGACCACTGATGAGGCATGGAAATTGATCAGTAACTTAGCTGAATCTACTAGGAATCACAGGCAGAAATAAGGCCGTGCAAAAACCGTGGCAGAAGTATCCTCTAGCAGAGAGACTACTGCTTTAACTCAGAGTATTTGTGAAATGACCAACTTGCTGAAGCAGATGCAATTGAACCAACAACAAGTTCAACAAGCTCAACCTTCTCCACCACAGCAAAACCAACAGTTAGTCCACAGAGAGTTTGCAAAATCTGTGCTGATTATAGCCACTATACTGATGAATGTCCGCAGCTCCAGCAGAAAGACAACACCGTGGCAGCCACACATAACTTCTATGACCGCCCCAACCAAGGGTACAATCAAGGTGGCAATTACAACCATGGATGGTAAGACAATTCTAACCAGAATTGGAGGGACAACAACAACAGAGGAGGCAGAGATAATCAGGAAAATCAGTGGTGGAATAACAACAACAACAGGCAGCAGAATCAGAATCAGCCTTATAGAGCACCTCACCTAAGGCAATCCCAAGGACCACAGAATACCCTACAGCAAACCTCTCAAATTACCATCCTTCTGCATCTGCCAATGATGACTTACTACAATCTATTGATCGAAGACAACAGACCATGAAAAATAACATTAATGCCACTCTAGATGGTCTGACCGCTACTTTGCAGGCTCTTGTCTCCCAGATTGGATCAATGAACAATTCCAATAACCAACCTTTGAGCTCCAGTGGAATCCCCTCTCAACCATTACCAATCCAAAGGGTGGTATTAATGTCATCACCCTGAGGTCCGGAACCACATTGCAGGAGAGGAACCAGGAGGAGCCAAGCTCACCAGAACACGCCTCAGCTGAAGAGGTAGTGGAAATAGAAGATGTTAAAGAGGAAGAGGACATACAGGACATGGCCGAAGAAGAAGAAGTTCAACCACAGGAGGAAGCACTAAAAGGCGCAGACACTGCAGAAGACACCACTCCTATTCTATTTCCACAACTTGCAAGGAAGTCCAGGAAGCAGCTGGAACCTGATCCAAAAATGGTAGAGATATTCAAAAAGGTTGAGGTAATTGTTCCCCTTTTTGATGTTATTCAATAGGTACCTAAATATGTAAAGTTTCTAAAAGATTTATGTATCCATAAAGACAAAATTAATGAATTAGAAACTATTCCTTTAGGTAGTTCCATATCTGCTTTAATGGGAGGTTTACCTGAAAAGTGTAGTGACCCAGGTCCTTGTATAGTTAATTGTACTATTGGTGGTGTGATAATTTCTGACTGCATGTGTGATTTAGGAGCATGTGTGAGTATAATGCCTTTGTCTATATATGATGTTTTGAGGCTCCCTCCCTTAAAAAGGTCGGCAGCTCGTTTTGTGTTAGCAGATAAAAGCATTATCACAGTGGTTGGAGTTGCTGAAGATGTCTTAGTGGGCATTAAGGGACTCACGTTCCCCACTAATTTTTATATCCTGGAAATGTCCCAAAATGACTCAGACAAGCCATCATCAATCCTACTCGGAAGACCATTCTTGAAGACCTCAAAGTTTAAATTAGATGCTTTCTCAGGAACATACTCTTTTGAAATAGATGGCCGAGTAGTGATCTTCAATCTGAATGGAGTTATGAAGCATCCTCCAGAGGATCACTCTATCCTCAAGTGTGACATTATAGATGAAACCGTGGCTGAAGTTCACCAGGAGGAATTTGAAGAGAAGCACACAGGACAAGGTCCAAGTGTGGGGACATTCTCAGAGGACAATGACAGTGCCTTACCACTATTACCAGCTCCAGACAACCCAGAGCCTGAACATGATCAGAAGTTAGAATTAAAACCCCTTCCTCCACACTTCAAATATGCTTACCTTGAAGACGGGCAGAAGTTCCCGGTTATCATTGCAAGGGAACTCACTTCTCAACAGGAAGAGCAGCTACTTGGTGTGCTGAGGAGGCACAAGAAGGCAATTGGTTGGAGTTTGGCAGACATAGTAGGCATCAATCCTCAAGTCTGTGAGCATAGAATATTTTTAGAAGAGGGAGCAAGACATGTCCGTCAACCCCAGAGAAGACTGAACCCCACTATCCTAGAGGTTGTCAAAAAGGAAGTGATCAGACTACTAGAGGCAGACATCATCTATCCCATCTCAGACAGTGAATGGGTAAGCCCAGTACAAGTGGTACCAAAGAAGTCTGGAGTCACTGCAGTGAAGAATGAGCATGGAGAGCTCCTGACAACCAGAGTTCAGAATGCCTGGAGGGTCTGCATTGACTACAGATGCCTCAACCAAGCAACCCGTAAGGATCACTATCCTCTTCCATTCATTGATCAAATGCTGGATCGTCTGTCAGGTAAATCGCATTATTGTTTTCTAGATGGTTACACAGGTTATTTCCAGATTCATATAGCTCCTGAGGATCAGGAAAAGACCACTTTTACATGTCCTTTTGGGACTTATGCTTACAAGAGAATGCCCTTTGGCTTGTGCAATGCACCAGCTACTTTCCAGAGGTGCATGATGAGTCTTTTCTGTGATCTTATTGAGGACTATATGGAGGTTTTTATGCATGATTTTAGTGTATACGGCGATTCCTTTAGCCTTTGCTTAGATGGATTATCTAGAGTATTAGATAGATGTGTCAGTACAAACCTTGTATTGAATTTTGAAAAATGTCACTTTATGGTTAAACAAGGAATTGTACTAGGACATGTTGGGTCTAATACTGGAATTTCTGTAGATCCAGCAAAGGTGGATGTTATTTCTAGTTTACCTTACCCCTCTTCTGTGAGGGAGGTCCGTTCTTTTCTTGGCCATGCAGGTTTTTACAAGAGATTCATTAAGGATTTCAGTAAGGTAGCACTTCCCTTATCCAGATTACTGCAGAAAGATATTGAGTTCGAGTTCAGTGAAAATTGCAAACAAGCGTTTGATAAGCTGAAGACTGCATTGACTCAAGCCCCAATTGTAAGAGGACCATACTAGAGCCAACCATTTGAAATAATGTGCGATACTTCCAACCATGCAGTAGGAGCAGCACTGGCTCAGCGTGAAGGTAAAGACCCTTTTGTTATTGCTTACGCGTCTAAAACCTTAGATGCCGCTCAGTCGAATTACACTACTACTGAGAAAGAGCTTCTTACTATTGTTTTCGCTCTGGATAAATTCTGAGCCTATTTACTTGGTACTAAAGTAGTAGTGTATTTAGACCACACAGCTCTAAAGTATTTATTAGCTAAAAAAGAGTCCAAACCAAGACTTATACGTTGGATACTGCTATTACAAGAATTTGATTTAAAAATTAAGGACAGGAGTGGTAACCAGAATTAGTGGCAGACCACTTGAGTCGCCTTGAACACATTACAGATGATTCCACTCCTATAGATGATAATTTCCCATTTGATAACCTGCAAGCAGTATCTGAGATAGTCCCTTGGTATGCACCTGTAGCTAATTATCTAGTTAGCCGCACCTTCCCTCCGAACTTTTCTAAGCATCAAAGAGACAAGATGAAAAGCGAGTCTAAATATTATATATGGGATGACCCATATTTATGGAGATGTGGCGCTGACCAGGTAATTAGACGGTGTGTGCCTCAATCAGAATTCCAGTCCATCTTAGAGGCCTGTCACTCATCTGAGAGTGGAGGACATTTTGGCCCTCAAAGAACTGCTAGAAAAATCTTGGACTGTGGATTCTGGTGGCCTACTCTTTTTAAGGACGCTGCTGAATTTTGTAGATCTTGTTTTCCATGCCAGAAATTTGGTAATATATCCAGAAAGGATGAGATGCCTCAACAAATTATGCTTTTTTGTGAAATTTTTTATGTTTGGGGCATTGACTTCATGGGTCCATTTCCAAATTCTAATGGTTATTTCTATATATTGTTAGCTGTGGATTACGTTTCCAAATGGGTGGAAGCAATTCCTACCTGCACTGATGATGCTAACACTATTGTTTCCTTTGTGAGAAACCATATTATTTGTCGCTTTGGATCACCACGAGCAATCGTGAGCGATCAAGGCACCTATTTTTGTAACAGGAGACTAACAGGACTAATGAAGAAGCATGGGATAATTCATAAAGTTGCAACAGCCTACCATCCTCAAACTAATAGGCAAGCCGAGGTGTCAAATAGAGAGATAAAGCGTATCTTGCAAAAGATAGTCAAACCTCATAGAAGAGACTGGAGCACCAGGCTACAAGATGCACTCTGGGCATACAGAACAACATACAAAACACCCATTGGGATGAGTCCTTTCCACTTAGTTTATGGAAAAGCTTATCATCTCCCTGTTGAAGTAGAGCACACAGCCTTTTGGGCAGTAAAGGAATGCAACATGGGAATCGAAAAAGCCAGAGCTGAAAGGAAGTTGCAACTGTAGGAACTGGAAAGCCTTCGCCTAGAAGCTTATGAGAACTCAAGACTATACAAGGAGAAGATGAAGGCTGTACATGATCAGCACATCAAGAGGAAAGAGTTCCAACCTGGGGACTTAGTCCTCCTTTACAAGTCTCGACTGAGGCTCATGCCAGGCAAGTTGAGATCAAGATGGGAAGGTCCATACAGAGTAGAGAAGGCCGAACCGTACGGAGTCTATCACCTAAGTCATCCTTCAAGCTCTGAACCTATCAAAGTTAATGGACATCGTTTAAAGCTGTACCATGGCGAGAAGCTGAAGAAAAACAAGGAGCTCGAGATCTTCCTCTTGGAAGATCCCCACATAGCTGAAGACTGAGCTAGTGGAGCGTCCAACTTACGGACGTTAAAGCAAAGTGCTAGGTGGGAGACAACCCACCATGGTATGATCGTTCTTTTCTTTATTTTTAGTTTTTTTATTCAATAACTCTTCTCTCTATTAGTATATTTCGTGCATCTGCATTTACATACTTTTATTTAAAAAAAAATCACGCGACGCGACCGCCTCATTGACGCGTCCGCGTCGCAAGGAGCTGGGAGACAATAATAATATGAACAGAGAGTTACGCAGGAGCAGGGCTGGAGGCGTGCCAATGGCACAAATCGTCCCATGCAACCGCGTCGCTGACGCAACGTGTCATATGGGAATAATGGCCTCCCACGCGACCGCGTGCCCCACGCGGCCGCGTGACCAAGATTTCGACGTCAAAGTGGTGCACGACCGAAAGTTGTGCGAGAGTGGTGCTGGATTGGTGCTGAACGCATAATCCTTCCCACGCGGCCGCGTGCCCCACGCGACCGTGTCATATCATTCTAAAGCCCATTCACGCGATCGCATGCCCCACGCGATCGCGTCACCCAAAATTTGGCACTAATATGATTTTGAACAGAGAGTTGTGCGAGTGCGAGGCTACCCTTGCGCCATTAGCCTAAAACGGGTCACGCGACCGCGTGACCGATGCGACCGCGTCATTCGGTTTAACCGAAAGTTGCGCGACCGCGTGCCCCACGCGACCGTGTCGCTTGCGCCGCACAGCCTCCCTAATTTTGCCAATTATCATATCTTTTTCTCCCCAAATCCTATTTTCTTTTTTTCCCTCCTTATTTCTTCTCCCTCCCTTCCTCCCTTCTTCCTTCTTTCTCACCTTTTACTCTCTCTCACCCCCATTAACAAGGTTTTTCTTTCTCCTTCCCTCCTTACTTTTCTATTATTCTTCTTATTTTTATATGTTATCTTCTTTTCTTTTCTTTTTACCTTCATTGTTCATATTTTCTTTTTCTTTCTTTTTCCTTTTTACTTGGTGTTATCAATTTATGTGAGTCATTATTTTTATTATATGTTTGTGGATTGTTGTAAATTTGTTTGACAATTATATATTACTTTTTAAGGGATTACTTGCATGATCAAATTCTTATTTTCAAGAGCTTCTTCTATATGCATGCTATGTGTTTGTGAAAAAACCCATATGACATTATGAACTTCTTTACATTTTCTACTGTCATATTCAATGCTTGTGGTGCACGAAATTGTGATCTCTGGTAATGGCTCCAAAGGCTTGGTGCTCTAATCTCAATTCATAATTTATCACAACTTCGATACAACTAACCAGCAAGTGCACTGGGTCGTCCAAGTAATAAACCTTACGTGAGTAAGGGTCGATCCCACGGAGATTGTTGGTATGAAGCAAGCTATGGCCACCTTGTAAATCTCAGTCAGGCGGATATAAAATAGTTATGGAGTTTTCGAAAATAAATAATAAAGGATAGAGATACTTATGTAAATCATTGGTGAGAATTTCAGATAAGCGCATAGAGATGCTTTTGTTCCTCTGAACCTCTGCTTTCCTGCTGTCTTCATCTAATCAGTCTTACTACTTTCCATGGCTGGCTTTATGCAAGGGCATCACCATTGTCAGTGGCTACATCCCCTCCTCTTGTGAAAATGGTCCAAGATGCCCTGTCACAGCATGGCTAATCATCTGAGGTTCCCGATCATGCTGGAATAGGATTCACCCTCCTTTTGCGTCTGTCACTACGCCCAGCACTCGCAAGTTTGAAGCTCGTCACAGTCATTCAATCATTGAATCCTACTCGGAATACCACAGACAAGGTTTAGACTTTCCGGATTCTCTTGAATGCCGCCATCATTCTAGCTTACACCACAAAGATTCTGATTAAGAGATCTAAGAGACACTCATTCAATCTAAGGTAGAACGGAGGTGGTTGTCAGGCACGCGTTCATGGGGAATGATGATGATTGTCACGTTCATCACATTCATGTTGAAGTGCGAATGAATATCTTAGAAGCGAAATAAGATGAATTGAATAGAAAAACAGTAGTACTTTGCATTAATCTTTGAGGAACAGCAGAGCTCCACACCTTAATATATGGAGTGCAGAGACTCTACCGTTGAAAATACATAAGTGATAATGGAGTTCATTGGTCTCGGCCCCAGAGGGGAACCGGAGTAACCAAGACTGCGAATACAATGATAAAAAGTTCTATTTATAATAAACTAGCTACTAGGGTTTACAGAAGTAAGTAATTGATGCATAAATCCACTTCCGGGGCCCACTTGGTGTGTGCCTAGGCTGAGCTTGAATGTTACACGTGCAGAGGCTCTTTCTGGAGTTGAACGCCAGGTTGTAACGTATTTCTGGCGTTCAACTCTGGTTTGTGACGTGTTTCTGGCGTTTAACTCCAGACAGCAGCGTAGAACTGGCGTTCAACGCCCATTTGCATCGTCTAAACTCGGCCAAAGTATGGACTATTATATATTGCTGGAAAGTCCTGGATGTCTACTTTCCAACGCAATTGAAAGCGCACCATTTTGAGTTCTGTAGCTCCAGAAAATCCATTTTGAGTGCAGGGAGGTCAGAATCCAACAGCATCAGCAGTCCTTCTTCAACCTCTGAATCTGATTTTTGCTCAAGTCCCTCAATTTCAGCCAGAAAATACCTGAAATCACAGAAAAATACACAAACTCATAGTAAAGTCCAGAAATGTGAATTTAACATAAAAACTAATGAAAACATCCCTAAAAGTAACTAGATTCTACTAAAAACATACTAAAAACAATGCCAAAAAGCGTATAAATTATCCGCTCATCACAACACCAAACTTAAATTGTTGCTTGTCCCCAAGCAACTAAAAATCAAATAGGATAAAAAGAAGAGAATATACTATAAATTCCAAACTATCAATGAAACATAGCTCCAATCAGATGAGCTGGACTTGTAGCTTTTTGCCTCTTGAATAGTTTTGGCATCTCACTTTATCCATTAAGGTTCAGAATGATTGGCATCTATAGGAACTCAGAGTTCAGATAGTGTTATTAATTCTCCTAGTTCAGTATGATGATTCTTGAACACAGCTTCTTTATGAGTCTTGGCCGTGGCCCTAAGCACTATGTTTTCCAGTATTACCACCGGATACATAAATGCCACAGACACATAATTGGGTGAACCTTTTCAGATTGTGACTCAGCTTTGCTAAAGTCCCCAATTAGAGGTGTCCAGGGTTCTTAAGCACACTCTTTTTTTGCTTTGGACCTTGACTTTAACCACTCAGTCTCAAGTTTTCACTTGACACCTACACGCCACAAGCACATGGTTAGGGACAGCTTGGTTTAGCCGCTTAGACCAGGATTTTATTCCTTTAGGCCCTCCTATCCACTGATGCTCAAAGCCTTGGGATCCTTTTTATTTGCCCTTGCCTTTTGGTTTTAAGGGTTATTGGCTTTTTGCTCTTGCCTCTTGGTTTTAAGAGCTTCTGGCTTTTTCTGCTTGCTTTTTCTTTTTCTATCTATTTTTTTTGCCTATTTTTTTTTCTGCAAGCTTTGTTCTTTGCTGCTTTTTCTTGCTTCAAGATTCATTTTTTATGATTTTTCATATTATCAAATAACATGTCTCCTTGTCATCATTCTTTCAAGAGCCAACATATTTAACATTCTTAAACAACAACTTCAAAAGACATATGCACTGTTCAGGCATTCATTCAGAAAACAAGGAGCATTGTCACCACATCAATATAATTAAACTAAGTTCAAGGATAAATTCGAAACTCATGTACTTCTTATTCTTTTGAATTAAAACATTTTTCATTTAAGAGAGGTGATGGATTCATAGGACATTCATAACTTTAAGACATAGTTACTAATTACTAATGATCATGTAGTGAAGACACAAACATAGATAAGCACTTAACATAGAAAACGAAAAACAGAGAAAGTAAGAACAAGGAATGAGTCCACCTTAGTGATGGTGGCGTTTCCTTCTTGAGGAACCAATGATGTCCTTGAGCTCTTCTATGTCTCTTCCTTGTCTTTGTTGCTCCTCCCTCATTGCTTTTTGATCTTCTCTAATTTTTTGAAGGATGATGGAGTGTTCTTGATGTTCCACCCTTAGTTGTCTCATGTTGGAACTTAATTCTTCTAGGGAGGTGTTGATTTGCTCCCAAAAATTCTGTGGAGGAAAGTGCATCCCTTGAGGTATCTCAGGGATTTCTTGATGATGAGCTTCTTCATGTGCCTGTTGAGATCCATGAATGTGCTGTCTTGTTTGCTCCATCCTTTTCTTAGTGATGGGCTTGTGAGATGAATCTTTCCATCTCCCATGGCTCAGAGGTGGAAGCAATTGTCTTCCCTTTCCCTTTTCTAGAGGATTCTCCAGTCTTGGGTGCCATCAATGGTAATGGAAAACCAAAAAGCTTATGCTTTTACCACACAAACTTAGAATTTTGCTCGCCCTCGAGCAAGAGAAGAAAGAATAGATGAAGAAGAAGAAGAAAATATGGAGAGGAGGTGGGAGGTGTGTTTCGGCCAAGAAGAGAAAAGAGGGTTGTGTTGTGTGAAAATGAGGAAGAATGGAGGGTTATATATAGGGAAGGGAGGGGGGTAAGTTCGGCCATTTAGGGTGGGTTTGGGTGGGAAATTGATTTTGAATTTTGAAGGTAGGTAGAGTTTATGAGGTAGGTTTATGGGGAAGAGTGGATGGTTGTGAGTGGTGAAGAGGTGATGGGGAAGAGTGTTTATGGGGAAGAGAGGATGGTTGAGAAGAAAGAAGAGAGTGAGTGGAGGTAGGTGGGGATCCTGTGGGGTCCACAGATCCTGAGGTGTTCAAGGATTTACAATCTTGCACCAAATTAGGCATGTAAAATGCCCTTGCACACAACTCTGGGCGTTCAGCGCTAGGTTGGTGCCCATTTTGGGCGTTCAACGCCCATTTGTTGCCCATTTCTGGCGTTGAACGCCAGAACCATGCTTGTTCTGGACGTTCAGCGCCAGCTCTTCTCCAGGGTGCAATTATGGCGTTCAAACGCCCAGATGCTGCCCATTTCTGGCGTTCAGCGCCAGAACCATGCTCTGTTCTGGCGTTGAACGCCCAAAACATGCTTCTTTTTGCCGTTTAAACGACAGTAAGGTCTTCCTCCAGGGTGTGATTTTTCTTCTGCTGTTTTTTATTCTGTTTTCAATTTTTATATTTATTTTGTGACTCCACATGATCATGAGCCTATAAAGACATATAACTAAGAAAAATATAATTAGATAAATAAAAATTGGGTTGCCTCCCAACAAGCGCTTCTTTAATGTCAATAGCTTGACAGTGGGCTCTCATGGAGCCTCACAGATGTGCAGAGCTTTGTTGAGACTCTCCAATACTAAACTTAGAGTTTGGATATGGGGGTTTGACATCAAACTTAGAGTTTGGTTGTGGCCTCCCAACACCAAACTTAGAGTTTGACTGTGGGGGCTTTGTTTATCTCTGCTTTGAGAGAAGCTCTTTATGCTTCCTCTCCATGGATGCAGAGAGAGATCCTTGAGTTGTAAACACAAGGTTGTCCTCATTTATTTGAAGGATCAATTCTCCTCTGTCCACATCAACCACAGCTCTTGCTGTGGCTAGGAAAGGCCTTCCTAGGATGATGGATTCATCCTCATCCTTCCCAGTATCTAGGACTATGAAATCAGTAGGGATGTAAAGGCCTTCAACCTTTACTAACACGTCCTCTACTTGTCCATAAGCCTGTTTTCTTGAATTGTCTGCCATCTCTAATGAGATTTTAGCAGCTTGCACCCCAAAGATTCCCAGTTTCTCTATTACAGAGAGGGGCATGAGGTTTATCCCTGAACCAAGGTCACACAGAGCCTTAAAGACCATGGTGCCTATGGTACAAGGTATTAAGAACTTTCCAGGATCCTGTTTCTTCTGAGGCAATGTCAGTTGATCCAGATCACTTAGTTCATTGGTGAACAAGGGAGGTTCATCTTCCCAAGTTTCAATGCCAAATAATTTGGCATTCAGCTTCATGATTGCACCAAGGAACTTGGCAGCTTGCTCTTCAGCAGCATCCTCATTCTCTTCAGAAAAGGAATACTCATCAGAGCTCATGAATGTCATAGGGAGGTTCAATGGAATCTCTATGGTCTCTAGATGAGTCTCTGATTCCTTTGGTTCCTCAGAGGGAAACTCCTTATTGATCACTGGACGTCCCAGGAGGTCTTCCTCCTTGGGATTCACGTCCTCTCCTCCCATTACAGGTTTGGCCCTGGTGATAAGTTCAATGGCCTTGCACTCTCCTTTTGGATTTTCTTCTGTATTGCTTGGGAGAGTACTAGGAGGGATTTCAGTGATTCTTTTACTCAGCTGGCCCACTTGTGCTTCCAAATTTCTAATGGAAGACCTTGTTTCATTCATGAAACTTACAGTGGCCTTGGATAGATCAGAGACTAAGTTTGCTAAATTAGAGGTATTTTGTTCAGAGTTCTCTGTCTGTTGCTGAGTGGATGATGGAAAAGGCTTGCTATTGCTAAACCTATTTCTTCCACCATTATTAAAGCCTTGTTGACGCCTTTGATCCTTCCATGAGAGATTTGGGTGATTTCTCCATGATGGATTATAGGTGTTTCCATATGGTTCACCCATGTAATTTACCTCTGCTATTGCAGGGTTCTCAGGATCATAAGCTTCTTCTTCAGAAGATGCCTCTTGAGTACTGTTGGATGCAGCTTGCATTCCATTCAGACTCTGGGAAATCATATTGACTTGCTGAGTCAATATCTTATTCTGAGCCAGTATGGCATTCAGAGTATCAATTTCAAGAACTCCCTTCTTCATAGGCGTCCCATTACTCACAGGATTCCTCTCAGAAGTGTACATGAACTGGTTATTAGCAACCATGTCAATGAGTTCTTGAGCTTCTGCAGGCGTTTTCTTTAGGTGAATGGATCCACCTGCAGAAGTATCCAATGACATCTTTGATAGTTCAGATAAACCATCATAGAATATATCCAGGATGGTCCATTCTGAAAGCATGTCAGAAGGACACTTTTTGGTCAGCTGTTTGTATCTTTCCCAAGCTTCATAGAGGGATTCACCATCTTTTTATTTGAAGGTTTGGACATCCACTCTAAGCTTGCTCAGCTTTTGAGGAGGAAAGAACTTGGCTAAGAAAGTCGTGACCAGCTTATCCCAAGAGTTCAGGCTATCCTTAGGTTGAGAGTCCAACCATATTCTAGCTCTGTCTCTTACAGCAAATGGGAAAAGCATGAGCCTGTAGACTTCAGGATTTACTCCATTAGTCTTAACAGTATCACAGATCTGCAAGAATTCAGTTAAGAACTGAAAAGGATCTTCAGATGGAAGTCCATGAAACTTTGCAGTTCTGCTGCATCAGAGAAACTAGCTGAGGTTTCAGCTCAACATTGTTTGCTCCAATGGTAGGGATGGAGATGCTTCTTCCATGTAAATTGGAATTAGGTGCAGTAAAGTCACCAAGCATCCTCCTTGCATTATTGTTGTTGGGTTCGGCTGCCATCTCCTTTACTTGTTCGAAATTTTCAATAAGGTTGTCTCTGGATTGTTGTAATTTAGCTTCTCTTATTTTCCTCTTCAGAGTCCTTTCAGGTTCCGGATCAGCTTCAACAAGAATGCCTTTTTCTTTGTTCCTGCTCATAAGAAAGAGAAGAGAACAAGAAAAGAAGAGGAATCCTCTATGTCACAGTAAAGAGGTTCCTTATTGTTAGTAGAGGAAGAAAAGGAATAGGGGTGAAGAAGAATGAAGAATCCAAACACAAAGGTGATGATAGGAGCAGAGATGTGAGATGAAGAGAAGTGTTAGTAGATGAATAAATAAATAAAAGGGGATGAGAGGAGGAGAGAATTTTCGAAAATAATTTTTGAAAAAGAGTTAGTGATTTTCGAAAATAGTTTTTGAAAAAGGTTAGTGGTTTTTCGAAAATTCAAATAAAAAATAAAATAATTAGTTTAATTAAAAAGAAATTTTGAAAAAGAGGGAGGGTATTTTCGAAAATTAGAGAGAGTTAGTTAGTTAGGTAGTTTTGAAAAAGATAAGAAACAAACAAAAAGTTAGTTAGTTAGTTGAAACAATTTTGAAAATCAATTTTGAAAAGATAAGGAGATAAGAAGTTAGAAAAGATATTTTGAAATCAAATTTTTGAAAAAGATAAGATAAGAAGATATTTTTGAAAAGATATGATTGAAGTTAGTTTTGAAAAAGATTTGATTTTTAAAATCACAATTAATGACTTGATTCACAAGAAATCACAAGATATGATTCTAGAAATCAAAGTTTGAATCTTTCTTAACAAGCAAGTAACAAACTTGAGATTTTTGAATCAAAACATTAATTGTTGATGTTATTTTCGAAAATTTGATATAAAAATATGAAAAAGATTTTTGAAAAATATTTTTAGAATTTTCGAAAATAACTAAGAAAAATGAAAAAGATTTTATTTTTGAAAAAGATTTTGAAAAAGATAAGATTTTTAAATTGAAAATTTGATTTGACTCATAAAAACAACTAGATTTTTAAAAATTTTTGAAAAAGTCAACTCAAATTTTCGAATTTTATGAGAGGAAAAAGGGAAAGATATTTTTTTTATTTTTGAATTTTTAATGATGAGAGAGAAAAACAATGAAAATGCTCAATGCATGAAAATTTTGGATCAAAACAATGAATGCATGCAAGAATGCTATGAATGTCAAGATGAACACCAAGAACACTTTGAAGATCATGATGAACATCAAGAACACATTTTTGAAAATTTTTTTAATGCAAAGAAAACATGCAAGACACCAAACTTAGAATTCTTTAATGCTTAGATACTAAGAATTCAAGAATGCATATGAAAAACAAGAAAAGACACAAAACATGCAAATGCAAAGATCAAACAAGAAGACTTACCAAGAACAACTTGAAGATCATGAAGAACACTATGAATGCATGAAAATTTTTGAAAAATGCATGATGAGTATGCAATTGACACCAAACTTATAACATGACTCAAGACTCCAACAAAAACACAAAAAATATTTTTGATTTTTATGATTTTATGATTTTTTTTTTGTATTTTCTTTTAATTTTTTTCGAAAATCATTTTGAAAAAGAAAAACAAGGATTCCAAAATTTTTAATATGAATTCCAGGAATCTTATGCTCTCTAGTCTAAAGCTCCAATCAAAGGGTAGGCATGGCTTAATAGCCAGCCAAGCTTTAGTATGTAATTCAGACATGACATGCCTAACATGCCCTACAGTCGTGGCTTTACAGCCAGCCAGGCCTCAGCATACTTCATGAAACACTAGAATTCATTCTTAAAAATTCTGAAGAAAAATATATTTTTGAAAACATTTTTTTTTTCGAAAACAGGTGAGGAAATTTTTGAAAGATTTTTGAAAAATTTTTGAAAAGAAAATGAAAAGAAAGTTACCCAATCTGAGCAACAAGATGAACCGTCAGTTGTCCAAACTCAAACAATCCCCGGCAACGGCGCCAAAAACTTGGTGTTGTTGCCGGATCGAAAATTTGGCACTGATGTTATCGGACCAAAAGCTTGCCGAAAACCCAAACAATCCCCGGCAACGACGCCAAAAACTTGGTGCACGAAATTGTGATCTCTGGTAATGGCTCCAAAGGCTTGGTGCTCTAATATCAATTCATAATTTATCACAACTTCGATACAACTAACCAGCAAGTGCACTGGGTCGTCCAAGTAATAAACCTTACGTGAGTAAGGGTCGATCCCACAGAGATTGTTGGAATGAAGCAAGCTATGGTCACCTTGTAAATCTCAGTCAGGCGGATATAAAATAGTTATGGAGTTTTCGAAAATAAATAATAAAGGATAGAGATACTTATGTAAATCATTGGTGAGAATTTCAGATAAGCGCATAGAGATGCTTTTGTTCCTCTGAACCTCTGCTTTCCTGCTGTCTTCATCCAATCAGTCTTACTACTTTCCATGGCTGGCTTTATGCAAGGGCATCACCGTTGTCAGTGGCTACATCCCCTCCTCTTGTGAAAATGGTCCAAGATGCCCTGTCACGGCACGGCTAATCATCCGAGGTTCTCGATCATGCTGGAATAGGATTCACCCTCCTTTTGCGTCTGTCACTACGCCCAGCACTCGCGAGTTTGAAGCTCGTCACAGTCATTCAATCATTGAATCCTACTCGGAATACCACAGACAAGGTTTAGACTTTCCGGATTCTCTTGAATGCCGCCATCATTCTAGCTTACACCACAAAGATTCTGATTAAGAGATCTAAGAGACACTCATTCAATCTAAGGTAGAATGGAGGTGGTTGTCAGGCACGCGTTCATGGGGAATGATGATGATTGTCACGTTCATCACATTCATGTTGAAGTGCGAATGAATATCTTAGAAGCGAAATAAGATGAATTGAATAGAAAAACAGTAGTACTTTGCATTAATCTTTGAGGAACAGCAGAGCTCCACACCTTAATCTATGGAGTGCAGAGACTCTACCGTTGAAAATACATAAGTGATAATGGAGTTCATTGGTCTCGGCCCTAGAGGGGAACCGGAGTAACCAAGACTGCGAATACAATGATAAAAAGTTCTATTTATAATAAACTAGCTACTAGGGTTTACAGAAGTAAGTAATTGATGCATAAATCTACTTCCGGGGCCCACTTGGTGTGTGCCTAGGCTGAGCTTGAATGTTACACGTGCAGAGGCTCTTTCTGGAGTTGAACGCCAGGTTGTAACGTATTTCTGGCGTTCAACTCTGGTTTGTGACGTGTTTCTGGCGTTTAACTCCAGACAGCAGCGTAGAACTGGCGTTCAACGCCCATTTGCATCGTCTAAACTCGGCCAAAGTATGGACTATTATATATTGCTGAAAATTCCTGGATGTATACTTTCCAACGCAATTGGAAGCGCGCCATTTTGAGTTCTGTAGCTCCAGAAAATCCATTTTGAGTGCAGGGAGGTCAGAATCCAACAGCATCAGCAGTTCTTCTTCAACCTCTGAATCTGATTTTTGCTCAAGTCCCTCAATTTCAGCCAGAAAATACCTGAAATCACAGAAAAATACACAAACTCATAGTAAAGTCCAGAAATGTGAATTTAACATAAAAACTAATGAAAACATCCCTAAAAGTAACTAGATTCTACTAAAAACATACTAAAAACAATGCCAAAAAGCATATAAATTATCCGCTCATCAGCTTGCTTTTCACAAATTTCCTTTACTATTTTATTCATTGAATTTAATTGTCAATACAAATGTGATGGTTAGTTACGAGTGATAACACATTTAAATTGGACATTGAATGCTTGATCTATGCTACTCATGTCTTTGCCTGCATGCCAATAAACCTCTTGCATTTCATTGTCCTTACATGCACTTGCTATATTTCTATTGATGAACTTTTCACATGTAATTCGGACCATGTGTTAATGTCATTCTTCTTTATTGTGCATTGATTATCACTTACATCACCCTCTTCCTTGCTCTACCCCTTTAAATTTAATTTACTTTCTCTTCCCTTTTTCAGGATGGCCACCAAGAATGGAAAAGAGAAAGCTACTCCCAAACAACCAGCAAGAAGAGGTACAAAGAGAACATTAGTGGCAGAACCCTCTTCAACTGCGGTAAAGCCCTCAACAAAGAAAATTAAGAGGATCAAAAAGGTTGATGATAAAGAAAAAGCCTTCCTAGCAAAGGACACTGCGCGATTCCCCAATCGCTACTGTGAGCAGATGTTCCCCATCCTGGCTGAAAGGAGTTACAACAACGAATACCTTCTTCTCCTCCCGCCCAATATTGCTACCTTTGTTGAGCCGCAAATTGCCCGAAGACAATGGGGTTTCCTACAGAGACAGCCAAGGCAGGTCAATCTTTCTTGGGTAGTCGAGTTCTACTTCAACTTCCACCTGCCAACCCTGCAGTCTGTCTATGTCTGTCAGAAACAAGTCCCCATTACAGAAGAGGCCATTCAAAAAGTTCTAAGTCTTCCCCCTATTCCAGAAGGATTGGATGCCTTTCAAGAAGCCGCACTCAAGCGCCAGATGTACCAATTTGACTGGGACGCCGTTCTCAGAGTTATCACACTACCTGGCAGTAGATGGATCTACGGATACCATCGTACCCGCCCTAAGGGAATTTCGGCTTCAGCACTTACCTTGGAGGCTCGCGTATGGGCACAGATTATGTCCCATTACGTCTTTCTGAGCACTCACGAATCCTCCTTCACTGCGGACATGGCCGTTCTACTATTGTGCATCCTTACAGACCAACCTCTGAATCTACCAAGACATATCCAGAATGCCATGGGACACGTACAAATCGCGGGCAACTTACCTTTTCCCGCCCTGGTCTCAGATCTTGTCTCAGCAGCCAGAGTCTCCTACAGAGCTGGGGACACCAAAGCCATGCTTCCACGGGATGATCAATATGTCCCCAACGGGAAGTACCTTAGACTTCTAGCAGCCACTATTAGCCAGCCCACTGAACCAGTTGAAGATATTCCTTCTTCAACACCACAAGCACCTACAATAGCCCAACTGCTCCATCAGATACTTGAAAAGTTGGATCGGCATGAACAGAAAGCTAAGATGCGAGAGCGCCGTAACAAGCGCCGATTCACATACCTCAAGGAGCTAATCATGGGAAAATTCAAGGACTCAGATACCCCGGACTCCACTTCTTTTACCAGCACAGGGAGCCATGATGGTCCCGACTGTGGAGATACTGCTACCAGCCCACCTTTGTTCTTGACAGATGGCACCGAGGACGGTGCAAAGCCTTAAGTGTGGGGAGGTCGGTCAGTACCTGACTTCCGGAGGTAATTTCTCTTCCCTAGCACCAATAAATTAGGATATTTAGTTAGATTTTTCTTTTATAGAATAGGATAAATTGCGTAGTAATAGGTTAGTTGCATGCATGTTCTGTTTGATTGAAAAGACAATAAGTTTCTTCTAAGACCCTATTTTTGGAACAAAATTTCACTAATTTTAATTAAAACTTTTATGTTAAATTTGCTTGAAGTTGTATTTGGAACATGATTTTTGAGCTAAAGAACACACAACCTGTGAGATTTGAGCCTTTATGAATGGTTACATTATTTAACCATAATTATTTTATTCTTGTGTGTTTACTTCTCTATGATTGTAATCTATATTTTGTTTCATCCTATATGTCCAATGTTTATTATATTTATATGTTTGCATATGATTGAGGCCATTATTTATTTAGCTCACTTATCCAAATAAAGCCTACCCTTTCAATTACCTTTGTTAGCCACTTTGAGCCTTTAAATCCCATTTGTTCTATATTTTACCACATTACTAGCCTTAAGCGGAGAAACAATTATATATCCCAAATTGAATCTTTGGTTAGCTTAAGATAGAATTGTGTGTGTTATTTTAGTATGGGAAATTGTGGAAACAAAAGATAATAAGGGAATGAGTCATGATAATATTATGGAAATTTAGATACCTACTCATGTGAAACTATAAGAATTAAAACTCTATGTGCATTGATAAGCTATGTTATTTTTATGTTTCTATGTTTATAAAAAAAATCCAAAAATACTCAATAAATAAATAAAGGGACAAAATTACCCCAATGCTAAGTCAAGCATTCAAAGATCAATGCATGTATGATAAAATCAAAATAAAAGGTTGATACATGAATGTGGAAGTGAAAGAGATTTCTGGGTAGCTAGGTATGAATTTTAAAAGTTATATAGAATATATATAGGTTATGTTAAAGCTTGGGTTAATTAAAGATTCAATTTATAAGCTTACTTAGCCATATATATATCCTTACCCTCACCTTGGCCCCATTACAACCTTGAAAAGGCCTCATGATGTTTGCATTGGTATATTAAATATTGTTGATTGGTTAGGAGAAGAACAAAAATTAGAGAGCATGATTAGAGAAGGATAGAGTGATGACCCTATACACTAGAGAGACTAGAGTGTACATACATCATTAGTGAGGGTTCCATGCTTGAATTTTATGTACCCTGCTTTCATGAGCTATCTTCTTGCATTTTTATCTGTTCTTACTATATAAGAATTGAGTTAGTGGAATTTAATTTATAATTGTTTTGAAGAGCTTATTTACTTTAGATCAAGTGGACAAGAATCATATAGTTGCATTCGCATATATAGGCTGCATTGCATTGCATGGGTTTTACATGTTCTTACTCATTCATTTTATCTCCTTCAACTAAGCATGAGGACATGCTAATGTTTAAGTGTGGGGAGGTTGATAAACCACTATTTTATGATTTATATTGTGCTTAATTATGTGGTTTTATCATGATCTTTACCCACTTATTTATTAAATAAGCATGCATTTATAATTCCTTCCTAAAGTTATTGCATGATTGAAAATTTGCTTCCTAGAGACTTTTAATTATGTATTTTATTTCTCCTTTATTCTATTCGATGCCGTGATATGTGTGTTAAGTGTTTCAGGCTTTATAGGGCATGAATGAGTTAAAGATTGGAGAGGAAGCTTGCAAAAATGGAAGGAACACAAGGAATTGAGGAGATGACCAGCGAGAAGTGACGCGGCCGCATGAATTACGCGACCGCGTGAAAGAGAGGAAATCGCAGTGACGCGGCCGCATGGATGACGCGACCGCGCGGCATGGAATAGCACGAGTGACGCGGCCGCATGGATGATGCGTCCGCGTGGCAAAGCGAAATGCCGAATGACGCGGCCGCATGGATGACGCGACCGCGTGACATGCGCGATCTGCATAATCTGCAGAATTGCTGGGGGCGATTTCGGGCCTTATTTTGACCCAGTTTTCGGCCCAGAAAAGCAGACTAGAGCTAGAGAACATGCAGAAACCAACAACAACATTCATTCTGCATAGATTTTAGTTTTTAGATCTAGTTTTCCTCTCCTCTAGGTTTTCTCTCTACACATTCATAGTTTTTAGGATTTGTTATGTTCATTGTTTTTGCATTGGGATATTGAGAAGAGTTATTGCCTCATCAAGACTTCGACATTCTAGTTCGTTCTCTTTACTTGTCTCTTACTCTTCTATGTTCCTTAATTTACTTAATTTTACTATTGGATTATTTTAGCATTTATTAATACAAGAATTACTTTTATTTTCAATTAATCTTTTGATCATTATTTATCATGTCTTTCTTTAATTCCTTTTCTTATGTTATGAATTTTACATTTACAATGAGCGACTAGTTCCCTAACTTGATGGGGAGTTGATTGAAAGGAACCCTTGAGTTAGGATGCTCAAGAGAAAGATTGTAATTGGGTTTATTGTTGGATTGCTCTCTAGTCACTAACACCCATTCTCCCAAGAGCGGATTGGAACTTGTGGATAGAAACAGCATTCCAACTCGTTTGACTTTCCCTTACTTAGTAAGGGGCAACTAAACATAATAACCCTCAATTGTCAATTAATCTTGAGAGTACTCCAACACGAATAGGGCTTCCAGCTAATCAACTCCTAGTCAAGGCTTTTATTTAAATTTATATAAATTCTCTAATTTAATTTTCTGCCATTCAACTCAAACCTTTTCGAAAACATCTGATTAATAAAATAGCACACTTTTCTGCAACTCGTTGGGAGACGACCTGGGATTCATACTCCCAGTATTTTAATTTTAATTTCTTTGACACCCTTCTAAATTGATAAGCGGACTTCTGGTTGGTTGAGAACTATACTTGCAACGCATATTTTATAATCATTCTTAACTCGCCAATTTCTGCTCGCATCAGTCGTCCAATGACTACATTGAACATCATGTAGATTGCTTTATGGTTGTCAGGCACGCGATCCTGGCTAAGCGAGTAACGAAGATTGGGTGATTGTCACGGGTCACCCCTTCATTCTGACTTAACTGAATTAAGTACGAGAGTATATCTTGGAGAAGAAGTAGGCATGAATTGAATAGAGAAACGGTAGTAATTGCATTAATTCATGAAGAACGGGGTGTAGAAACTCCACCTTAATCTATGGGGTGTAGAAACTCCACCGTTGAAAATACATAAGTGAAAAAGGTCTAGGCATGGCCGTGAGGCCAGCCTCCAAACGTGTACAATGGTCTCTAAGATCAAAGTGATAAAAAGATATTCCCAAAGATGTAAAATAAATCTCTACAAGTAGTTTTTATACTAAACTAGTAACTAGGGTTTACAGAAAATGAGTAACTAAGTGCAGATAGTGCAGAAATTCACTTTCGAGGCCCACTTGGTGTGTGCTTGGGCTGAGCATTGAAGCTTTTTCGTGCATAGGCTGTTCCTGGAGTTAAACGCCAGCTTTGGTGTCAGTTTGGGCGTTTAACTCCAATTCTGGTGCCAGTTTGGGCGTTTTACGCCAAGATGTTTTAGGATGACTTTGAACGCCAGTTTGGGCCATCAAACCTCGGGCAAAGTATGGACTATTATATATTGCTGGAAAGCCCAGGATGTCTACTTTCCAACGCAATTAAGAGCACGCCAATTAGGCTTCTGTAGCTCCAGAAAATCCACTTCGAGTTCAGGGAGGTCAGAATCCAACAGCATCTGCAGTCCTTTTTCAGCCTCTGAATCAGATTTTTGCTCAGGTCCTCAATTTCAGCCAGAAAATACCTGAAATCACAGAAAAACACAAAAAACTCATAGTAAAGTCCAGAAATGTGATTTTTGCATAAAAACTAATAAAAATATAATAAAAAGTTACTAAAACATACTAAAAACTATGTAAAAACAATGCCAAAAGGGTATAAATTATCCGCTCATCACAACACCAAACTTAAATTGTTGCTTGTCCCCAAGCAACTAGAAATAAAATAGGATAAAAAGAAGAGAAAATACAATAAATTTCAAACTTATCAATGAAAATTAGTTTCAATTAAATGAGCGGGACTTGTAGCCTTTTTGCTTCTGAACAGTTTTGGCATCTCACTCTATCTTTTGAAGTTCAGAATGATTGGCATCCATAGGAACTTAGAATTTAGATAGTGTTATTAATTTTCCTAGTTCAGTATGTTGATTCTTGAACACAGCTACTTTATGAGTCTTGGCCGTGACCCTAAGCATTTTTTCTTCCAGTATTACCACCGGATACATAAATGCCACAGACAATTACTGGGTGAACCTTTTCAGATTGTGACTCAGCTTTGCTAGAGTCCCCAGTTAAAGGTGTCCAGAGCTCTTAAGCACACTCTTTTTGCTTTGGACCACGACTTTAACCGCTCAGTCTCAAGCTTTTACTTGACACTTTCACGCCACAAGCACATGGTTAGGGACAGCTTGGTTTAGCCGCTTAGGCCAGGATTTTATTCCTGTGGGCCCTCCTATCCATTAATGTTCAAAGCCTTGGATCCTTTTTCTACCCTTGCCTTTTGGTTTAAAGGGTTACTGGCTTTTTCTGCTTGCTTTTTCTTTTTCTTTTTTTCATTTTTTTCGCCATTTTTTTTCGCAAGCTTTATATTCACTGCTTTTTTTTCTTCAAGAATCATTTTTATGATTTTTCAGATTATCAATAACATTTTTCCTTTTTTATTATTCTTTCAAGAGCCAACAATTTTAACATTCATAAACAACAAATTCAAAAATATGCACTGTTCAAGCATTCATTCAGAAAACAAAAAGTACTGCCACCACATCAAAATAATTAAGCTAATTTCAAGATAGAATTCGAAATCATGTACTTCTTGTTCTTTTGCAATTAAAAACATTTTTCATTTAAGAAAGGTGATGGATTCATAGGACATTCATAGCTTTAAGGCATAGACACTAGACACTAATGATCATGTAATAAAGACACAAACATAGACAAGACATAAAGCATAATTTTCGAAAAACAGAAAAATAAAAACAAGGAAGTTAAAGAACAGGTCCACCTTAGTAATGGCGGCTAGTTCTTCCTCTTGAAGATCTTATGGAGTGCTTGAGCTCTTTTATGTCTCTTCCTTGCCTTTGTTGCTCCTCCCTCATGGTTCTTTGGTCTTCTCTAATTTCATGGAGGAGGATGGAATGCTCTTGGTGCTCCATCCTTAGTTATCCCATGTTGGAACTCAATTCTCCTAGGGAGGTGTTGATTTGCTCCCAATAGTTTTGTGGAGGAAGGTACATCCCTTGAGGCATCTCAGGGATTTCATGATGAGAAATTTCCTCATGCTCTTGTTGAGGTCCATGAGTGGGCTCTCTTGTTTGCTCCATCCTTTTCTTAGTGATGGGCTTGTCCTCTTCAATGAGGATGTCTTCCTCTATGACAATTCCAGCTGAATTTTATAGGTGACAAATGAGATGAGGAAAGGCTAACCTTGCCAAAGTAGAGGGCTTATCCGCCACTTTGTAGAGTTCTAGGGATATGATCTCATGAACTTCTACTTCCTCTCCATTCATGATGCTATGGATCATGATAGCCCGGTCTATTGTAACTTCAGACCGGTTTCTAGTAGGAATGATAGAGCGTTGGATGAACTCTAGCCATCCCCTAGCCACGGGTTTGAGGTCAAGCCTTCTTAGTTGAACCGGCTTGCCTCTTGAGTCTCTCTTCCATTGAGCTCCTTCCACACAAATGTCCATGAGGACTTGGTCCAACCTTTGATCAAAGTTGACCCTTCTAGTGAAAGGGTGAGGATCTCCTTTCATCATTGGCAAGTTGAATGCTAGCCTCACATTTGCCGGACTAAAATCCAAGTATTTCTCCCGAACCATTGTGAGCCAATTCTTTGGGTTCGGGTTCACACCTTGGTCATGGTTTCTAGTGATCCATGCATTAGCATAGAACTCTTGAACCATTAAGATCCCGACTTGTTGAATAGGGTTGGTGAGGATTTCCCAACCTCTTCTTCGAACTTCATGTCGGATCTCTGGATATTCACTCTTTTTGAGCTTGAAGGGGACCTCGGGGATCACCTTTTTCTTGGCCACAACTTCATAGAAGTGGTCTTGATGGACCTTTGAGATGAATCTCTCCATCTCCCATGACTCGGAGGTGGAAGCAATTGTCTTCCCTTTCCTCTTTCTAGAGATTTCTCCGGCCTTAGGTGTCATTAGTGGTTATGGAAAAGAAAAAGTTTTAGCTTTTCCCACACCAAACTTAGAATGGTTGCTCGTCATCGAGCAAAAAAGAAGAAAGAACGAAGTAGAAGAAGAAGAAATGGAGGAGATGGAGGGAGGTGAGTGGTTCGGCCAAGTGGGAAAGAAGTTTTTGTGATGTATGAAAGTTGAGGTAGTGAGGAGAGGTATTTATAGGGTAAGGGAGAGAGGCTATAGCCGTGTATGAGGGGTTGGGTTTTGGGAGGGAAATGGTTTGAATTTGAATGGTGAGGTAGGTGGGGTTTAATGATGGATGGTTGTGAGTGGTGAAGAGGTTTTGGGGAAGAGTTATTGATGGGATTGGTCAATGGTGTTTGGGGAAGAGTGTTATGGAAAGGTGTGAAGAGGAGAGAAGAAGATGTGGGGTAGGTGGGGATCCTGTGGGTCCACAGATCTTGAGGTGTCAAGGAATTCGAGTCCCTGCACCATTCTGGCATTTAAACGCCCATTGTGTGCCAAATCTGGCGTTTAACGCCAGCTCTGCTACCTTTCCTGGCGTTAAACGCCACTCTGCTGCCCATTTCTGGCGTTAAATGCCAACTAGATGCCCATTTCTGGCGTTTAACGCCAGCCAGATGCCAGACAGCCCTTTCTGGTGTTAAATGCCCAGAATGCTGCCAGGCTGGGCGTTAAACGCCCATTCTGCTATCCTTACTGGCGTTTAAACGCCAGTAAGCCTGTCCTCCAGGGTGTGCTATTTTTAATGTTGTTTTTCATTCTATTTTTTATTTTATTTTTTTTTGTGACTTCACATGATCATCAACCTAAGAAAAACATAAAATAGCAATGGAAAATAATTAAATATAATTAAATAACATTGGGTTGCCTCCCAACAAGCGCTTCTTTAATGTCAATAGCTTGACAGGAAGCTCTTAGAGAGCTTCACAGAGACTCAGAGCTTGATGTTGGCCTCCCAACACCAAACTTAGAAGTTGAGTGTGGGGGGCTCTGTTTGACTCTGTATTGAGAGAAGCTTTTCATGCTTCCTCTCCATGGTTACAGAAAAAGATCCTTGAGCCTTAAACACAAGGTAGTCCTCATTCAATTGAAGGATTAGCTCTCCTCTGTCCACATCAATCACAGCTCTTGCTGTGGCTAGGAAGGATCTTCCTAGGATGATGGATTCATCCTCATCCTTCCCAGTGTCTAGGATTATGAAATCAGCAGGGATGTACAGGCCTTCAACCTTCACCAAGACATCCTCTACAAGTCCATAAGCCTGTTTTCTTGAATTGTCTACAATCTCTAGTGAGATTCTTGCAGCTTGCACCTCAAAGATCCCTAGTTTCTCCATTACAGAGAGGGGCATGAGGTTTATCCCTGACCCCAGGTCACACAGAGCCTTCTCAAAGGTCATGATGCCTATGGTACAAGGTATTAAGAACTTTCCAGGATCCTATTTCTTCTGAGGTAATTTCAGTTGAACCAGATCATTTAGTTCATTGATGAGCAATAGGGGTTCATCCTCCTATGTCTCATTACCAATTAACTTGGCATTCAGCTTCATGATTGCTCCTAAATATTGGGCAACTTGCTCTTCAATAATATCTTCATCCTCTTTAGTGGAAGAATACTCATCAGAGCTCATGAATGGCAACAGTAAGTTCAGTGGAATCTCTATGGTCTCTATATGAGCCTCAGATTCCTTTGGTTCCTCATTAGAGAACTCCTTGGAGGCCAATGAACGTCCATTGAGGTCTTTCTCACTGGAAATCACTGCCTTTTCTTCCTTACTAGGTTTGGCCATCTTGGTTATATTTATGGCCTTGCACTCTCTTTTTGGATTCTCTACTGTATTGCTTGGGAGAGTACTAGGAGGGATTTCAGTAACTCTTTTACTCAGCTGACCCACTTGTGCCTCCAAATTTCTAATGGAGGACCTTGCTTCAGTCATGAAACTGAGAGTGGTCTTAGATAGATCAGAGACTACAGTTGCTAAGTCAGACTGGCTCTGCTTAGAATTCTCTGTCTGTTACTGAGAAGATGATGGAAAAGGTTTGCTATTGCCAAACCTGTTTCTTCCACCATTATTATTATTGAAGCCTTGATTAGGCTTCTGTTGATCCTTCCATGAGAGATTAGGATGATTCCTCCATGAAGGATTGTAAATGTTTCCATAGGAATCTCCCATGTAATTCACTTCTTCCATTGCAGGATTCTCAGGGTCATAGGCTTCTTCTTCAGAGGAAGCTTCCTTAGTACTGCCAGATGCAGCTCGCATTCCAGAGAGACTCTGAAAAATCATATTGACTTGCTGAGTCAATATTTTATTCTGAGCCAATATGGCATTCAGAGTATCAATCTCCAGAACTCCTTTCTTCTGAGTTGTCCCATTATTCATAGGCTTCCTTTCAGAAGTGTACATGAACTGGTTATTTGCAACCATTTCAATGAGTTCTTGGGCTTCTGCAGGCGTCTTCTTCAGATGAAGAGATCTTCCAGCAGAGTGGTCCAATGACATCTTGGACAATTCAGATAGACCATCATAGAATATACATATGATGCTCCATTCTGAAAACATGTCAGAAGGACACCTTCTGATCAATTGCTTGTATCTTTCTCAAGCTTCATAAAGGGATTAACCTTCCTTCTGTCTGAAGGTTTGGACTTCCACTCTAAGCTTACTCAACTTTTGAGGTAGAAAGAATTTGGCCAAGAAAGCATTGACCAGCTTTTCCCAAGAGTTCAGGCTATCTTTAGGTTGTGAGTCTAACCATGTCCTAGCTCTGTCTCTTACAGCAAAGGGGAAAAACATAAGTCTGTAGACCTCAGGATTAACCCCATTGGTCTTAACAGTGTCACAGATTTACAAAAATTCAGCTAAGAACTGATGAGGATCTTCCAATGGAAGTCCATGAAACTTGCAATTCTGCTGCATCAGAGAAACTAATTGAGGGTTAAGCTCAAAGTTGTTTGCTCCAATTGCAGAAATTGAGATGCTCCTTCCACAGAAGTCAGAAGAGGGTGCAATAAAGTCACCAAGCATCTTCTTTGCATCTCCACCATTGTTGTTGGGTTCGGCCATCTTTTCTTCTCTTTCAAAAAATTCTGTCAGGTCCTCTCCAGAGTGTTGTGCTTTAGCTTCTCTTAGCTTCCTCTTTAGAGTCCTTTTAGGTTCCGGATCAGCTTCAACAAGAATGTTCTTATCCTTACTCCTGCTCATATGAAAAAGAAGAGAACAGAAAAGAATAGGAATCCTCTATATCACAGTATAGAGATTCCTTTATGTGAGTAGAAGAATAGAAGAGTAGAATGAAGAAGAGAGAAGATGAAGAATTCGAACACAGAGAGAGAGAAAGGGTTCGAATTATAAGAAGAAGAGAAGTATTAGTAAATAAATAAATAGAAAGAGATGAGAGAGAGAGAGAATTCGAATTTTAAATTAAAATAAAAGAAAAATATTTTTTTATTTTAATTATTGGTTAGTATTCGAAAATTAAGGGAAGAAATAAAAGTAAATTGGAAGCTAAATTAGTTAATTAATTAAAAAGATTTTTGAAAAAGTGGTTAGTGATTTTCGAAAATTGGAGAGAGAAAAATAGTTAGGTGGTTTTGAAAAAGATATGATTGAAATAGTAAACTTTTAAAATCAAACAAAAAGTCAACTAGTTAATTGAAAAAGATTTGAAAATCAATTTTGAAAAGATAAGAAGTTAGAAAAGATTTTGAAATTGATTTTGAAAAAGATATGATTGAAATTTATTTTGAAGAAGATTGAAAGATAAATTAAAAAGATTTGATTTTTGAAATTAAAGTTGATTACTTGACTAACAAGAAACTAAAAGATATAATTCTAGAATTCAAAGATTGATCCTTTCTTAATAGGCAAGTAACAACTTGAAATTTTTGTATCAAAACATTAATTGTTAGCAATAATTTCGAAAATTATAAAAATAAGAAAAAGATTTTAAAAATCAATTTTTTGAAGAATTTTCGAAAAATAGGAAAGAAATTGAAAAAAAATTGATTTTGGAAGAGATTTAAAAAAGATAGAATTTTTAATTTGAAATTTTGACTTGATTAACAAGAAACAACTAAATTTTAAAACTTTATGACTAAATCAATCTAAAATTTCGAAAATTATGAGCAAAATAAGGAAAATATATTTTTTTATTTTTTTATTTTTAATGAGGAAAGAGAAAAACATCAAAATGAAACATGACATAAAAATTATGAATCAAAACAAGAAAAATATGCAAGAACACTTTGAATGTCAAGATGAACACCAAGAACACTTTGAAGATCATGATGAATACCAAGAATATATTTTTGAAAATTTTTAAGAAAAGAAAGACATGCAAGATACCAAACTTAAAGATTTTTAAACTTTAGATACTAATAAATCAAAAATGCATATGAAAAACAAGGAAAGACACAAAACAAGAAAATGTAAAGATCAAACAAAGACAATCATCAAGAACAACTTGAAGATCAATGAAGAACACATGCATGAATTTTCAAAAATTTAAAGAAAAATTAAAAAGATGCAATTGACACCAAACTTAAAATTTGACACAAGACTCAAACAAGAAACACAAAATTTTTGGTTTTTTATGGTTTTATTAAATTTTTTTGTATTTTTCAAAAATATTTTGGAAAAAGAAAAATAAGAAATTCAAAATTTTTTAATGAGAATTCCAGGAATCATGCAATGTTAGTCTAAAGCTCCGGTCAAAAAATTTAGACATGGCTTAATAGCCAGCCAAGCTTTATGTGAAAGCTTCGGTCCAAAAGATTAGACATGGCCAATGGCCAGCCAAGCTTCAGCAGAGCATTACATACAACAGCCAAATTGATGGGAATCAAAAAGCTCCTGCAATGTTAAGTGGAAGCCTCGGTCCAAAAAAAATTTAGACATGGCTTAACAGCCAGCTAGACTTCAACAGATCATGATGAAACTCTAGAATTCATTCTTAAAATTCTGAAGAATTTTAGAAAACTAAGTATTATTATTGATTTTTTTTTGAATTATTTTTCGACAATAAAATTTAAAAAAATGCTTAAACATAAAATAAAATTACCTAATCTGAGAAACAAGATGAACCGTCAGTTGTCCAAACTCGAACAATCCCCGGCAACGGCGCCAAAAACTTCGTACGCCGGAATCGTGATTATTCATTCCCCGGCAACGGCGCCAAAAACTTGGTACGCCGGAATCGTGATTATTCATTCCCTGACTATAGCGCCAAAAACTTGTTATGGGAGAACGTGATCTCAAGACTTCTTCACAATTCCGTGTAACTGACCAGCAAGTGCACTGGGTCGTCCAAGTAATAAACCTTACGTGAGTAAGGGTCGATCCCACGGAGATTGTCGGCTTGAAGCAAGCTATGGTCATCCTTGTAAATCTCAGTCAGGCGGATTCAAATGGTTATGAGGTTTTGATTATTAAAATATAAATAAAATACAAAATAAGATAGAGATACTTATGTAATTCATTGGTGGGAATTTCAGATAAGCGTCTGGAGATGCTTTGATGCTTCTGAACTTCTGCTTTCCTACTGCCTTCTTCCAACCATGCGTTACCTCCTTCCATGGCAAGCTGTATGATCCTCTCGGATGAAAACAAATCCATATGCGCTGTCACCGCATGACTAATCATCTGTTGGTTCTCACTAGCGTTGGAATAGGACCATTGTCCTTTTGCACACTGTCACTGCGCCCAACATTCGCAAGTTTGAAGCTCGTCACAGTCATCCCTTCCCAGATCCTACTCGGAATACCACAGACAAGGTTTAGACTTTCCGGATCTCAGGAATGCTGCCAATGGTTCTAGCCTATACCACGAAGATACTAATCTCACGAACTCGGTCCATGTATTAGATATCCAAGAGAGTATACTCCAGCTGTCGTCCAATGACTACGTTGAACATCATGTAGATCGCTTTGTGGTTGTCAGGCACGCGATCCTGGCTAAGCGAGTAACGAAGATTGGGTGATTGTCACGGGTCACCCCTTCATTCTGACTTAACTGAATTAAGTACGAGAGTATATCTTGGAGAAGAAGTAGGCGTGAATTGAATAGAGAAACAGTAGTAATTGCATTAATTCATGAAGAACAGCAGAGCTCCACACCTTAATCTATGGGGTGTAGAAACTCCACCGTTGAAAATACATAAGTGAAAAAGGTCTAGGCATGGCCGTGAGGCCAGCCTCCAAATGTGTACAATGCTCTCTAAGATCAAAGTGATCAAAAGATATTCCCAAAGATGTAAAATAAATCTCTACAAGTAGTTTTTATACTAAACTAGTAACTAGGGTTTACAGAAAATGAGTAAGTAAGTGCAGATAGTGCAGAAATCCACTTTTGGGGCCCACTTAGTGTGTGCTTGGGCTGAGCATTGAAGCTTTTTCGTGCATAGACTGTTCCTGGAGTTAAACGCCAGCTTTGGTGCCAGTTTGGGCGTTTAACTCCAATTCTGGTGCCAGTTTGGGCGTTTTACGCCAAGATGTTTTAGGCTTACTTTGAATACCAGTTTGGGCAATCAAATATCGGGCAAAGTATGGACTATTATATATTGCTGGAAAGCCCAGGATGTCTACTTTCCAACGCAATTGAGAGAGCACCAATTGGGCTTTTGTAGCTCCAGAAAATCCACTTTTAGTGCAGGGAGGTCAGAATCCAATAGCATCTGCAGTCCTTTTTCAGCCTCTGAATCAGATTTTTGCTCAGGTCCCTCAATTTCAGCCAGAAAATACCTGAAATCATAGAAAAACACAAAAACTCATAGTAAAGTCCAGAAATATGATTTTTTCATAAAAACTAATAAAAATGTAATAAAAAGTAACTAAAACATACTAAAAACTATGTAAAAATAATGCCAAAAGGGTATAAATTATCCGCTCATCAGTACCTCATCAAGTAGGCATATAACGGGAGTTTCGTACACAGGATTTAGGTTAAAGTTCGCATACAAACGGGGTACAGACGTTAGCTGGTCTCACAATATATACATATAAACAGATAACGAAGTTCACTCTAGACTCAGAAGACTACCTAGAGCGGAATCCTCTTTGCGGAACGATCATCAATGAACTACGGAAGGGTACTCTTGCTTCCATCTGAAAGGGGAAGGGAGAGAGAAGGGGTAAGAACCGGAGAGTTCTTAGTAGGGTCGGGGTTATTAGTTACGTTCATTAACTTTGTGTTGCTCAGTAGAATACAGAGAAGCAGTTAACAGAAGATACAGATAAACAGAAAAATAGAGAAAATTGAAAACAGAACACAAACAGAAGAATACAAGAAAATAAAACACAAACACAGAGAATAGAATACAAAAAAAGAAAGCATACATTCATACGACAATCATAACAGAGGAAATGCACAACCAAGTATGATGCATGTCTAGCCCTAGTACAGGCCATGAGCTCATGTGTCGGTTAGCTGCCTGCAATCCCGATATTTATCCGGTCACGAGTCCACGATTTCTCGGATACGATTTTCCGTTCCTAATAAATGTGCATATAATAATAGTTACTCATTTGAGACAGCCTCTGCTTTTTATTCGCAGGAAAATATATATGTACTCTGCTTTGCTCTGGGGAACGGAAAATGGCTGTAGGTATATTAGATTCCCTACAGAACTCTGGGTTGCTTCCAGCAACAATCATACAAACAAATATATCTTTGTTATATTATTCTTTTCTCTTTATCTCTTTACTCTACTCTGTTTACTCTTTTTTCTGTATCTCTTTACTCTGCTCTGAACTCTGATTACTCTCTTCTCTGCTCTAATTACTCTGTTTGACGTTTGTATTTAAATCTTATGTAAATTTCGGAATGAATAGTTAGCCTGTCCCAAGTATAGGTTCATTAAGTCTATACTGAAACAGTTTATTAACTTTTCATATTATACCTAACCCTAGGCGCAACTCAAGAACTAACTATGTTGCTCCTAGTTTGTTCACTAATCTCTGTTTGTTTCTGTCACTAAAACTTTACAGACTTTTTCTTCAATTTTTATCTATTCTCTAACTCTTTAACTTTTCTTTATCTTTGTCTCACTAATATGTTATTACCACTCCCTAAGTGTTTTATGAAGGTAATTATGAGATTTTACGCTTAAAGTTGTCTTTCTAAAACTTTTACGAAAAACTGTCTTTTCCACATTATTTTATTATTTTTTATTAATATATTTTCAAAAATTATCCCTTTTCAACTTTTAACCTTTAAAAATTTATTTTTTACTATCCGTAACTTTTAATATTTCTACTTTAACCATCCTAACTTTTGGAAATTACAAAATAACCCCCCAAATACCAAAGTAATTACTTCCTTGCCCTTTTTAAGATCTAAAACCTGTTCTTCATTGTTCTTCACCACACTCAAAGTGTTCTTCGTGTTCTTCGTAAATTCTTCAGATTCTTTCTCTATTTTCACCCATTTTTCAATCTTTTCAGTAACCGATTTTTACCATAATTCATAATAAATTAGTAGCCACCAAAATCCCATATTTTCTACTTGATTTTAACACAAATTAAACCCCAATTTGAGGGTTAGGGTTTTGGTTTTCCAGCAGCTCCAAGAACACAAATTCATAACTTGAATTTCATCAAATTTCATCAAATTTTCATCAAAATTTCAACAAGAATCACTCATAAAAACTATCAATTTCAAGCACAGCCAAATCATATCATAATCACATAACTCAAACACAATTAATTAAGATTAATTTTATCCAACCCTACCTTGATTTGCTGCTCCAAATTCGGTTACTCCTTGAAGTGTTCTTAAAGCACTTTTTCCTTCTAAATCACATCAAAAACAACTTTAAACACAAAATCCCTCAACTGACCGAACCTTTATATGAGTGTTAGGATGAGATTCCTCACCTTACTCTTGCTGGAAATTGAGGTTTCTTAGCCCTCAAGTCAAGTTAAGCATGATTTCTAAGGAAGAACATCAAGAAAATACGTGTTTAAGCATGTTTCCTTGAAACCGAAGCAAAAGGGACATGGTGTAGCCAACTCACCTTGATTCCAGTCTTGATAAGTCATATGGTTATGTAGAGAAAGAAGAGAGGATCATTTTGGTTGGATTGGAATCTTGATTTGAGTTTTAGTTCAGAAGAAATCAAGTTTTGAAGATCAAGTGTTCATGAAGTTTTCTCTCTTTCCTCTCTTTTCAATTTCGGCCAAAGGGAGAAAATGACCAGCCTTGGAGTGTCTTGGGGGTGTAAGGTGAGTTATGATTGGTTGGCTTGGAGGTGGATTAAAATAATATTAAAATATTTCAGGTGTATAACTACTAAAACTAGATGTATCGGAACACTCGTAAAAACATCTCTAAAAATTCTTTTCTGAGCTAGTAGCATAAATGACACTAGTAACATATTTAATATGAGAATAAAACATGTATGATGAGGCATTAGCATTGGTAAAGTCATCGGAGAATGCTGGTGCTAAGCTGCACCAATAAACTGTGAACCCGATTAAACCGATTTTCTATTTTTAACTAAAACAGACCAGGTAACCTTATAATATCATTCAAGCATCTTCTAATACTAATATAATGATAATATTATACTATTATCTTTCTTCTCTCATGAATCGAGTATGGTTCATCAAACTGAGACTATTTACGAAAATCAGAATTAAAACTCCTAACCGATATGGTTCAAAAACTAGGTTTTTCGTGATTGCGTTGTCGAGCTTGCCCCAAAAGAGGTTCTAACTTAAAGATGACATAATGATAATGATAATCAAAATGCTTAATGATACAGCAAAGGTGTTTTTTTTACTGATCTTCCAAAAAAATTCGTGTCTTCAGAAAAGATCTCGCGTACTCGAAAACCGGAGTTGTTATAATATGAGTTTTTTTTATTTCCATTTTTTGTGATCTTATTTCATAGTTTTTTTTTTTTACAAAACTTATTCTTCTTCATATTAAAAATAAGTAAATATTTTCTTTTTCCTTTTTTTTTGGTTGATAAAGCAAAAAATAGCAATTAAAATTTTTTTTTTTTGTATTTATTATTATCGTCTACATTTTACAATAAGAACTAGCTTGAGAACATTTTTACATCTGAAGAAATATATTTGACATGAATATAAGTATGAAGTAAATATGCGTTAACATTATGAAAGAAAAATATCATGTTGATGCTATTCCTTTATTCTGCCTTAACTGCTAACTGTGATCTTTTCTTAAAAAAAAAATATTTGTAGGAATTTTTTTCTTTTTTTATCTTTTTCTTTTTCTTTTTCCTATTTTAGTTCTTCCTGTTTTCTTATTTTTTTCTCGTTGTTCTGATCTCTTTAAAGTTATAGAGTACAAGATGATCGATATCATTGAAATTATTTTTTTACCAATGTCTTTAGCGGTGATATTTGGTAAATTATTCTAAAACTTTTTCACTGGCTACTAGAACATGTTTCGTGTCACTATTACTGCGTCATTTCTCGTCATCATCATCAACTTTTGATTTACTGAATTCTCCTTCTTTTTTATTTTATATATCTTTTTCAATCAAGTTGAATATAAAAATTTATTATTTTTTATTTTTTTAATCAAACTAATCAACAATATAGCAGTTATAAGGATATTCTCATTATTGTTTATCAGTTACTTGTGATGAAGTACTGTTATTGTTGTCTTGTTTTTTTTTATTATATTAAAAACTTATTCAAAAAAAAATTGTTATTATATTTTGAATATATATTTAAATAAGTTCTTGAAAAATTTTGTATCAGACGTTTTCGTCTCTAAAAATTTTTTATTACATTGAAGTCTTTAAACTTTACAAAAGTAAGATATATAAATCACTATCTTAGCTAGATTTATTATTTTTATTTGGACAAATAAGTTTTCAAAAGCGTGACGGAATGACCTATATATCTTATTTTTATAAAATTTAGGGACCTCAACGTAATAAAAAAATTTTGGGGACGAAAATATCTGACACAAAATTTCTTAAGAATCTATTTGAGTATATATATACTCTTATATTTTTTGGATACTAAAATAATAAAATAAAAATATATAATTTGATTAAACAATAAAGATAGATGGACATTTAGATATCAGCAAAGAATGTTAGGACCTAGAACATACACAACCATCATAGTAGTAATAATAGTATTGAATCATGGAATTAGTGTTTCAGGTTCAAATTAGTTATATAAATTAAACTGAAATAAAACAGTTTTTTATTTTCCATAATATTTTTTTTGACAAGCCAATGACTAATTCGTTACAGACTGAAATTCTATTTAAAAATTTTCGGCTAGCTAATAAGTTGCTACATGTACAAGATAAAATTCGAACCCTAACACTTACTTATCAGACAAATGAGCTATCCACGACCAACCCAAAATGATTACAACATCTAATTATACAATTGAAAATAAAAAAAATAAAACTTACAGTTACCAAACTGCTCCATATCAAACAAAGCATTTCTTAATGCAGTCCCTCCTCATTACCCTATTACGTGCATAACTTCTACGACATCCAATGAAACAGCTTTTTTTAGATGCAGTATAATAAGATGGAGTCCAGTACTTTTCTGGAGTAATAATGCCATGAGACTCTACGATAATGGCAGAACAAATAATCACTGCAATAATCAACATTACAATTATGTTTCTAGCTATAGGCATCTTTTTTCTTTTGTCTTACAACAAGTTTACGACAATTGATTAGGTTTATATAGGTCTAAAAATAATTCAAATAATATGATTCTGCTAGAACTAGGATATTGCTTACTTAGGTTGTGTATGTCGCTTTTCGATATATACCAAGAGTTGCAAATTATAAATTGAAACAAAACAAAAGAAGTTCTCGCTATAGTAAAGTGTTGTTTTAGATTTGTTTATTGTTTTGATCAAGTTTAATTGTCTCTTGATGAATTCAATGAATTTTCAAAAGTACTCATTATTATATCATAATGCTAATTGATTTTCTGTAAGAATTTATTATATGGTAGTGATAAAACTTATATATAATGGCAAACTAAAATCCAATTGTCACATTTATTAAAAAATTAATTGCGAAATGATCATGTGATGAATTAAGGGTTAAAAAAAGGGAAATACAATCTAATGTTTTAATTACTAGCGTGTCAATATAGAAATCAATTTTAACGACTAATAAAAATTAATAGCAATCAATTTTGTAATCGATTATATTTTTTCATTTAGAAACTGATTTAACAATAACCACCATAAAATTCATTCTAGTTGGTCGCTAATTTCTTTTTTAACGACCAAAATGAAAACCTAGGCTTTGAGAACTTTTGGTATTAGAAATTAACGACTAATGTAAAACTAGGTCAAAACATAATTAGTCGCTAAATCAGTAGATAAAAAACTGGTTGCTAAAAATTAAAATAGTGACGAATTTCACAACAAAAAATAAGGCATAAAACAGTTAACCGCTAATTTTTAATTTAGCGACCGACATAAAATTAGGTTAAAAATTGTTAGTCGCTAAATCGAGTCTAATGATTAAAATAGCAACAGATTTTGCGGCCAACAAAAAATAACGTATAGAAGCAATTGGTTGCTAATTTTTTATTTAGCAACTAAAATACACTAGGGTAGAATAAAATTTGAAAAATAGAAAATAAACAAAACATAATCTAATCTCCTTTTCTCTTCATAAGTTAGTCTTAGTCATCTCCTCCTCAACAAAATTTGATTTACCTTTTTTATTTATTAAATATATATAACCATAAAATCCGTGGATTTTGGTAGAGTAGGAAGAGTCAGTTCGCTGCGCCAAACGTTATTTATTTATTTTTTTTTTAAATAAAAAAATTATTAGTGTTATAAAAATTAAAAATTATATAATTTTTAAATACATTTTTTTATTCTTCTTTTTGTTATTAAATTTATTTATTTTATTTTACACTTTCATATATTTACTCAAATTATGTGAATTACTTTTTAAAATAAAAATAATTTTATTGATGGATATTCTAAAAAATCCTATTAAGGTTAAAAATTTGGTAGAAGATAATGGAAAAGTTGTATAGTATTCTGACTATTTTTATTTGTATTAATTTTTATATTAAATTTTAATTAATTTTAGTAATCTTTTTGAAAAAATAAAGTTAAGCGGGATTAGTCTATTGGCTAGCTACTTTGCCAAAAATTGGGGCGAGTTAGTATTTTGAGTCTATTTTACTTGACAGAGGGGGGTGGGACAGAACTTGGCGGGACAGACCGGGACGAACTACTTACTTTGTTACTCCTAAAATTTTTCTAAAAAGAGGTTGTGCATCAAAGAGTCAACAATTCACCTCAATAAAAATGTTATTTCTTTATCCTAGCTACGTAAAAATAAGTTTGGATATAACTAACTTAGGTTAGTTGAGTGGCCAGTTTGTAACATCCTAATTACCCTAAGTCTTACCTCATGCCGTAAAGTAAAGAATAATTAAGTGCCACAATAATTCTAAGACTTATACGATAATATATATATATATATATATATATATATATAAAGGAATAATAATAATAATACGAGAAGTCCGATGAAGAATTATAGCTCAAAACAGAATAAGAAAAGCGCGAAGCATTCACACGATAACTAAAAGCGTAAATGCACAAGATACACATAATACTTTAATAATCAAGATAGGTATATAAGTATGATAGTCAAAGGAACACTAGTCATAGCCCGCGGAGTTTAGGCCGACTAGTCATATACAGACAATACAAAATTTTTGAAAAGTTAAACAGCAACATACAACTTATCTCTCAAAGTCAAGCCTCTAAGGCAACAAAGATACAAAAGTGAGAGAGAGTCTATAACAAGGTAAACCAAAATGCAAAATAAAGCAAAAGATCCTTCGTTCCGTCACCATCTCGCAACTTACCGAGATGGGTCACGACCTACATCTGAAAAATAACAGAATATGGTATGAGAACCGGAGGTTCTCAGTATGGTAACAGTGCCCAGTATGTAAGACATAAGGTTCCGGGACGCCAAAGGCAATCCTAGAACTTCACATCAAACTTAAGATTCAACCTTAAAGTAATGCTAAATTTAAGACCATAATTTAAAACCATAATGAAACAGGGTAATCTAACTTAAGGAATTTCTAACTAAACTAACACCGCTATGTCCCACAGCCTACACCAACCTAACCTCCACATGACCCTTTCGTCACCGCCTACCGAACCTCTTCAACACCAGTGGCAAACACAAATAAATACAAACAATTAATACACATGTAATATAACATATACAACAAGGAATTCAAGAAGCATATATAAACATGTTATACAATTAGGCAAAACAATACAAGTAGGCAAAGCATGCAAACATATAGAAAATGCACGTGATGAATACCTGTCCTATTGGTTGTGATATCACATTGTCGGTTCAACTGCCAACTCGATACATTCCCATGGGAATGTAGCTTTCGGTCACGTTTATAAATAGGAACCCTCTGGGATATAGTGCTCGACTCACTTTTCCTGAGATATAGTGCTTGGCCACTCTTATGACCGAAAGTATGTGAGCGGGACTTTTACCACAGCCCTCACACCTCAGCGTAAGCGGGACGAACCCCACGCCCTACGCCTACAACTCAACATAAGCGGGATAAACTACTGCCCTTAAGCCTACATTTTATTAATATTATTCAAAAATAGTTTAATGATTCATAGTAAAATCTCTCAGCTCATTCTGAATCTCATCATGCTCGGCATTCATACCTTAATGTTCTTAATCTCAAAATAAGGTCATCGTTATATCATGTGTCCTCCATGCAATATCAAAAAAATCCCCACCAACTCACTCAGACTAATTCATCCACAATTCATAGTATGCCTAAGTCTTCATCTTCTAAGATTTAACTAACTTTATCTAATTTAAGCCTTCTAACTCTTTCTCATTGCTCTCAAGTGTCAGTTGCTAGTTAGCAATCTTAAACAGTCGTTAAAGGAGTTTGGAAGGCTAGAGAATCCTTGAAAAGTGAAGAAAAATCATTTTTCAGTAAACATGAGTCTCGCGTATGCATGCCCCCTATCCACGTATGAATGCCTTGAAATTTGAGTGTTCATCTACGCAGAACCCATTCGCGTACGCCTGTGTTCCAAAACAGAATTGTATGCTCGCGTCGCGTGTAAAAATTTGCGTACGCAAAAGGGTAAAATTTGGACTTTCACGTACGCATGCGGTGCTCGCATACGCGAGATTCCCAGACATTGGAGAATATTCGCATCGCGTGCATTGTGCCGCATACGCAAGCCTCACCAGACTCAGAAAAATTTAAAAGTTGTAGAATTCAGATTTTTGCACCGAACTTCAAATGCGCATAACTTTCTCGTTTTAAAATATTTTCTGTTCGTTCTTTGAATGCCTTAAAGCTCTCAAACCCAATTTTCATAAAAATTAAGTTTCATAAAAAATGGGAGTCTAGAGGCCAAGTTATGTATCGCCAAATTTCATCAAAAATCAAGTTTTACACAAAATCATCAAAGTTCTCTAGTTTCCAAATTCTAAAATCAAACCAAACCAAAATCTACTCAATTTCATTACAAATCACTACTACATACAACAATATACCATTCCATTGCACTTTAATCAATTCAACACCTATTTCACTCAATATTTCTATCCCTTTCTACCATAATTCCACAATAATCCACAAGTTCTCAATCAAGATTCCAACCTTCACAATTTTACACAATTTGACTCTTCACCAACACAATTCATCATATCTCATCATAAATTCACATAGTTATCATTATTCACCCCAACATCAACAATTATCATCATAATTCATCAAAATCAGCACAAGTATCATTAATCATAATCCACTATCAACAATTCAAACCTATATATCCTATAGTCCACTAGCTTAAGGTTCACGAAACATTATATATTACATAAAGGAAACCGAAACCATACCTTGGCCGATTCTCAATATGCACAACACCTCAAAATTTGGATCCCACAATCTTTCAATCACAACCAAGCCACCAACTCAAATCCAAATGCTTCCAAATAGCCAAGACAACTCCAACAAGCACCAATGCTCAAACTAACATCATATATTTCATCAAAATCAATACCTAATATTTAAAATATGACAAACTACAGTGGTTTTTGAGAAACTTTACCTTATCCACAGAAATTGGGGATGAAACCCAACAATTTGTCACTAATGGTTAGTACCTAAACAACCAAAACACAAAAATCACTCAAAACTCAAACCTTAATTTTCGAAATTCATAGAGCTGCAGAATGGGAAGGGAGTTTCAAAATCTTACCAACAAAATTTAGATAGAACTAACGGGTTCGGCAAGAGTTTTGCATGGCCGTAAATCGTTTGCGAACCGGAGCACCGTACCTCGAGTTATGGTCAAATGAAGGTGAGCGTGAATAGTGTTTGATGAAACCCTTGCTCTCTTTCTCACTTGAGCAACTCAACCTTCATATGTGTGTGTTTAATGAGCTGAATGAGTCTCATTAACACACTTATATATGTTGGACTTGGACTCAATTTGAGCCCGGTATATTCTGTTAGTATTTTTGGCCTGTTTAGTCCAATTTTGGGTCAAACCTTTAGAATTAGCATCTGGTTTTTCAACTTTAATTGTTTTCCTAAGTTTTTCTACAGTTTTTATTACTTTCACGCAATATCGGACAGACTTAAGTCGGTATTGCCGGCTAATTTACCGCTACGCATTTTTACACAATTTTTTCTATAAAAGTACATTTTCTAACTCAGAAAAATTTATTGAGTCCAAATATCATATTTAAATTTTTTAATTAACATTCTAAATTTTGAACCTATTTCAAATAGTTAAATTATTTTAATTAAGCGGTTAATTAATTGCAGTTCTTACATAGTTCACTCGTCTACTTAAAAAAGGATTAAGAGTTCAAATCTCATATTGTGTATTTAGCAATTTATTTGCCAATAATAAACTATTAAATGAACTTTCAATGCACGACAAATTAATCATTAACTTATTAATCAAAGGATACGGTAAAAAACCAAAAAATAACTTTGGAGTTTGGATGCTTCTTTGTTTGTTTATTTCTATAGGACCGATGTAATCCTTTTTAAGAAATAAATTTTAAAAAAAATAACTCAATATTATTGCCAATTATATTAATCCTGCATCCTATGGGCTGCGGATGGTCCTTTGGAGTAATCGAATGCAATATAAATTATTTTGGTCATATTGTATTTAGTTTAAATTAAAAGAGTTAAACTTACTACAGATTATTTATTTTATTAGTTTGTATTATTAAAAAACGATGTAAAATTTAAACTTGAGCAGGCAATTGCGAATTTTTCCAAAATACGAATTAAATATACTTTTTAATGCAAATATTCTAGTGGATTATTTAATACCCCCAAGAGTCACATTGACCAAAGAGATATGAAAAAAAATCCAAAATATCTTGCTCAACATTCGTCACTCGTTGCATAAATGGACTCACATCTGAAAAAGAATAAATAAGAAAAACATAACAATTAATACATGTATATATTAAGCCAATAATATAACATCATATTAATTAAGCCAATAAAAAATAAAAAAGCAAGAAAAGAAAGCACGAATACTACTCTCTCATGGTGTGGACGGCGGGAAGATAGTGTGAATTGTCAGAAATTAATTTATTTATGGAAGTGAAAAACGTGATGTGCAGCAATATTGTATCATGGTGAGTAATTTACAGATGTGAAACTGGTGTATTCAGTAACCTGTAAAATGTAGGTTACGTTTTGACTGAGATGATTTTAAAAAAGCTGCATGCTCTGCAAAACGCAGCTTGCGTTTGGTATGGGAGGAGAACCCAATTTCGAAATGTGTCTCTGTGTTCTTTGTATGCCAACACCTCGAACCTCCAAAACGTAAGATGTGTTTGGCAGGTGCACAGCAAAACACAACCTGCGTTTGGCAGTCTCCTCAGCTACATGTGTGACACGTGTGAAGGAGAGTGGTGGTGGAGTCTGCCTATAAAAATCAAAACGCAGGCCATGAGAGTTTCAGCTTCCCTTTTGTGTTACATGCTTTCCTTTCATGTTACATGCTTCCCTTTCATGTTACATGCTGTGAGTGAGTTTTGAGAGTAAAAGGGTGGGGTTAAGGGCGAAAGGGAGTGAGTTTGTGAAGAGGAAGAATTAGTGAAGATTTGGGATTTTATTTAGTAAAAAAAGAAAAATGGTTCGTAATTTTACTTTACCAGAAGAACACATTATTGAATATTTGAATCATCCTCAATTGGTGAGTAATTTTTTATTTAAGTTTATGATAAATAAATATTTTTATTTTTATGTTCTGTAGTGATATATTTTAACTTATAAATTTATTATTATTATTATTATTATTATTATTATTATTATTATTATTATTATTATTATTATTATTATGATATGAATAGTAGTTGTGTTTTATCATACCGGCATTATTATTATTATATTATTATCATGTCTATTATATGAAAAATAGTTGTGTTTTATCATACGGTAGTCATGAAATAGTTATTATTATTATTATTATTATTATTATTATGTTGTTACTGTTATTATAATAATTATTTTTTAAGATAATAATAGTAGTAATAATACTATTTAATTACCGTATTATTATTATTATTATTATTATGAATGTTACCCATAATAGAATATTGTATAATAATTATTATTATTTTCTAATAGTAAATAAATATTTATTATTTTTTAATAATTTATTATCATTTTTTAATAATTTATGATTATTATTTAGAATTTAATAATTATCATTTTATTTATTGCAGGCTATCAGGAATTTGTTGCCCAGAAAACTCGATCTGCCAGATACTTTTAACGAGGTAGCAGCAGAGGCACTAGCATTAACTGGGTTTCAACATGTTTCGCGAGTAGGCGAAATGAGAGGTCATACTGCGCTACTGAGTGCCTTGGTGGAACGCTGGAGGCCGGAGACTCACACGTTTCATCTTCCTGTCGATGAAGTGACAGTGACGTTGGAAGATGTGAGCTATATTCTTGGTCTCCCGATTAATGGGGAGGCTGTTACCAGTAGATCAGATAGCAGTCACCAGTTTTTGGTGGAGAACTGCATTGCCTGTTTTGGTCGGGAGCCCGGTCCACAAGATCACGTGTTAGGGAAGGTTAATCTCGCATGGGTCCGAAGGTGCAGAGACACTGAGCCTTGTGACACTCAGGAGTCTGTTGAGCGGTACGTCCGGGCGCACATTTTCTGCGTGCTCGGAACAGTAGTGTTTCCGGATAAGTCGACCACTTCATTGAATTCGAAGTTTCTACCGCTACTTCGAGATTTCCACCGGATTTCAGAATACAGTTGGGGGCAGCCAGTCTGGCGCACTTATACAGATCGTTGTGTCGTGCTTCACGACACAACTGTAAAGAGATGGACGGCCCACTGATACTGCTTTTTGTTTGGGCGTGGGAGCGTATGCCGCTCCTGGCACCTATACCCCGCGATCAGCTCGGCGACGTCAGTATTCCACTTGCGCAAAGGTATTGTTTTTTATTGTTATTATTGTTGTTGTTATTATTATTGTTATTATTATTATTATTTTGTTATTCTTATTAATATTGTTATTGTTTTTTTATGTTAGGTGGAGCCATTGGCGCCGACATACACGATATATCTGCGGCTCAGACTCATACACAGTGTAAGCAACTCCTCTAGAGATGGTGTAGCTTTTGATTGCAGATATCACCGACTCTTTCGAACCAAATTCCATTCCGACACTAAACTCGCCATCTTCCGCCGCAACGTTGCCTTCACCTACGACATGCGCACCACCATCAGTCAAATAAGGTAAATAAATTAAGCACTATAGGACACTTGAGTTAATAATCATAACATACCCGTATTCGCATACTCAGAAAATTCCGGGGCATGCATGGCTTCGAGATCTAGAGTCCGCATAAAAGACGGCACACCAAACGGGTGTTGGCTTACAATGGCATCCGCCTCATTCTGCACCGCCGAATTGCCTGCCAAGTCTCCGTCATCATTTTCGTCATCGACTTCATAGTTAACTTCGAATTCCTCTTTGCTGTCATTATTTTCTTCTTCCCAATCTATATCCCCGAGCTCATCAACATTGACCTCGTCGCCGACCGTACCCATCCCCGACTGCTGTTCAAACTCAACGTACAGCTCTATCACCGGCACGTGAAATCGGATTTGTCGATAAATATAGAACATCTACTGCATGCTTGCATCGTCAGTGATAGACATTATTTGAAACTGTATCAGTCCACCAAATACTTGCATAGGATTCCTATACAAAATATTGCTCGCCCTTTTCGAAATGTGACTTTGTATGTTCACACAAAGACCATTTTGCAACTCTATAAAACTCGTGCCGTATGGAATAGCAAATGAAAATGGACATTCACAAACAAAACTCACTCCTTCGTGTGTATTCGGTATAATCTCACCGTTATAATACACTCGTATATTTGCAATATCCTCCATATTCTCACTTTTTTTACCCTTTTAATAACCAAAAAATCTCACAAGCATCAGATACAAGAAAAGAGAATGGGAGTAGAAGTGAAGAAGAGAAGTGAGGTGCGAGTTGAAATTAGCTGTGTTAGCTATTTATATGTAAGGCTCTTTATTAAAATATTATTTCGCATACAAAACGTAAGCTGCGTTTTGTACATTTCAAATAAAAAAATTAGGCCCAAATAAAACGCAACCTGCGTTTTCTCTTCTTTTAAAAAAATTTGAACAGTCCATCTGACAAATCGTAGCCTACGTTTTACTTTTTTTTAAAAAAAATTAATAAAACTTTTCTATCAAACGCAAGTTGCGTTTTTGCTTTTCTCATAAAACAAAAAAAAATTCAAATGCAAAACGAAAGTTACGTTTTGTTTAATCTGAAACAAAAAAAAAATGAAATGCTAGAGAATGAAAAACAGAAGCTACGTTTTTCTCCTGACACCCATAGTAGTGAACATTTTTGGTGTGGCTCCATTTTATGGTGTTACACCATGAGCTTCTCCATTTGCAAAAAAATGAGCCGTGAATTGTGAAATGACACCAAGAATCAATGGTGATTCTCAGTATTCATTATTAGATTATATTTCTTATCTATTATAATTAAATTATAAAGATTGATTTCATCAAAATCACACGGAAGACTTTAAAGTTCTTAACCTATAGATACGTATTTGACATTCATAGAAAAAAATTGATTATACTTGCTTTTGTTTATTCTATTAAGATAGGTTTAATTATTTTAGTGATGGATTATTTTATTTAAAAATATATATAAATATATAATAATTAATTTAATTATTAATTTTTATTTTTATATTTTTAATATATATTTTATATTTTAATATATATTTTATTAGAATTGTATACCATTAATGTGAAGGCTAAATCACTGAAATAGGGAGTGAGCTGGCTTTATGTTTGCTATTGCTATCTTAATCAGGCCTCTTAAATTCCTCCTTAAAAGATAGGTGTATGTTATGGTATCTATATATAGATATATATCTAATTTACTAAAAAGAAATAAAAATTAATATTTAATTTAAAAAATATAAAAATAAAGAATGAATATCCTATCCGATCCCTAACAATTATCTCGAAAGAACAACTAGGGCCCCCCAAAAAAAAACACCCAATTCAACCCCTGATCTTTTTGTTTTTGGGACTGATTAGTCCTTGTGCCAAAAAAAACAACATTAATTTTTTTTGTACAGGAGCCTCGTTGTCCTTTTAAGATAATTGTCAGGGACTGGATTGAGTTTTATTTTTGTCAAGAACCTCATTGTCTTTCGAAGTAATTGTCAATGGCTGTTTTGGATTTTTCTCAAAAATAAATAATTTTTAAATATTTAAAACTTATTATAAACGATAAGTTCGACAATTTTGACACTAAATTTATAGACACAAAAAAAATTTACCTAAAAGGTAATGGCTTGATAGAGAGTCTCTGTTATCTACTCATTTTCCAAATATTCTCTACGAGCCATGTCAGTAATATTGTTGTTTCATGCCTCTAAATTATGTTGTTTTTCATTTTGGTTCTTTTTATTTTTTTATTATTTAGTGTCTTGGGTTTAATTAATTTAAGAGTGCTTTATGGTTATATTCATGGATTCTTTGTAAACTCAAATTATTGGTATTGCAAAGTTTTGCTGAGACTAAACACTTTTTTTTGTTAGTACGCCATGAATTGGTATTATATTTTTATTTTACACCTAAGTATCTTTACATCTTTCATATTTGTTATATTGACTTAGTTATATTTGTTATATTTTTACTTCGCACTTAAGTATTTTTCTCATTTCCAATCTTTCTGTTTTTTTTGCGTTTTTGATCATGCTTCCAAGGTTTCAAGACATATTTCTTGCATTATTCTTGCTTCTTTTACTTTACGATTGGTATTCCCTTTTCTTTATTTTTTTAGTACATATTCTTCTTTATTTTGATGTATCTATGTAGGCTCTGTTTTCTTTCTTTTAAATTTATCCCTTAAAGTTTTGAAAACGCTAATAGGAGAGTTAATAAAAAATGTTGATAGAACACGTTGCTAGCCTTTTTACAATTCTGGAAGCTTTGATAACTTTTTGAAATGAAGTTTTGTTGAAATGAGATCCTGGATGATGTGTTTTGTTTACACGACAAGAAAAACGCTAATTACTATAGGTTTTATTGTCAGATTTAGCATTTAACATGTCAGTTTTACTGGTAGATTTTGTAACGATTGCAACACTAAATTCGTTATCCACAAGACGTTACAGTCGGATTTATATTTTTGACCCTAAATGTGACAATAAAAAATGGCTCGAAAATAAATTTAGTTGGCACACATTTTACTGTCGGATTTAGGGTCGAAAAAATCCGACGATAAGGCAATTAAATGAAATATGTCGTTTTGATCACGGACCCAACATTACCAGCAAATTTTTCTTTTGATAAATCCGATGGTAAAATGGATCCTAAATTCGAATTTGCAAAACCTTCTCCTTATTTTTGCAACATCATCAACATCACTTATTTTTTCTTTCTCTTTTGCCGTCAACCCCACCATCCCTACCATTCGCTGTCGTTTTGCCATTTCTCATGAGTTATTATTGTTGTGCAGAGCCTTTGGGGCTCTCCTTGCCCCTAGTGGTATTGTCACCTCTGATGACATCGTCACTAGTTATTTTTTGAATTTGGTTGTTCATACTACCCCTCCCAGCGTTGAGAATAGCAAATGTTACTTATTTTTAATTGTTAAAGACGATCCAACCTATATGCGATAGACCGACTTCTACTTTTACATGTGTTTTGCTGTTTTTTCTCTTTTAGGTATACCGGCCTATATGTCTCATTCTGTAGTTAACATAATGCCTTCTAATATTCCTAAGGGATTGGATTGGGTAGATAGTACTATACTAAATGTTGTTTTTGTAATGGATAAGGAGACTTTAAAGAGATTCTGACTTGCACACCCAATCTGTGGGAATTGGGAAGACGAAGAAAACTACGTCTTAGTTGCCCCTTAGCAGCATCAGAGTTTTCATGGCAAGCTTTCTTCTGACCCATATTTCCTTACCCTCCTGTAGTCTTTTCTTGCCCGTAACATAAAGAATATTCGTACAGACTATTTGTTCTAATTTACTCTTCTCTGGTTGGTCTATTTGTCCATGTTGCTAATCTCTTTAATGACAAAGCATTATGCTCCTTCAATCCCTCTGATTCTCCTATATTCCGTAGAGAGCAGTTTGATTCTTCCCCAATTTTCTCTTTTCATTCTCAACCATTATGAGTGGCTCTTTTTGTGTAGTAAATTTTCCTATTTGAGATTAGTTCTTCAACATCTCTTCCTCCATTCTCTTCGAGCTACTTTCATCCATTGAAAAACTGGCTAAATCTTTTAGGAGACTAACCGAATTAGGATTTTTCTCCCTCATAGACCACCCTTCTTCATAAGAGAGTGAGTTTGGATGATTGTTCTCCTTTGAATTCTGTTTTCTTCTACCTGCCTGTTTCGATCGGAGCCACTTTCCCCATTCTTACTCTTCCAACTGAATGTTGTAGCCACGTACTTCACGCCCCAAGTGACTGCAATAATTGTAGAATGTTTTGATTCTTTCATATTTGAGAGAAACCTCAATAAATTTTGTTTTGACCTGTAATTCTGGTAGATCTCTTTAGTAGTTTTGTAACATCCAAGTTAATATAGACATTTATAATTCTGTTCTTCTTTTCCACACTTGAAAAATCTCCATCCAACACATCTTTCACAGAATTACCAATTTTTCAGCCTAACTTTTTTGTTTTATAGTATTCATATAATTTGGAATTGAATCCACACTGGCACATAAGAAAAATCTGCATCTTCAATTGGTTCATCTTCCTTCCATCACCGTTTCAGATTCAAAATGTAATCTTTAAATAACCATAGGACTCTCTTATCAATTTGAATCACATCCTTATCCTCCTCAATGAAAAATTAGAATAAGATCTCCCCATGATCAACCCCATAACCCTACAGGTGTCCTCCAGATCGCCTGCATCACCGATTCAATAGTACTTATTGAAAAGGTTCAACAAACTCCTCGTAGAATTTTCAACCCCAACCTCAATATCCTCTGCTTCAAATGTGATAATATCCTCTTGAGCCTACATTCTTCTTCCTGACTTCCTAAGCCACCCCTGCACATGATTCTCATTGCTTCATCGCTCTCTCAGTCGCCTTCTCCTTTTCTCCTTTTTCTGTTTTGTTGTGCTCAAACACATCCTCCATCTGCCTCCATGGAACAAAAAATAATCCACACTAAAACAAATTTTCCCATTCAAAATCCAAATTAATTTCTCTCATGAAGATAATGAAACTGAAAATCATAACAGAACAAAAGCAAAACTACCAACTTCAAATTAGAAACTAACATAGATTTGCATGTGAGAAAAATCACAATAAATTCCACAAATAAAAACAAAAAGATTAAGACTTTGAAAAAAACTCACAGATTTCATGGGTTTAAGAGTGAAAGGTGATTCACCATAAAAAATTTCAATTGACCAAGAACCTTTATTGTCCTCTTGGCAACCCACGGTAGAAAGACCCATATGAACAGCGGGTAAGAAAGTGAGCCACCCATAAAGAATCGCAATCGATTCGAAGAAAACAAAGCACCCAAAGAAGAAAATGAAACCTGAAGAGAAAATACAGCTATAGTAGCTCATGTCACAGTAACCACCGCTGCCACCATTATTAGAACCTATGTCACCGCCACCATTTTCGTTTACATGACCCGTACCCATCTTGCAAAAGGGTCGCCAGAAGAACTCCAAATTAAGGATTTTGAACATTGCAAGATCTCGCAGTTCCACCACAATGCACTACCTCAGACACAAGCATTTCATGCTGAAAAAGAAAGAAAAAAGAGAGAGATTTTTGGAGCGAAAGAGAGGGATGTCTGTTATGAGAGGTGGTGATGGGGAGAAACGTGGCTGAATATCCCATCCTGGACATCAAACGGCATTGTTTCAACCCTTGAAGGCAAAAAGAACAAAACTACGTCGTTTTAGAGTGTGTTACGCTGTCAATTAAGGTTCAACGTCAGCAAACGTTAGCCATGTCATCAACTGAGATAACAGAAGGACGAACTCCACCAACGCAATTATCTTTCGGGGACTAATTTGATTAATTTTATATTTTAGGGACTAAAATGGAGATCGGATAATCTTTCAAGGATGATTTTGACTAGTAACTCATAAGTTGAAGGACAAACATGGAAGAAAAAGAATAACTGCCAGAATTCTTCTCTATAAATAAGAGGGCTGAAATTAACACAAGCATGCATTTCAACCCACTTTAAGCCACATTAAAACTCTACAGACCCACAGAAAAAATGGAGTGCTTGTACATATGAGTATTGAGTGTCATCACTTTTCTTTTATTTTCCTTTATTTTCTATTCATTTCCTTATTTCATTTGTCTTTCTCCTTTTCGTCATATTTGTTTTACTATTAATTTCAGTTATTTCCTTTATTTCGTTTTCTTATTATTTTCAAGTTATCCTTATTACGTCATTTATTATACAAAGTCTTCAAGTGCAAACTATCAACTGTAATTTTTGTCATACATCAATCAATCACTGCAATAAAAACGGTAATTTGCGGCAGTTTTAAACCGCCGCAAAACGAAATTCCAGCGGTTCCATAAGCGTCGCCTATTAGGGGGTGGTTATTTGATTTTACGGCGGTTTTTCAAAACCGCTACTAATCAGGTTGCTGATTTTGCGGCAGTTTATAACCGCCACTATTTTAGAAAGCAGATTTTAAAAAAAAATTGCGACAGTTACAAAACCGCCACAAATTTATGTGCATTTTAAAAAATATTGCGACAGTTTTAAACCGCCGCAATTTTGTACACGAGCTTAAAAAAAACAAATTGATCAACTACAATAGTTTATACCATTTTTTTTACTATAACCTATTTTCTTTACATCATATTTATTAAATATGAGATATTAATATAAAAAAATACTAAATAAATAATATAAAACTCGTAGATAATTCCAAAATATTAACGGAGTGACCTAACCAAATTCAAGTAAGTATCAAAGTAACTTAAAAACAAAAGCTTTGAGTAGCAAGGCTCCGGTTTTTCTTTTTTTTTTGTGGTTGCTGGACAGGATCCAGATTGGGGATTTTCTTATCATTAAAAGACCAAACAAAAGGGTGACACAAATTTTTCACTCTATACAATTTCACTATTAAACATTTCCTTCCAATGTCTCTACTCTGCAAAACATACCCTATGATACATCATATAACTTATCTTGTAGCACTATAACAGTAACTAAGGCAACTAACAATTTGAAAAGAAAATTTTGAATCACTGGCTTCAAGCAGACATCACTCATACATTATGCAAAACAACTCATCTCACTCAGGTTGTCTCATAAACTTGAAGAATACTTTTAAATTTTCTGTTTCAATTCTATTAATATTTACTAGTCCACTTAACAATCTTTTCTAGTTCCACAAAGAGGGGGGAGGGGGGCAATGCCATGACTTTTAGCTTGAATTCAACAGAAGAGAGAGGGAGAGGGATGGAAACATAACCTAAAATACAAAATGAATAACACTGCTACTCATTAAAAATCAGTACCTTAAACCCAAACTATTTCCATAATTTCCTATGAACTCAACTGGGATACCTTATATCCCCTCATACATCAATCTACATATTTTCTAGGCAGTTAAACAAAATGATTTGCCACCATCATGAAAATAAAACTAATAACTCTTTATGTATTATTATTTTATTATACTTATCAGTTGTCTTCTACTCTATCTACACTAATATTCATAAGATTTTTACTTCATGAACTGTGACAAATACCTCATTCTCCAAATAAATTTCAAGTAAAGAAGGAGCAAATGACATAATGGGAAAAACAGCAGTTTAAATATAAAACTGTGTAGTCTTTTAATAATAAGAGAAGTACTACATGATTTTCTATGAAAACAATAACACACCAAATGCACCTTGGAGGAGGACGTAGAATTGCCACCGAATAGATGTGGTGTTTGTTCTTTAAAGAGTTGAATTCCAACTGGTGTTGGAGGTTTAATATGGTCTAGGGAGGGAGATGCCCATGGAGGAAGTGAGCGTATATATGACTTCGCCACATCCATAGGTGATCCTTCATCTGTGGGAACCTGCTTAGAGCCAGGTATACAGATTTGTAAAATATAATCATTGTGAAATCATATAAACATATAGCACGGAAGAGGGATATTTGTCAACAAATTTAAGAGGAAAGAAAAGTCACTAACTTGAGTTAATGTAACCAAATCCAAACTATGTCTTCCATAACCCAAATCTGAGTTTGGTTCTAATCCTGACTTCTTTTTCTGCAGCCATTTCTTGGCCTCCAAAACAGTGGCACTATAGAGTTCAGGTGAAGCTATATCTGAGAAACATTAAAAAATACAAAGTCGGGTAACAATAAGCAGTTAATCATTGACAGGAAAATCGACAACTCGTGAGCGGATTATTTTTATCAATCTATCACCTTATTCCCTGATCAAATACTTTCTATTAGAACCTTATTCCAAACAACTAGAGGAAACAATTCAGTTGCATCCATAAAGTCCAATAAATTGACCACATATTGCACTAATGTAGTTTTACTATCTATTGCTCATATTCCTGCATGTTACTACTATTAGTATGCAAATATTAATGCAGGTTATTGGTACATTCTACATACATTTTGGATAAACATGTTCATTATGGGTTGCCTAGGTTCATTGGCTACTCTTGGAAACTCCCACTTTTAACAAGTTATATATATCAACAAGTTTGAAGAGTTCTGGATGGTGTATAGATATAAATATATAGCATTATATCGGGAAAATAGTACAACTAATATTAAATTCTAATCAAACAACTATCAAGCCTTGTCCTACCATATGATTCCAGGTTACTACTGACCAATTCACATTGTTTAAGAGACAGATCATACCCAGAAGCAAAATGTCAAGTACCAAATAATACATGCAAACAGAAGGGTGAGGAAACTTAAAACACCAATGAAGAACTAGACAAGCTAAAAAATAGACTGAACATAAATTCTTTAGTACATTGAGAATGATTGCTTCATAAGTAGCTGCTCAATGTAAATTCTTTAGTACCTTGAGAATGACTCCTTCAAAAGTAGCTGCTCAATGACAAGCTTGCTTTCGCTATTCGCAACTAATGGCTGGAGCCCCTGCAGAGAAAATTGAACCCTTTCGTTATAAAACCAATATTTCATGTGCAATTCTCTTAGATGATACATACTTTGATACATCCATGTTCCTTTCATCACCCAAGTATCTTCTAGAAGGCAGTCAAGGCACCACCTCATTAATCAACCAATCATGATTTCTGTGGACAAAACCTGAAATAGCGGCTATTGATATACAATTCAGTACCATACTATACATAAACATTCATATGAGTTCGATTAATTATTGTACATTACTTCTAGATCTTTGTTTTCCCTTCTTCCATAAGTAACAAATAGCAACCAATCCAAAAACTAAAACAAGTGCAGTAAGTGTGATGCCAATAGCCTGTACTACTCTATGATTCTTGTTGGAGCTAGTAGATCCTGTGTGTCACCAAATTGATTGTAAAGAACTCCACTTTAAATACTTAATCAATGAGGAAGGAACTTGCAATATCATCATCTTAGCTAAAATGTGCATAACCACTACTATTTAATATTCATGTTATAACAATTAACGATAAGTTCTAGTTTTTTTTTTTTTGTTTTCTTAACATTATCGTTTCTTAAAAACAAATCAGCACTGTTAACATTATAAGTTAATGCATCATGTTTCACTTTCTTTTGATTATTTTTGCTACAACTATAACACCTCATTGGGAGATAGATAATAGATGAATAGAGAGATACCTATATCAGCTGCAGCCAATCTTAAATAGAGATCTTGGCCATCCGTATGGTAGACATTCATGTCAAAGAGTTGACCAATCCACATAACATAGCCAGTTTCTCCGTTTCTGATATCAATGTTTGCATATGCAGTGCATGAACAATTCCTCTTACACAAACTGCCACATTCATCAAGTGTTATACTCATATTCATAAACACGCTGCTTGTCTCCGGCAGCTTCATGTTCTCAAGATGCAAGAACTTGTCAGTCGAACAATTCAAACCCGTGTTCCTCACACACCCATCAGACCCATCTCTCAAGTTCCAAGCTTCTTGGTTCTTAGGCCTGAACCCCTGCATACAAGTGCAAACTGGCGAAGCATTCTTGCAACAAGAAAATAAAACGAGTAGAGTAGCAACCAAAATTAGGGGCATATAAAATAATCAAATCAGGGACACTACACAGTTAAGCATTCAAGTTTAATTCAACAATATAAACAACCAAAATCAACAGGCTAAACCTAAAAGAAATAAAATTTAAGAAAAAATATATGAAATAGAGTTAAATTAGGGGAGAAACAGTAGCTAGAAACTTAAATCAGGGGCATTTGACCTGCATAACTCAAGACTTAGGAGCTCCAATCACAAGCCCCAATTAGTGAGTGTCTGAAGCAGAAGTAGAGACCGACTGGATGGTTGAGACGGAGTCCTGAAGCAGAGCAAAGGTAGGAGAACTTGAGAAAAGGTACGACAAAGACGACGGCCGCCAAGCTCCACGAAGAAGCTGCGAGGTGGAGTGGGGGGCTAGGGCTACACGCAATTATGAAGGAAGAAGATTGGAGAAGGGGATGGGGGCGCATTGGCTCCACGGACGAAGAGAAGCCCCTGCGTGCGATGGATGGCGGCAATGCCTCGACGGACGGACGAACCGATGAGGAGAGGCTAGGGTTCTCAGACCTTGGTTCTGAGTTTTGGAGAAGGGGAGAGAAGGGGCTTGGCTCACTACTGAAATAAAATGAAGTGATTTCTCTTTCTTTAGTGGGGGAGGGGCCAAAACAAAATTTGCTGCGCTCAACAAACCCATCGACTTAACCGCTGCAATCTTTTAATTTGGCGGTGGTTATGTAAACTGACGCTAAATGGCTACCGCAATCCTCTGCTTATTTTATAGTGAATAAAGGTACTGATTAAATAGATTTTGGGTTGAGTCTACTCTTTAAAAGAGGAGTCGTATCTGCTTCCCAAATTAAGATTGTGATATAAACTTAATCAGACACATCCTGTTGAAATTATCAAAAGATAAAGTGAAACAATAATAATAATAACAAGTCAACAACAAAACCAATAATAATAAATTAAGAATTTTTATTATAATTCAATTAAATAGTCATAACTCTCTCTGTATTTATATATTGACTTTTTGAAATTATTAATATAATTTTTAATAATCATATATGATTAAAAATAATTTAAACTAAATTATAAAATAATTATCTCTTAATAATATTATAGTTCATCTTATAATAACAAATAAATCTCAATATTTAATAAAAGAAACTTATTTATTTATCAAACAATACATATTATAATAACAACTACTTATTTGATATATGATAATTAGTTGAATTGTGATCACACTATTATTCCAATGTTACACAAATAGTTTTTTGGCAAAGTTTTGGTGTTGCCCTTAGATATATTGATGAAAACACTTAAAATTAAACTTCTATCAGTTTGAGTAATATTTTATGTAGAGAAATGTTAGAAAACTATTAAAATTTATTAGTTTTGGCCAATGTTCTGAAAATCGGACCGAATTGGCCGATCGAACCGATCGAACCGAGAACCAGCGATATATATGGTTCGGTCCGCTACTAATAACCGCTCATTTTCAAACTGCTATAAAACCAGTGAACTGGCTGAAAATCGGCCGATTGAACCGAACCAGTAACCGGCCGGTTCTTATTAAACGGTGCCGTTTTCTTTTTTCTTTTTTTTTTAAAAAGACACCCATAGTTCAGCCTCACTCACTATTCACTAACCGTCTCACCCCCATCCCCTAATACAACCCCCCCCCTTTTCGTGAATCACTGTGACCCTCTGAACTCTGAAGCAAACCCAAACCCTAGGTTCTCCCTGCAACGGATCTGCCGTAGTGTCGCGTCGTCCGTGCTGTCAGCGCCTCCGCGGCTTCCTCCTTCCAGCTGTGCCGAGCCCAGGCCCTCTCTTGTAGCTCGGTGTCTTCCTTCCCCCTTGTTCCCGTCCTCCGTGGCTTCTCTGTTCGAGGCTTGGAGTAGCTCGCCGCCGTGTTGCCGCTGGCGTCGTCTCCCCAGTCGCCATCCGTGTCTCCGTCGAAGGTTAGTGGTATTGCTTTCACTTCTTTCGTTCTTCTCTTCCTTTTATGCTCTGTTTGCTGATTTTGTGATGCTGCTCTTTTTTTAATTCCAGAAATTTTTGTTGAAATTTTCTTGCTGTTACTAAAAATGGAAATCAAATCATTACTGGAATTTTTTTTTAGGGATTAGGGATTACTTGTTGCGATTTTGTAATATTTGTTGAAATTTCAGGTTTAGTATGATTAGGGATTACTTGCTGCTGATGAAATTTCAAGTTTAGTGTAATTATGGATTACTTGTTACTGTTTTGTAATGTTTGTTGTTGAATGCTAAAAATAGAAATCAAATCAAATGTTGTTTTATATTTTCAAATGGCTGTTGTTAACTTTTGTGTAGAAAGATGTTGATCGTTCCAAGGTTTCAAAGTCCCTTTCTGTACCTGGGAGAAATTTTGTTATTGTAAGATCCATCTCCTTTTCTACCCATAGTGAACATGATCAGCAAGATACAAATGATGATATGTTCCCTCTAAGGCCTCACTAAAGTCATATATATTTTATGTACTTCCAGTTTCGTAGTCCTACTTTCTATTTTTAAATTCACAGTGAAGAAATCTAATCCATTTTCCAAGCTTTACATTTCAAGCAAAAAATGGGTTGTGTTTATTATTCCACCTAGTGTTGTGGTTCCCCGTTCCTGTCATCATTCTTTTATGGGTTAGAAATTATGAATTATCTCAATTAGTTGCTAGTGTTTGAAAATATTATATGTTGATAATAGACAAAATGACTGCCACTTTTATGAGTACGAGTATATTACACTGTTGGGATATTTTACTTAGTTCCTGAGTGCTTGTCTTGTTAGTAACATTTTAGTTAGAGTGCCATTTTATTAGTTTATTGTCACTTTAAATCTTCTACAAAATAGTTTAACACACTAAAACAAGTTTTTCATGTTGGCATTTAATATTTAAATATTTCTTTTTACTATTTAACTTTTGAATTTGTAGTTTGATAAGATCATATGGATTTGGTTGATAATATTTCATGTAGTATTTTAAATTTAGAAGATATTTTAAGTTTTATATTAGACTATAATTATATTTTAGGATGTTTATTTATAATTTATTTATTATTATATTCTAAAACAGTTTTTCTGATTGAACCACCGATTGAACCAGTTAGACCAATAAACCAATAAACCAGTAACTAGAGCAGTTTGATGACCGGTCCGATTTTCTAAACCTTAGTGTTGGCTATTATTTAATTTTTTTAGTCTAATAATTTAATAATATATTTTATCTCATATTTTTAAATATTAATAATTAACTAATAACTAAAAACATGCAATAAATTCTGATAGTTCCTAGCATTTCTCTTTTTAGGCATTAATATAAGTGGTGTTATTAGATAAGGATGATAAGTTTTCCTACATATAACCAATTAGGTACTACTTAATTATGATTCGATTTTATTTCTATTTCAAAGAAAAATGTTGCATTCATCTACGTTTTCAATCAAATCTTAAACTAATTAATATATAACCCTTTAAACAGTTGGTTGATTGGTTCCTTGAAATTAACACATTAAAGCAACAACAGTTGCACCTAAAATGAAGTTGTTGGGAAATAAATAAATAAATAAAAATAAAAATAAAAAATATAGCAAGTAATCCAACCAAGGGAATAAAGCAAGAGAATATAATATATATTGGGCAGCTAGGGGACCTTTATTTTAATTTGTACACAAACAATTGCCTCATCTTGGGATAATGTTTGCATTGCATTAACAATGAGGATAATGTTTGCACCTAAAATGCATGAAAGAATAATGATGAAATATTGTGTCTATTAAACTTTTATTTAGTTTAGTAGTTATCTTAACACATCTATTCTTAATATATAAAAGTAGGTACATAGATTTACTCATATTACTTCTAAGTTATTTCTCTTTTTCTACTAATGCCATATCAGCACCATTGCTTATTTGGCAAAATTTTAGAATCCACCACTCAAATCTTGCCAAATCAACTTTTATTTTCAAATAAAAAAAACACAAAAAATAACTAAAAAACACAATAAAAGCTAACAACTTAACTTTTTCCAAATCAATCCTTATTTCTAAAACAACAAAAACACAAATTAACATTTACCCCAAAAAAAACTCTAAAAACCAAAGAGCTTATTACCGTTGTCATACTTCTCGAAACCCTCTTCCTCTTTGCACCTCTCCGTACCAAGATCCTATTTCCTCCATCCTCTTCTGGTCCCATGAGCCATTGTTTTTTCCTCAAAACAAATTGTCCATCACGATGTCCATCTCCAGTGAAGCCGCATTGCATAAATTGCAGAATCAGGGCAAACTCCATTCCTCCTGTTGCGGTTTTTCTGTCGGAGCTCGATTCTGGGTTTCAGACTAACGTCACCATTTGGCGCCGCCAACGTAGAAAATTTGTCCTAGATATCTTCCTAAAGATTTTCAACTTTGTCGTTTACTCTTCTCATTCTATTGTTCAATATCATTTTTAATGGCCCTATTTATTTGTTATAAATAATAATATTTTAATTATGAACTCATTGCAAGTAGCACAGGTTTATGTATTCCTCTTTTTTAAACGGTTTTGTCCAACACTTACAACCAAAATTAGGTCTACCCACATTACTTCTAAGTTATTTCTCTTCTTCTACTAACGTCATGTCAACACCATTGCTTATTTGGCAAAAGTTTAGAATTCACCACTCAAATCTTGCCAAATCTATCTGTCTATCTATCTATTTATCTATTTATCTATCTATTTATCTATTTATAATATATAAAAGCTGATACCAACTCTCTCCACAATGAGCTTAAGCCATCTTTTCTTTGCTAATGATGCCACATCAGCAATTCTAATGACTTGGCAAAAGATGAAAATCAACCAATCACTATTTAGTAAAATAAAGTGTTTTTAAAAAATTAAAACAAAAAACTCTTATCTATTATTATTCAATTGAAACATCAAGTACTAATTAAATGCAATGAACATACATTAAAAGTGCCATAATAATAATAATAATTATAAAAAATTTCAGTTACAAATATTCAAATTTTACAACTTATACATATTAAGACTCTTACTATTCTTCATTTCTTAATTTCTCATACTAATTGTAAAAGATTTCTTAAATTTAATATAACATTTTTATTTACAAACAAACAAAAAACGTAAGAAAAAGACAAAGTGTAGCAATTAATGCAAAACAAAAAATGAAAATGCAGTTTTATATAACTCTAATATAAATAACCTATGTCTTTTTTAAAAATAAATAAATTCAAAATCTATTTATAATATGTTCTCTAACATATTTTTAATATAACATTTATTAAAATACACTATATAGTATAAATAATCTATCTCTCCGTGAAATCACATCAACCAATCACTATTTAGTAAAATATTTAAAAAAATTAAAACAAAAAATTCTTATCTATTATTATTATTCAAGTACTAATTAAATGCAATAAACATACATTAAAAGTATCATAGTAATAATTATTATAAAAAATTTCAGTTACAAATATTCAAATTCTACAACTTATACATATTAAGACTCTTACTACTCTTCATTTCTTAATCTCTCATACTAATTGTCAAAAATTTCTTAAATTTAATTTAACATTTTTATATGTTTTTCATTCTCATTCATTCATTTTTTTAATTATTTAAAAAAAACGCAAAAAAAAAGACAAAGTGTAGCAATTAATGCAAATCAAAAAATAAAATAAAAATAAAAATACAGTTTTATATAACTCTAATATAAATAATTTATGTCTTTTTAAAAAAAAAATTCAAAATCTATTTATAATATGTTCTCTAAAATATCTTTAATATAACATTTATTAAAATCTATTTATAATATAAGTAATCTACCTCTCCGCGCATTGCGCGGGTCTCACTCTAATAAATATAAAGATATAAAGAAACAATTACAAAAGCAATTTTGAGATAAAATCGATTGCAATATATAAAATGATACCTATCAAATGTAGTACGTGGATGTGTTTCCTCGTCTAAGTGTTCAGTTGGAAGGAGATAATTAGCATCAAGAATTCAAGATGATAGATCATATAATAATAAGAAAATATGTGTGCACTTCTAGTTTCCTCCTAAAGAAGAAAAGCTACGTCAATTGCGGCCTAATGCAGATGCTACCGTCCACAATTTGAAACTATTCCAAAAGTTAATTGAGGTTCAAACATGATGATCAAAGAACTAATCAAAATATATATGCCTTGGTTCAAAGCAAAAGAAAAGAAAAAGATGTTTTTGAACAAACATTATCTAGTTTAAATCAATTTACAATTAAGCAATTTAACAAAGTATGTTACCACCACTTGACTATGGAATAACAAGATGTAAATCAACTATTATTAATCATCATAATAATAATCACTCAAGAAAACAAAGAAAAAAGATCAACAAACTTTAGATGGGACATGATGAATTGAAGGAGGACCATCATCAAAGTTGAGCCAATAGCTATGAAGATCATAGGTATAGTTTGGAGTATCATTGCTCCTTTTCCACCGGAGAGCTTGCTTCAATTTACTCTTCAACTTGATAAAAACCTGCCTCAGAATGCTTGAAGATAAAGGGTAACATCGTCTTTTCACATTATTATTGCCAAGTGTCACTGAAGAGCTAATAACTTTGCTGTTGGGTTTTCTATGAAACATCAACACCTGATGTGGCCTTTGAAAGCTATAGAGCCTTGTTTGAATTTTCATTCTTCTTCAGTTTACTACCACTCTTCTCTTATTAGCTTGTGTTTGTGTTTGTGTGTAAGTGAAAATTTGTAATTGCTAAAACAAATGCAGCATCACGAGGAATAGGACTACATGAGAAACATAATTAATGGAAGCAAGAAATGAAAGGTGAGTTTTCAAAGCTACACCGAATATTTGATATGCTCACTTTATGAGAAAAACATGATCATGATGAATAGTTTCGTCAAACTTTAGTTTAATAGTTTGATATTCGGATACGAGGTGGGCCAAGGGGCTTGTCAGATCATTGCCCTATAGTAGTGGAAGACAACAAGCAGAGGGGAAATCCAAGGCCGTTCCGCAGTCTTGATTCATGGTTTACACATGAGGGGTTCCTTAGCATGGTTAGAGAAGAATGGAGAGCTTTGGGGGAGATCCAATTCACAGAAAAACTGAAGGCGTTGACTACTCCACTAGGAAAATGGCATAAGGAAAATTTTGGCGAGATGGACAAAAAGATTACAAGGTTTGAGGAAGAAATCAAGAGGATTGATGATATGGTCAGCAATGGAGTGTATGATGACACGATGGAGGCTAGAAGAAGAGCGTTGGTTACTTCTTGTGAGCAATGGTATGTAAGGAAGGAGGTACACTGGAAACAGATGTCTCGGTCACGACATGCGAAGGAGATGGACAAAAATACAAGATACTTCCACAACATAGCTTCAGCAAGAAGGCGTAATAATAGGATTGATGCTCTGGTAGTAAATGGCAGAACAGTCAGGAATCAAGCGAGAATCAAGATAGCTGTCAGAGAGTTCTACAAGAAATTATATCATCAGGAAGCTTCGCCTATGATGGGTTTTAGAGATGGTCTGGTCAGTAAGATAGATGAGGAAGATGCTGTGACGTTAGAGATGATGCCGTCGGCTCAGGAGGTTAGAGAGGCTGTGTGGGATTGTGAATCATCTAAGGCGCCAGGTTGTGATGGCTACAACATGAATTTCATCAAAAGATGCTGGGGAGAGATTGGGTCTGAATTCACGACCGCAGTGATGGAATTTTTTCAGACATCTAGGCTATCGACAGACAACAATATAACTTGGGTGGCGCTGGCACCGAAGTTTGTGGGGGCGAAGGAGATCAAAGACTTGAGGCCTATTAGTATGGTCGGGTGTGTTTACAAGGTTATCTCGAAGGTACTAGTTAGGAGGATGGGATCGGTGATGCCAGGTTTAGTAGGGGAGACTCAGAGTGCATTTGTTAAGGGAAGAAAGATACATGATGGGGCACTTATCGCGTGTGAAACAGTTACATGGCTCAAACAGAGGAAAAAGAGGGCAGCAATTATCAAGTTAGATTTTCAGAAAGCATATGACAGGGTCAAATGGAGCTTTGTGGACATTGTGCTGTACAAGATGGGGTTTGGGAAAAAATGGAGAGAGTGGGTAATGGAGTGCGTGTCCACTGCATCTATATCGGTTCTGATAAATGGTTCGCCGACAAAATCCTTCAAAATGGAAAGAGGCTTGAGACAAGGCGACCCACTTTCTCCCTTCTTATTTGTTCTAGTTGTAGATGTGCTTCATCGTATGGTGGGGGAGGCAATCAGGAACGATCGTATCTCACCGTTGCTGGTGGGCAGGGATAGTATAGAGTTGTCTCACCTCCAGTTTGTGGATGATACTATTCTGTTCTGCCCACCAGAAGAAGAGACTATCAGAAATTATAAGCGATTGCTGCGAGCTTTTGAGTTGATGTCAGGCCTCAGTATTAACTTCGATAAATCCAGTTTGATTCCAATTAATTGTGAAGAGCAGTGGGTCCAGCGTATGTGTAACCTGCTGGGGTGCAGGCAGAAAAGTCTCCTAGTTAAATACCTAGGAGTCCCTCTAGGAGCAAACCCGAGGTTAGTGAAGACTTGGAAGCCTATTATAGACAGAGTGGAGGAGAAACTCAGTCTGTGGAAAGCTCAGGTACTAACCAAAGCTGGAAAATTGGTGTTGATCAAGTCAGTCCTAAATAGTCTACCAATATATTATCTGAGTTTGTTCAAGATGCCGAAAGCTGTTGCTGAGAAATTAATCACATTGCAGAGAAGGTTTCTGTGGAGTAAGGAAGATGGTGGGCATGGTGTGGCTTTAGTTAGATGGGAAATGGTGCAGGCTCCTAAGAAACTCGGCGGCTTGGGAGTTGGTGATGCTATGATTCGCAATACAGCTCTGTTGTTTAAGTGGTGGTGGCGGTTTGCTAAGGAAGAATGCCCGCTGTGGAAAAAGGTGGTATGTTCGTGTAATAATCTGAATCCCAATGAACTTCTGTTAACTCAAGTGCTACCTAGGAAAGGAGGGCCATGGAAAGACGTTTGCCAGCTTCAATTCATGAATGACCATGTAAGGGAAAAGATGGTTACGGGCCTATCCATGGAGATTGGTGATGGGAGACGGACTCGATTTTGGGAGGATGTTTGGTTACTGTGTGGATCTCTAGAGAATCGGTTCCCGAGGCTTTTCTCTATCTCAAACCAATGTGGATCTGTGATTGGAGATTGTGGGTTTTGGGATGGGTTAGAGTGGATTTGGAACTTCCAATGGAGGCGAGAGCTTTTTCAATGGGAATTGGAGCTTCTGAATCAATTACATGAGGCTTTGAGACCTGTGAACTTAATACATAGCAGAGAGGATAGAGTGGTGTGGAAATATGATAGGCGAGGTATTTTTTCAACTAACTCATTTGTGCAGGTGTTGCAGGAGGAGATGCTTCCAGAGGGGATAACCAGTTACAGCTTCACCAAAACTATTTGGAAAGGTTTGGTTCCACCAAGAGTGGAGCTATTTACTTGGTTTGTGTTGATAGGCAGGGTGAATACAAAGGATAGATTGAGTCGGTTTGGCATTATTAGACAGGAAGATAACGTATGTGTTTTATGCAATAATGATGTGGAATGGGTACATCACTTGTTTCTAGGCTGTGCATTTACTTGGCAGGTGTGGAGTGCTTGGAAATCAGGACTTGGATACCAATGGTCTTGTCCGGGTACGATGAAAGAGCATTTTCTAAGTTGGACAGAGGAACCAAGGAGTACGGAGGCTCGAAAGCAGCGACTAAGGTGTTTTAGCGCAATTATTTGGAATATTTGGTTGGAAAGGAATAGGCGGATCTTCCAGAATCAAAGCAAAGATGTTGCACAAGTTATCCACATGTCTGCGACTAGCATTAATGAACGGAAAGGTGTTGATTCCCTGGGTTGTTGATGGCTATGCCGAAGATGACACCGGGACCTATTATGTTACTGTTTGCAGTAGGCTTGTGGTGGTTTTCTAGTTCTTTTAGTAGGTTTATGGTGTATTGCTAGTTCTTTTTGCTCCACTTTATTGTGTTGAGCTCTTGTTTTCAAAAAAGAAAAAAAATAGTTTGATACTTTTCCTCGATAATAATAATAATAGTTTATATATATATATATATATATATATATATATATATATATATATATATATATATATAGGCGGAACTTAAAACAAAATTTTGGGGGCCAGATAGAAAATAATTGTCAAAATATTTTTGATATTGACCTCATTTAAGATAAAGTTGTCTAATCTCATCTCTCTGGTTTGGGTGATATCGCCAAATTTAAAGCCGTTTTTCAAGATGTCGTTCCAAAAAGTTAAGGTTAAAGTCATCAGATGTAACTTTTTGAACTTTTGAAGGTTATATCTCACTTTCTTCGTGATTCATTAAAGTAGAAGAACTATCTACAGGTGTTGATATTATAAAAGTTATATGTTCTCCTTCTTAAATATTAGCCTTCCTCTTAAAAAATGTATCAATTTTTTATTTTTTATTATTATTTTATATAAAATTTGAATATATATCCTATAAAATATATAAAGAAGAAGTTAGAAGGACAAATATTAAAATTTATAATATTTATTGAATTTTTTTATCAATTTATACAAATACAATAATATTAATACTTATTGAATATTCTATTATTTGTTATCATATCAAAAATTAAATTAAATAAATATTAAAATATAAAATAATATTAAATTAAATAAATAAAAAATATTTAATTTTTTATATTTGAACTTAAAGATAGAGAATGCTGTTTATTAAATTTATTAGATAATTTAAGTCATAGTAAAGTATTTAAGTCAATTGAACTATTTTTTATCTTTTAAAAAAAATACTACTAAATTTTTTATAAAAAATTTGGGGGATCATGAGCCCTTGTCTGAACTAAACTCTACCAAAATATATATATAATGGTGACATAAAAAGGATTATTACACAACTTTTTTAAATCTCTTTCGATTTATATAATTCAAAAAAAATATTTTTTGTGCTTTTCAAAATTTAGATCCAAATATTTTTGTTAATTTAATAATTTATTATCTCAACTAATTTTGTTTTGATTATTTTTATATATATCTAATAAATAAAAAGTAAACTAATAAGTAATTGAGTGTTTATTAATATACTAACAATAATAATGGCCCCAACAACATGGTGAAAAGATTGAAGACTGTTTTGTGATGGAACATCAAAATAGGGTGTGATCATCAAGTGCTTTTTTGAAGACAATGTAGATCATCATTAAAAAACTTCCGTTATGGTTTACTCAAAGATTTTGGTTGCCTTTGCCTCCGTTCATGGCTACCTGAACTTCCTTTTTTTCTCCACCAATTTTATCTCTATAATTCTTTATGTTCCTATTGTTATTTCCATTCTTCGGCTATGTCTAGGTGAGCATAAAATTTCCTAAATTTCTTATTTTCTATGAGATTTTTTCATGTTCTAATTTCAGCTATGCATTTGTTCAATTCAATCTTTTTTGTTCTTCGGCGTTTCTGATTTTCGTTTTTCTAAATTCCATTTTTTAGAATTTTCCCTGAGCTTTTCTTTTTTTCCTGTTTGATTGTTTTTTTTCTTTTCTCGTTTCGGGATGCTTCAATTTATTTTTTCCCCTGAGCTTTTATATGTATCGTCCAATTTTTTGCTTTCACTTTTCATTCTCTTTTGCATTTTTTAGCTTGTTTAATATAGTAAGATTGTCTAGCGTTGAAGAAGCTGAGTTTGACATAAAGATGACGTTGTTTTGGTCAAGAATTTTTTTTTCTTAATTAAGATATTAGAAATATTTAAGCTTCTTTGTTGATAACAAGTTTTTACGTGAGAGATTTTGCAGCTTTGTGTGTGAGGCATATGGTTTAAAAATGGAAAATTATTCATGGGGGTGGTGGCCCCACAGCATATGCTAGCTTCAATTTTTTATTTGCTTTTGGTATTCAGTTGGTGGCTTGTTACCATTACTAATCAGAAAAATTGTTAATTGCTCTTTTGGAGAGTGATAGTAGAAGATTTTGGTGAATTCTAGGTATACTTGTTTATAACCATCTCACTACGCATTTCTTTGTTGATTTATGTTGCTGTTTGATTTGCATGCTGAATTCAGAATGTATCTGATATATTTTAAGCTTTGATTCCGGTGGATTTTGAGATTCATTGAAGTTATGTTGCTTGCTAGAGAATTTAACTTGTTTGAGTCATTATTTATCGGATTTAGGAAGGAACAAGTAGGTGGCATGGCAAAGGAGGAAGACTCGGGTAGCCCTTCATTTTTTATGCAGACAAAGGAGGATGTGGCTAAAGCTGTCGCTACTGCTATGAATTCTCCAAGGCCGTCTGTAATGTATCCATCAAAAGATAATCCTCGGGGAAGTGGGATTGGAAGTAGAAGTGGAAGTAGTAGTCAACTTCAAAGGCTGCAGTATCAAGTTACAAAAATGATAAAAGGATTTTCGCGGCCTTCTGATGTTAAAAATATGAATTATAATCCCGAAATTCTAACGAGTCAGAAACGTCAGTGGGCTACAAACTTACAGTTGCAGTACATGGTAAAATCTTCTGATTAAATGCATTCCTTTTGATTTTGGTTATATACTATAAAGTGTAAAGTATAAACTTTAAATTATAAAGAAACTTAAGCTGCTTGTGAATAATGTAGGATTATTAGCTGTTGATTTTGAATGCTCTCTTTTCTTTGTTCTGTTTTAGAAGATTTGCTCTACTGCTCTAATTTCACTCGCTAACTTGTTCCCGGTTTATTCTCATACACTGATATGTTTTATCAAATATGAGTTCATAGGACCATAGATCTTGGAAGGAGCCAACGAAACTGTTTGAAAGCATGGTGGTTTGCGGACTTAATCCTAATAGTGATATCCAGGCACTGCAAAGTCAATATCTTTTTAGGAAGTGTGGAGGTCAATTTCGTGTAGAACCCAACATTGAACCTCAGGTTTTGATCTTTGGTTATAGATACTAGATTAATATTATTACTTCCATCGCAATACTCTTACCATTGCTAGCACTTTTTTTTTTCGATTATTTTTTTAATTGCTATTATAATGCTCTGACCACAGTGAATTTCTTTGACCACTAACTGTATATTCCCTTTTCCCCCTCCAGGTCTTATTTGTTTACCCTCCAGAGAAACAGTTGCCACTTAGAGACAAGGATCTTCTCTCTTTTTGCTTCCCCGGTGGCGTGGAGGTTAGGTGTATGCATGATGAATATATTTATATTTTTTTGTGTCATTTTAGTTTCACCACTATTATTATTTCTAGTTTCAATACATCATCATCATTAATGTTGTTCAGCTATAGATTATCTCTAGTATTGTGAGTTATTATGATCCAACATAAGAAAAAAGTTTAGCTTTTGAAGTGATATACTTTCAATTTGATCACATGAAAAACTTCCTTCAATTCATTTATACTGTCTAATCTCAGATTAATTTATTTTCAAGTTGAATAACTTGTGCAGAGATTTTACTTGGTTGTTATTTGTGTCTTGTTAATGTGATTTTAGGTTCATGGTATTGAGAAAAGTCCCTCCTTGAGTGAGTTGAATGAAATTCTTTATGGGCAGGTATTTATGCTTCCATTAGTATGATGCAAATAATTTTCATTGTTGATATTGGACTTACCCTCTTCTGTTTTACATGTCTGATCAATTGTTAACAAACACTAAAATGATATATCTATGTTTGTCAATTTTGTTTCCTTCTGTCTACAACTTCATTCGACATCAATATATATTATAATAAAGTTGGAAACTAAGGTAGGCTTATTTTGGTAATGATACTTATTTCTTAAAATGCTGAAATTAAGGTGTCCTACTTGCAGGGCTTTTAACTCAAAAGATATTAACTATGCCATCTAACTATAACTTGGCATTTTAGGCTTGTTAATCATTTATTCTTGTGCTTTTGTAATTGCTTTCAGTAAATCTTGTCATTCTAAGGGGTTGTAATTATGTGTAATAGACAAAAGATACTTAAATCATTCTTATATCTCTTTTCCCATTTTAATAACCATGCCAAAGCATTTTTTTTAAATTAAAATCTGGTTTAACTGTAATGTTGTAACACCAATTTATCTGAATAATTTGGAGGGATGTCTAAGATTTTTAAATCCTGATACCCAGTGGTGTGTTTGTACATTGATTATTACAGGAACATATTAAACAGCGGGATCTGTCATTTGTATTTAGGTTACAGGTAATGACTTTGAATTTTAATGTCTTTTGTTTACATTTTCTTATATTTTCTTCTTTTATTTTCTTTGGAAGGTTATTTAAAAGGAGTTCTTAGCAAGGTTATTGAATCGCAATTCACATTTCACAAATCGAATTGCCAAGCTAAATATTGCAAATCATAAGATTAAAAAGCACAATGTAAGATTACATGATATATACAAATATCATTAACAAAATAGCATTCTAGAATAAGAAGTTATAAAATGATTAGAGAAATGATATTTGTACTATTCTTTGCGTATACTTCTCTCGTGTATTTTCCTTTTATGGTATGAAAAAGAAAATCTTTTTATCTTATTTCACTTCTTATCCACCATTCATAATACCAAAAGTGAATGGTGTATGAGAGTGGTTTACACAAAAGTGGTGTATATAACATTCCTCAAACCATTAACATAAAGTCATTATCAAAGTCATGTACAAACTCCAAAACACAAAATCATCACCAATAAAAATCTCACAAAAGACACATCTTATATAAGTAGAATCTACCATATAGAAGCTAACAAAGAAGCACAGAAGAAGAGAGTTGCATGCTCTTGATTAGTGCTTGGTAGATATTTTGATTTTTAAATCCTTCGTCTAAATTGTACAGTCTGGTGTATTGATTTCTTTTTTTTATTGAAAAACCCCTTAAACAAAGAATTCGAATGCACTGCTTGTGCATACTTAAGTATTATTTTATAATATTATTCTGAGAAAAACAGAAGTAAGACACATTGTTTAGAAGGAGTTATGAAAAGAAAACACAAGGAAACTGTGTGAAGTTATCATTGGTCATCTTGACCTATTTTTGCAACCTGCAAAACTGGAATGGCAGCACTGTATGAAATTGTTGTTGCAACTGCCATTCACTATTCCGGCTCGTATTCTGTGATTCCTACCTCGAGTTGACCAATTTTGAAGCAACTTCGATTCATATAATGAATTTGAATTGCGATTGTATGATTCGTATCGACTCGTGCAATTCATGGTATGGAATCACACAATTCAATAATAGTGATTCTTAGACCATATTTTTTCTTTCGACCAAATAAACTATGCCTTAGGGCCCAATGGTTGTGTATTTGTTTAATTGGTTCTCAAGTGTGAATGTGAATATTTAATAGCTTCACCATCTTTTGTATGTCCCCCATATTCCGTTTTATATTGTGCTCATTCAAGTACTCACAATTGTTTTTTTGTACTATTATAAACTTCATAGGGTGCTGATAATTCAACACTTTATGGGTGTTGCGTGTTAGTTGAAGAATTAGTGCAAAAGCCCTCTGGACTGCTCTCCCTGATTTCTCATAAGCAGCCGTCTAGCTTATCTCTTAAACGCTATTTATTGAGTACAAAGAGATGTTACTGCATTCTCTCAAGGCTCCCATTTTTCGAGTTGCATTTTGGCATCTTGAACAGGTAGGTGTTCCTAATAATCCCAAGTTCCCTTTATTGGTTATGGGAGAATTGTAGAGGATATTTATGATTTGATTTTCACCTACTTTATTACGTTTTTGGAAGGATGCTTCTGTTCCTTGAACCAAAGCATAAAAAGTGTCTAGCGACTATCTCTAGTCTTATGAAACTTGATGCTAGATTTTTTTTTTGTATGATCTGTGAAATTGAATTATGTCTTTGTGATCAGTTAAATAATTTGAAAAGGAAATGTTTTTCAAATGGAGACAGACAGTACCAATGTAAGCATTTAGTTAAACTAATGAATTATAAAGGTAGAGCTGTTGAAGCAACAATTCAAAGACAAATGAAACCAATGTACTTGGGCTGAAAATACATATCTCAGTTTCGGTTGCTGATGGATAAAATTGGTTAATTGATGGCCAATCACTAGGTGATGCAAACAATATATTGTTTGTCTAATTTATCAGCTTAATCTATTGTGCAAACGACTAGATTATAGACTCTTGTCTCTTGTATTTCTTTCATCTTTCATGGTAGATATAAAACTAATCACATGCCTAATTTATCAGCTTAAACTTCTAAAATATAGTGGATCAAAAAATTATATTGAAGAGCCTTCATGGCTAAGTGCTCTAGAGTTTGATCCTCCACCCATTCCTCTGAGTAAAAAGTGGGCCCGTGCATTGCCCGCACCTGTAGCTTGAGGTTTCTTGCATTGTTAGATAGTGGTTCTTTATTCATTCATATTCATATATGCCAAAGATTAAACCTACAGAAGGTTATCCTTTCCCTTACATTTCAGAGGCATATTGAGTAATGATTCTTCTTTCTATCGTTTACATAAATGGTATTTTATATAGCTTAGTGGCCTTGATAGTTTTGTGTAAGCGATCCCACTTTATTGCATAAGGCATAACTATCATCTTATTCTTGGTACTTTGGTTATTTGGGTATTTAGACACACTTATTTGAATTAGCTATATTTTATTAGCACGTATTCTGATGAATTATACTTGGAGTTATCTGCATTCTGACTTATTGGCTTTGATATGTTTTTATGCTTTTGGTGTGCATCTTATTATGCTCATTGTCCTGTAGCATTTTCATGCAAGAACGGCTAGACAGGTTGACAAAAAGTGTTGGAGATTTAAATTTAGAGTTTGATGATTGTTATGAAGAAACAAACTCAGAGGGACGTTCAGAGTGTGTATTGGTAAATGAAAGACCATTAGATGATACTGATGGAAATCCAACTGTTTCTCAATCAACCTTAGGAAATTCCTTACCTGCGAAATTTGAGGGTTACAGCAATCCTCCTGAGCAACAAATGGTAAATGTGAAGCTGGACACATTGAAGTATAGAGTCAATAATGAAAATTCCATGCCAGTTGGTCCTGAAACACACAGAAAAACTTTGAAAGAAGAATCAATCCCTGCTCATTTTGAGGATAGTGATGTGTATGGAGATGCTTTTGTGACAAACAAGCTTTCAGAAGATAAGCGTTTACCAAATGCTATTCTTCCACTCCTGCGTAATGGCCAGTATGAAAGCTCTGAATCATCCTGCAGGTATTTAAAATTGTGATTGTCCCATCCATTTTTGTCCATATTTGTACGATCTCAGCATAAAATAATAAAGTTTACTATTCACTTGACTCCTGTCATTGATTTTTTCCCCTCCTGTAGCCAGATCTAGAAGCATAAACAAGTTCTTTTGATGAACCTGTTATATGTTGACTTTGCTATTTTTTCCTCGTCTATTTAAATAATTCTTTCTGTTTTTGCTCAATTCTCCTTAAGTGTCTTGTGGATATGCCAAGAGAGTGTGCTTCGACTATCCTCGCCTCCCTTATGCTCTGATCCTCACACGATGAAATTCTCTCCATCTCCTTAGTTTTACTTTCTAGCCTTTGACATTTGGTTATGTTCGAGACTAACATTATGGATATTCCATTTATTTCCATTGTGCTCTCATTACCCTTCTGCGTTGATTCTTTGCTTACACTCATTTCCAGTAGTTTACCTCTTAATTATAGGGTTCTATTACACATTTATCTTCTAGTTATCTTCTACTAAGCTGTTGTCCTTTTCATTCTTACTGGTGCTTCTAGAACAACATGCCCTGCCTTATGCTGTTTCTGGAATTTCATCTTATCAAGATTGCAGTTTTTTGTGATTTGTTTGATACTTTAATGTCCATTTCTTGTAAGTGACGCATCTTAAAACTTTGATCTGCTTATGCAGCTTTCAAAGTTCACCGTGTGAAGATAGGAATTTCAGGAGTGATCCTGATGATACTGAGACAGAAGATGCATCTATCTCGGGCCAAGATGATTTAAATGACCTTCATGATATTCTTGAATGGGCCAAGGTTTGTAGAGTGGAATGTTCCTTTTCTAGTCTTTTGTAATGGTCTTTTTTAGTTGATGTTATTTTATCAATCTGCAGGCAAATAAATGTGCTCCACTACAGATTATTAGTGAATACTATTGTTTAGGTTGCCCTGCAAGGGGTTCAACAGTTAGATTTCATCCGTTGGAGCACCTGCATCCTGTGGAATATCACCGATCACATGAGATAGTTCTAAACCTTGCTGGTTCAATTGTTGATTTGAAGTCTTGCAGTTTAGCTCGGGAATTAGCTGAGGTATGTTGTGATAATCTTGCTAGGATTTGAGTACAACAACAACAACCGCCACCAAGCCTTGTTCCACTAGGTGGGTTGGCTACATGGATTAAACGATGCCATTGAGCTTTATCATGTATCATGTCTACAGAGAGACCGTTTACATGTAGATCTCGTTTGACCACCTCATGGATGGTCTTCCTAGGTCTTTTTCTACCTTTCACCCATTGTCCATCTTCCATCTCATCCACCCTCCTGGCTGGGTGCTCTGTCGGTCTTCTTCTCACACGTCAAAATTGCCTGAGACGCGATTCTACTATCTTTTCCACAATAGGTGTTACTCCAACTCTCTCTCTCTCTCTCTCTCTCTCTCTCTCTCTCTCTCTCTCTCTCTTATATTTTCGTTCTTTATTCTATCCAATCGCGTATGACTACTCATCCATCACAACATCTTTATCTCTACCACACTTAACTTATGTTCGTACTCTCTTTTGGCCACCCAATACTCTGTACCATAAAGCATAGTCGGTCTGGTAGCAGTGCGATAGAATTTACCTTTAAGTTTTAGAGACATTTTTTTGTCATATATAAAACCAGACGCACTCCGTTATTTTTTTGACCAACCTGCTTAGATCCTATGATTTACATCCTGTTCAATCTCTCCATTATTCTGTATGATGCACCCAAGATACTTAAAACTTTTAACTTTTTGTAGGATATTTTCTTCAATCTTCACCTCTGTATTAGGATTTTTCCTTTGACGGCCGAACTTACATTTCATATATCCCGATTTGCTACGGCTTATGCGCAGACCATACACTTCTAAAGCTTCTCTTCATAAATTTAACTTATTATTTAGATCTTTTCTTTACTCTCCCATAAGGAGGATATCATCGTCAGAAAACATGCACAATGACATAGACTCTGGGATATCTGTGACTATTTCTAAAACTAATGTGAAAATGTATGGACTTAGAGATGATCCCTAGTGTAATCATATACTAATAGGAAATTCCTTTGCACATCACCTTGAGTTTTAACACTAGTTGTAGCCCCCATCATACATGTCTTTAATTGCACGAATATATGCGATCCTTACTCTCTTCCTTTCCAAAACCTTCCATAAAACCTCTCTTGGCATCTTATCGCACGCTTTTTCCAAATCAATAAACATCATATGTAGATCTCTTTTATTACTACAATATCTCTCCATCATCCTTCTTAACAAGTATGTAACTTTAGTGGTAGATTTGTCTGACATAAAATCAAATTGGTTCTCTGTTACTTGTGTTTCTTGTCTCAGCCTCCATTCTATCACTCTTTCCCATAATTTCACGGTATGGTTCATAAGCTTGATTCCTCTATAGTTTTTCCAACTTAGTATATCCCCCTTATTCTTGTAGATAGGTACCAAGGTGCACTTTTTCCACTTATCTAACATCTTCTTTGACCTTAAAATCTCATTAAAAAGTTTGTTTAACCATATGATGTCTTTCTCTCCAAGGCCCTCCCAAACTTCAATCGGAATATTATCGGGTCTTACTACCCTGATATTTTTCATCTGCTTTAGAGCATTTTTTACCTTGAAGTCTCGAATTCTTCGATAGTAGTTGAAGTTTTGATCTTCTTCCCTCGTGCATAACCGATCAAGACCGGAAGAGTCTTCTGTCCTTCATTAAATAATTCATAAAAGTAGCTCTTCTATCTTTCATTAATATTCTCATCTTGAGCAAAAACCTCTCCGTCTTTATCCTTTATGCACTTAACCTGATCCAAGTCTCTTGTTCTTATTTCACGGCTCTTTGTGATTCTATATATACTTTTTTCTCCTTCCTTCGTTCCTAAAGACTGGTAGACACCTCATATGTTTTTGTTCTTGCTTCACTTACAGCCACTTTTGTCTCTTTCTTAGCCACCTTATATTTTCCTCAACTATCTGCATTGCATTGCAGCACAAAGATCACTTTGGGTAATATTCTGATAATTGTATGGTCGTGGGCAAAACAAGTTTTGATGAGTGTTGGAGCAATGATATGGTTTGTTGTCAAGTAACCTTGAGTTATGGGTTCAAACCCTATAAACAGCCTTTCCACTTGTGGATTATGGCTGTGCACATATGCTCTCCTGTGACTTGAGTTTAGGTTGGAGTCTTGTGTATAGAGAAACCATCTTTGTGCTCATCATAAATATATTACTAAACTGTTGTTTGCTCCTTTCAGGCACATCGCTCTCTTTTCGCCGAGGAGGAGGCAGCTGCATTATCTATATGGGCTGTTGCATGTATATGTGGTACCTTGAGACTTGAAAATGTAAGTTGTGTTTTGGCATAATGTTTTGCAAATACATGCTCAATTGCAAATGTAGTTAATGTAGGTTCATGCCTGATTGCAAAACCTGTAAATTGCGGACATATATGACTCCATTAATAACTATTTCTTCATGATTCAAAGAAAAGACCCAGTATTAATTATTGATTGTTCACTTCAAATTTTTCCAAAATTGAGGGAAATTATGCACTGAAGTTAAACTGGTTGCTGCACTTCTTTTCCCTCTCGCCCCCACCCCCGTTTTCCAAAGGTGAAATGTAACACTTCTGTAATCCTTGCTTGGGAGTTTTAAACACTAAATAATTGTCTTTTGATTTTACAGGTGTTAACATTCTTTGCAGGAGCACTACTAGAGAAACAGATAGCTGTTGTCTGTTCCAATTTGGTACATCACGTTATCTTGTGCCTTAAAGATAATCTTTCTGACAATGTTTGGGCAAATGTTTTTGGGTGCTTGGTTATATACAATTTGTGCTTCAGATACAATATATCCCTTGATCCATAGTTCCTTGCTCTATTAGTAAAAGTAGTAGGGATATTTGATTTGTTTTCCATCCTCTGTTAGCATTATACTTTGATTTTCTTTTCTTTTTGTCTCTGTTGATGTGTTCATGCATGTTTCATCAATTATGTTGCTGCTTGTTTTAGTACAACTCATGTTAATTCTTAACGATCTTAAAACTGTTCTTATTCTTCAATTTTACAAATCAGTAACTGTTACAATTTACGATTAGATATGGATGCACACATAGCTTGATACCGAATATTCTTTTTGCTGTTTTGGAAAATTTAGGGGTGTTTGGTTTTGGAAAATATTTTCTATTTTGTTTTCTATTTTCATTTTTGGTTCTCCAAGGTTTGAGAACATGTTTGTTTTGTTGTTTTCCGCTTTCGCTTCTTTTGCACTTAGCTTCTTGCTTCATCCACCGTTTCCTATTTCCACACTACCGTACTTCACAAACATACAATAAAGCCATCGCTTCCACATAGCCCAATTATGACACAACAACTTTCTCATCTCAACCACTAGTTGATCAACCAAATTTCATCATCCTTCCTCCTTTCAATCATGTCATAGTGTAGTCTATGGCTTCCTCTTGTTGATCATGGCCATTGATTTACGAACTAGTTATATCAATTCACTAATTATATCAGATGGGAGTCAACCATCAATTAAGCGAATGGAGAATCTGACTGGTAACACCGAATAGGGGAGGAAGATATCTGGTGGTTATATGACCAATCATAACGAGAAGCAATGTCTTTGAACTCAGTAATGCATGTTGTCAATGTTGATTTGTTGACAAAACTTCAACCTCGACATGGAAGGATTCGACTTTTATGGCTACTTATGGTGTGCAACGGAAGCATGAGGTTCGTCATTGCAGCAACATATCCGATGAAACCTCTTCAGCCAGGTGTTGTTGCCGGTGTGAGATTGTGTTATAGATCGGGACAGAAAGAACAAAATTGTTTGAAAATGCAAGTTGTCACTGCTGCAAAGTGAAAACATGGAAAACACCTTTTTATAGTTTTCATAATTTTCTAAAGTTTTGGGTTTTCTCTCTGAAATTGAAAATGAAAATGGATAACCAAAATGTTTTCTAAACCACTTTTCTATATTTTTTGGAAAATGAAAACAACAAACAGCTAAACCAAACAACCGTTTTGTTTCCTAAAATTCGTGCATCTCTTGAATCGTTGATACTTTCTAATAGAGATTGACAGAAACATTTTACATCTCCGATGACCAGGGAATCTTATCTGCTTCAGTTTTGTCGGTTATTCCCCTAATCCGACCCTTTCGATGGCAAAGCTTGCTAATGCCGGTTTGATTTCTTTCCCTTTTCTTAGTTAAAGTGAATATTGATAGTGGCATGTTTATTCATTTTCACCTTACCATTTGATAATGATATTTTCTTCCAGGTTTTACCAAATGACATGCTTGAATTTTTGGACGCACCTGTCCCTTTTGTAGTGAGTATTCTATTTATGCTTGCTTTTAAGGGAAATATCTAATTTTTTTATAATTTATTATTATTATTATTATTATTATTATTATTATTATTATTATTATTATTATTATTATTATTATTATTGTGGTGGGCTGGTATTTGTATTTTGGATTCATTTATTAATTAAATCTCCATGATCTTTGCTTGGGTTGCTCTTAGGCTTTCCTATTCATATGATTGCTAGATACCATATTGAATACATTACTTTGGAATACACATTGAATATTATATTATCCTTAAGAAATTGGAATATAACCTAGAATTTGTTACTAGAGCAACTACTTTTAAATTTGGTTCCAATTTGTTGTTGTATTGACATTTGGTGATATCGTTTCTGGAATGTAACTGGCTACAACATTTGATTCTCTAGGTTGGTGTCAGGAACAAGACCAATGAAGTTCAGTCAAAATTAACCAGTACTATTCTGATTGATGCCAATAGAAACCAGGTGTGTAATTTTTCTTTAGATCTTGCAATGCTGATAGAAACTGATTCTTTCCCTCCTCATCAATTTAGTATTACAATGTTCTGGTTTTGTGATGTATGCTTTAGTATATTAGGTGTGATAAGGCATTCCTTCGTCTTAATTTTTTTAGGGAGTTAATTAGGCATGGGTTGGCAGTGTTCTAGATTTAACTCTTTGAAGCCTTGGATTGAAATGGCCCAAGATAAATTTATCACTAGTTAGTATATTTTATTAGATAAACTGTTTTTTTTTTTTTTTGGTACATTTTACAGCACTTAGCTAAGTGAGTAGTTACTTTAGATGGTTTATATACCTCATATTGATGGGCATTTTTAGTTGATTTCTCTGTTATTTGAGATTTTTGTATAAGAATATCATGTTCTTGCTTTTGTATTGTGTTACCTCCTATAGTAATATTTCTTTCTACCATTTGAAAAAAAAAGGAAACTTTGGGGATCAATTCCTTTTAATATAGGTATATAATAATGGTGCTATCCAAATTTATTGGTTTATGATTCTTAATATCAATCCCAATATCAATCCCAGTATCATATAAAAAAAGTTGAGTAATACCTTTAGCATTTTGAAGAAGTAATTGATTAAGTAGTTGTAATTAGTTTTTACGAGAAGCTTTTTCCATGAGAGTGCTGGCTGCATTTAATCTTGGCCGTAAAATAAATGGTGCTCAGCTTCTATTATTATTTGCTTCATCCTCTTTAACTTCTAGTTTAGCAGTGACAATATATTGAGTTGTAGAAAGGCACAACACATGGTTTCTTATCAAAGTGATATTTTGTTTTTCCTATAGGTAAGGTCTCCGACAATACCTCAACTTCCAAGACAGAAAGAGTTAATGTCTTCTTTACGTCCTTATCATGCAACTCTTGTGGGAGAAAGTTACTTGGGTAGGAAAAGGCCAGTGTATGAATGCACAGAAGTCCAGGTATGCCCTTAATAATTATATTCTCATTTGCATTATTTTTTATCATATTGTTTATTTATTTCCTTTATTTAGTCTCTATTGCCTGTTCTTTCTCCATTTGTGGTAATTATTATATTGAATATTCAAATGTTACCATGATGAAAGAGCAATGTTTTGAAGAATAAGTTATTTAGCTTCCTGATAATTCATGATTATGTTAATTCAAAATTCCAAGTAGTCTGCAAGATTTGTACAATATTTGATATTTTCATGTTAATGACTTTATCAAACATGTTTGTTGTATTCTCTCTCTCTCTCTCTCTCTCTCTCTCTCTCATTTTATTTTATTCTACTCAGGTTGAAGCTGCCAAGGGATTCTTGTCAGTACTAAGATCTTACTTGGATTCCCTTTGCTGTAACCTCCGTTCTCACACCATAACCAATGTACAATCAAATGATGACAAGGTTTGTGTTTTTTTCTTTTGATCTACATCAGTTAAATTCTTTCAACGCATCCATGATCATTTTTTTAACCAAAGATTTACTTGGTATGCACAATATGGAGGGAAAAAGGAATCAGATAAATAGTTAGTCCTTGTTATGGAGTTGTTTGTTAATGATGATTAATTGTGTATTTATTTGTTAATGGGTCCAAATCATTGTGTTACTAAGTTGGTTTTCACTTATAATTCTTCCTTAAAGTTGGTTTCCTAACCCTAACTTTAACACTATTCTGTTGAATATTTTCAACCTTACATAGAACATTTTCAACTTCGGTTATGTAATCAATGTTAGTCCAACAAGTCTTCGCCAAGTCATCTTTGTCTCATGGCTTTGCCTTTTGTTGAAGGAAAACATTATAAGAGTAAGTTTAACATTGAAGTTCGATGAACAAAATTAAATATAAAAAAATTAAGACAAGTAATGAAAATTCAATAATTCTAATTTTAAGTCATCATGAATTCAGAGGTGCAATCAGTTATGAAGGTTGTCTTCTATGGAAAATAGCATGTATTGTTTAGGAACTAACATGTTTGTATCTTCAGGTATCCTTGCTTTTGAAGGAGAGCTTCATTGACTCATTCCCGAACCGTGATCGGGCTTTCATGAAGGTTCGCTCCCTTAATTTTATATCTTGTTAATTATCCAAACAGATTTAACTTTCATTTGAATGATCTGCATTGACTAGCAAAATTTATCCGACTTCCTGCTAGTTCGTCCCTGTTCACAGAATCTATATTAATATGTAAATAAGATCACTAAGTCATGTAAGAAGTTTTTTTGTCTAAACTGAGAGAAGGAAGTTGGTTACAAAGATGCACTAATAATCATTGTAGAAGCTAAGCATGATCACAGTTACAGTGTTGTATGAGAATCGTTGTTGCAATTGAACTTGTTTGTTGGTTGGTTTTCATGGATGAACTCTATAAAATTGCACATAAAACTCATCCATGAAAAATTTCCCTGCATTTTCACTCCGTGAAGCTGCCTTCTTTGTCACTTAGATGATAAATTTCTTTGTATACAAAGCTTTTTGTGAGTTGGCAATTATTTTCAGACAAGCTAATGCAGTTAATTCCTCCTTTGTTGCCTTGCACTAAACAGCTTTTCGTCGATACACAGCTCTTTTCCATGCATACCGATCTTGTTCTCTCCTTTTTCCAGAAGGAGTAGGGCTGAAATGCAAGACACTGTTGAGAATATATCATTGCCTTGCCAAGCTTGAACACAAGTACAATGTTGTATAATTTTTCCCTAAATTAAACACGGGCAAAAATGTCCTCTCTCACCTACCGTCCATTTTGTCCTCTTTAGGCCTTAATGTAGCACCTGTATATAATTAGTTTAATGATAGATCCAATCATAATAAGTGCTATAGGGTTTTATTCTATGTAAATGGCATTTTTTTAACACGCCATAAGCAAAAAGATTTGATTTATCTTCAGGAAAGTTAACATTTGGAGTTTGAGGTTTGGAAGTTGTTGTAAATAGCTTAATGTAATGCTGAGTGTGCTCTGTTAGGTTTCATAGCCCACATGCAAAATGTGGTTTTTCAGTGATGCAGAGCCTTTGGAGGAATCATGAATGAGGCGAGACTACAAATTTAAAATGGCTGCTAAGAAGGCTTTAAGAATACTGAGGTTCTCTGTTGTGTTTAGTGGATTAGTACGCTTTTTTATTTTATTTATTTTTATTCTTTTTTTTTTCGTTGACAAGGAAGTTTGTTCACTGTAAATCTATAATAGTAAATTTTCTCTTTTGGTCCAATTGGTTTTTTCAGGGACGGTTTTGAAGCTTCCCTTATTCTTGTCCAAATGGCTTTTAGTGCTGTTATATTATCTAGTGGATTTCGACCAAAAACTATAAAATAAATAACCAGGGGATTGATATATCGATCCACATCGTTTTTAGTTTTCAAAATAAGGTTTTCTACATATTTATTTTGAACTAAAAAATTGAAAATATTTTATTGGTTTATAGTTGACTAATACATCAAACTATTTAACATTCTATCCATTTTTGTATAAACGCATGCAACATAAAGCAAGATAATTGTATTAAGGAAATTTAAATTTATACAAAAATATACGTTCATTAAAAATCAGTTATCATATTAGTTACTATATATTTGTAGTCTATGATGTATTTTATATGAGTAATTGAATTAGTGACTGATTTTTTGTGTACACTTAGTATGATATTCACTTTGATATCATTTATAACCATGTTCTTGGGAAAGTTGTTGCTAATTTTGGTGACATAGGTTTTGATAATGCTGATTAGAATATAGATCGATAGAGATGTAGAACAAGTTAGTTACACTAGAGAATCGTTGAAAGGTAATTCCAAAAATGAAGTTGGAAAAGTAAATTGTTCAATATAGGTTCTTTTTTGAAAAGGTTTACAATGATATTTGTTGCTAGTGCAACAATGGGTGCTCTTTAGGGGATATAAGGAGGGTAATATGTAGAGAGAAAATACCACTTCTCTCTCCTGGGAGATGTTAAAATAACACTTACCTCTTTTCTATTTATAAAATGTATATTATCCTCCCTTATAACTTTTAAAAAATCTCATTTTAATCCATTTTAATTTTTTTTGTGTTAACTAATGTTAACTTTATTTATTTTCAAGAAAAAATAAATTATTTTTTACAAAATACCCTTTAACAAAAATTTTATTTTTTTGTCATTAAATTTTGCTCAACAAAATACTCTTTAATAAATTATTTTTTTATTAATTAAATTATATTTTTACCAAAATATTTTTTTAATAATTAATAGTTAAATTATTTTTTTCTAAGATATCCTTCAATAATTTTTTAATTATTAAATTATAATTTTACCAAAATTTTTGTTAACAATTATTTTTATATTTTACTATTAATTTTTCGATATCAATATATATTATTTTAACATTAAATAAAAAAACCTTACTATTGTTAATATGTATAACAATTAATATATATTAACATTAAAAAAATAATCTTATTAAGATTTTTTATTTAATGTTAAAATAATATATATTGATATCAAAAAATTAATAGTAAAATATAAAAAATTGTTAACGAAAATTTTGGTAAAATTATAATTTAATAATTAAAAAATTATTAAAGGGTATCTTAGAAAAAAATTTAATTATTAAATTTTTTTAAAAATATTTTGATAAAAATACAATTTAATCAATAAAAAAATAATTTATTAAAGAGTATTTTGGTAAGCAAAATGTAATGATAAAAAATAAAATTTTTGCTAAAGGATATTTTTATAAAAAATAATTTATTTTTTCTTGAAAAATGGATAAAGTTAACATTAATTAATACAAAAAAATTAAAATGGATTAAAGAAGAAGTTTTTTAAAAGTTATAATGGAAGAAAATATACATTTTATAAATAGAGAGAAAAAGAGTATTATTTTAGTATCTGATAAAAAAGGAAAATGGTATTTTCTCTAATATGTAATGAGTGTGCCATGTGTTAAGATATTTAGATTTTTAGTTTCGAATAATAATAATTCTCTGACTTACGACTTATGACTTAGTTCAAAACAATGATTGAATACTTGTGTTTTAGTTTATTACTGTATTGTAAACAATGAATAAATGAATAGATAGTGCCCTTTGGTTTAATTATGCTTTAATTATATTATATGGGTTATTCTAGGTAATTAATGATTTTTTTGAATAATATGAACAATAGATTTTGAAATTGGTCCAATTCAAATAAAATACACTACACTCTAAATTACTCACTTAAATTTTAATATTAGAAATTTAGAATAACTATTCGCACACCTAATAAATTAAACATCTAATATATCTATTGTTCACATTGTTTAATATTTTCATTATCTACCTATACTTTTCCATAAAATAATGACCAGTTTGTTTTAACAATCTAACTAGCAATAAGTAGACTATATGGGAAACTAAATAGAGTCGGAAGTAATAGTAGATGTATAACAATTACTGTTAGATAGATGCTAGTTACTGATCGTCGACGGTCATTCTGACAGCAGGTCAAATCGACGGATTGGATTGAATTGGATTTATCGACGGTCAAATCGTCGACAAATGAAAATGTTGTCGCTAGAATAAAGGATATTTCAATTTTGTTTCAAGGGTAAAACGTTGCCGTTCGTAAACATTGGTTCCAAGTTCGTCTATTAGGCATGTCAATTATTAGCAATGCGTTATACTTATTAGCCATCAGTAAAATTCGGCGTTTTGTAGTGAATTTTATCTGCTATTATATGTGTAATGAATTTAACTTGGTATAAGTATTTTAAAAGTTGGGGGTGAGGAAAAGTGAGTGTCATAGGTTCTATTTGGTTTCTGTCTCGAAATGGAAATACAGAAATAAAAACAAAAATAGAGACAAAAAGATGTTTGAAAAGAGGGATAAGAATAGAGACGGTAAAATATTCTGGTTTAGACACAAAAATTTATAGAATTTTTATCTACTGCAAAATGGAGAACACTAATAAAAAAAAATAGAAATTTTCAATCACTATATTTTACTTATCATTAGGGAAGTGTCCCCTGCAATGCACGGATATGATAAGTATAATGACAAAAACTAATATTAAAATACTGTTAGATTAGGTACTTAACATAGATCTTTTATATTAAATTAGAAAAAAAAATATATGATTTTACTTTTTAGAAGAATGCAAGAGTTTATAAAAAAATAAAAAATATCATTTAATTATAATAAACACATTATAGTATAATTGTATAATAAAGTTGTGAACAAAACAATTTTATATTAAATTCTCGTAAAAAATTTAACTATAAAATTAAAATTTTAATGAATAAATTATTGCTTTAATATAACAAAAAAGATTTGTTATGTCATTTACTATAAAATTACAAAAAGATGACGAAATTCTATTAATAAAAATTATAATATAGTGCAATATAATCATCACCATATTTGGATAATAAACTTTCAAAAGTCATATCATTTGAAGATAAATGATATTAGGATCGCACTACTGTACAGATGTAAGTTCATATAGATTTATAGATATTTTTTTTCGTGCATCTCCTGTTGACGCGTGTTGTCTTCCTTTTGCAAAATGGAGCAGGTTGTCAGCAAGTTGGGCGCTCATGGAATGATCGGCCGAGCCGAGTTGGTAGCGTGCATTGGAACGGGATCTTATTGTGTTGGGTTCGTAGGTGCCAGCTTCGCAAGTTGGGCCTTATTTGTCGTTCAAAAAAAGAAACGGATGAAACAGATGCAGGTTGGGTCTTCAAGTCACTCTTCTCCTCTCGTGAAAGCAAACCCGAGCTTCCTCCAATGCGACCGCCGCCTCTGGTCTTGTCACTGTGGCTGTCAGTGGCGCTCGAGATCTGTGTTTGTTCGTCGTGGTCAAGGTCATCCCCCGTTCGCCAATCGCCATTCTTTGTCGTAGTCGCGTAGTCGTGGTGCCTTGACCCGTCATTGTGGTTACTGTGTTCAGTAGCGCTCTGCCCGCCATCCCTCATTGTGCTCGTCGTCCGCCTTGCTTGTGAGTGGAAGGTAAGAGCTGCTCCACCCATCGATTGATTAGCTTTGACATCTATATCCTTGTAGGGTCCCTTGAATTCTATGGCTCCTAGCCATGATGGGTTTTTTGGAACTCAGCAAAGCATTCATGGGTTGGTAGAGTACTTTCTGTTTCATTTTTAATTTTCAATGAAATTGCTTGGAAGTTAATGACTAAACTAACTTTAACATGGTAGCTTTTTGCTGATTTTTTTTCATTGGTTCATGTAGGGAGGGCAACTGGAATTCCGTCCTGCTACTTCTTTCGGATATAGCCTTCAGGTTTGTTCATGGAATGTGCTATGTTCTAATATTTTGAAATTGGAATAACAAATTATTTTTGGTTTTCTCTTTAATTTATTTATTAGTATTTATTATTTTTGGCACCTTACCTCTCTTCGTTTCTTGCCTCAAATTCAGATCCACCGTTTCAACTAGGTACCCTCATTAAGCTTCAATTCCTCATAATCATGGTTAATTAATAATATTAAATATAATTTTTCTTTAATTTAGTTTGATTTAGGTTTATTTTTCTTTTGCGCTACATGGTTCTGTATTCAGATTCACTGAAGCGATATACCTATTAAGAAGGATGATGGAGAGGTATCGTAGTAATAAAAGGGATCTACATATGGTGTTTATTGATTTGGAAAAAGCGTATGATAGGGTACCAAGGGAGGTCTTATGGAAGGTTTTAGAAAAGATGAGAGTAAGGATCACATATATTCGGGCAATTAAAGACATGTATGATGGGGCCACAACTAGTGTGAAAACCCAAGGTGGTGTGACAGAAGAATTCCCTATTGGTATAGGATTACACCAGGGATCATCCTTAAGTCCATACCTTTTTACATTAGTCTTGGAAGTACTCACAGAGCACATCCAAGAGCCTGTGCCATGGTGCATGCTTTTTGCCGATGATATCGTCCTTATGGGAGAGTCAAGGGAAGACCTAAATAAGAATTTGTAGTTATGGAGAGAAGCTCTAGAAGTGTATGGTCTGCGCATAAGCCGTAGCAAGATGGAATATATGGAATGTAAGTTCAGTCTGAGAATGGAAAACCCCAATATAGAGGTGAAGATTGGAGAAAACACCCTACGAAAAGTTAAAAGTTTTAAGTATCTTGGGTGCATCATACAGGACAATGGAGAGATTGAACAGGATGTAAATCATAGGATCCAAGCAGGTTGGTCAAAATGGCGGAGTGCATCTAGTTTTATATGCGACAAAAAAGTGCCTTTAAAACTTAAAGGTAAATTCTATCGCACCGCTATAAGACCGGCTATGCTGTATGGTACGGAATGTTGGGCGGCTAAAGGGGAGCACGAACATAAGCTGAGTGTGGCAGAGATGAAGATGTTGAGATGGATGAGTGGTCATACGCGATTAGATAAAATAAGGAATGAAAATATAAGGGAGAGAGTTGGAGTAGCACCCATTGTGGAAAAGATGGTTGAATCGCGTCTCAGGTGGTTTGGACATGTGAGAAGAAGACCGATAGAACATCCAATCAGGAGGGTGGATGAGATGGAAGATGGACAAAGGGCGAAAGGCAGAGGAAGACCTAAGAAGACTATCCATGAGGTGGTCAAACGAGACCTACATGTAAACGGTCTCTCTATAGACATGATACATGACAGAGCACAATGGCGTCGTTTGATTCATGTAGCCGACCCCACTTAGTGGGACAAGGCTTTGTTGTTGTTGTTGTTGTTGGTTCTGTATTCAGATTCAGATGATTATGCTTTTTGCAGTGTGCATGACTTCGAGAAAATATATAAGTTCATGAATCAGCTTCTGAGAAATATTTCTTAAGCTTAGAGGAACTTGTTTCAATTTTTACCAAATTTTTCTTTTCCCTTTCCTTCACGTGTAGTAGATTTAATGGTATCAATTATATTATAATTATATATCATAATCCCTGTTTTGGAATTGGATCATGATTGCATTTGATATATCATATAAGTAGCCAAGTTAATGTATGACAGCATAGTTAGTATATAGTGATATGGTGTTAGAGATGAACTTATCAACAATATAACAAGCAATGGTGAAACTTGTTAGTGTTACATACTGTAATCTTGCTAGTACATAGTGCTTGAATTTTCACCCTATTGTAGTTTTTTATGGTTACATGGTTATTGTTTGAATCTATGTGCAGATTATTATCAATGGACTGAATTGCACTTAATAAGTTGGATATTATTCCTTTTCATATTGCAGTCTTTCTTTTTATTTTTTCCGCCCGAAATAGTGCAGTTTTGATGTTGGGAAATTTGAAGACTTTGCTTGAAATAAGTGTAGAATTTTGGCTGAGTCGAGCTCCAGAGTGTCTTTATGTTGGTGCAGTCATGCACCCACAGACGAACTGAGGTATCTGAATTGTCCTTGTGCCATTTAGGACTGCAGAGATGTATGAAATGGCATGCTTAGCTTTTATGATCTGTAGCATTTATTTGGATATTTGAATGGTTCAATTCTGATATGTTGTATAATGAGATGAAAAGGGCCTTCCGACAATCTGCTTTTATCCTGATGAGGGAGTTATCATGGCGTTTCTTTGGCCACAAAATCGACTGGCAAAGATTGTTTCTTCTGGCGGCTGTTTTGACTGTATCTAGTATTTTGTTTCAGATGCTTGTACATAGATATTTACTAAATGATCAGTCTCCTTATGAAAATGATTCATCACACCCATCCTTGAATAGCAGCACCACCAAAGAGGCAATACTTCAGCAGGTTCACTTCAGCCTTCCTTACTCTGTTATTTTACTTAATTCATCAAATGAAGTAGTCCAATCAGTCGCATTTGAGTCTGAGAGAGCAAAAACCTGCCTGAATAGTTCAATCTCTAGGAGTAAAAGGGAGGACAAGCTTGCTGACGCAATAAAAAATACAAGATTTTCACCCCTTCTTAGTGTTCCTTCTTATAAGTAGGTAGAAATTGGTGAGACCTTGAACCTACCACTTTTTTTTTTTATATAAATTCACCAATAAGTTGATACATATATATTTCTCAGAGACACATACAGTTGTTGCCACCTCATGAGGCCTTTGTGTATGCAAAGAAAGAGATTGATAATGCCCCTTTGGTTAATGAAGATCCTGATCTCTATGTCTCTTTAGGGTGAAGATGTAGTTTCGCAAATGAAGATGTAGTTTCTTGTATAGTAAAGAACATATATGAAGTTGAATCGTATATAATATGTATATTTAGTGTCCATAAATCAAGATTTGTTTTCAATATGTTAGAAAACATTGCTTGTGAGCCGTATATATGCCTTGTCCTTTATACATATATAATATGTGAGCCATATATCTATGTTACTTGTGATATTATTTATTTTATGGATTCAGAGACATTACTTGTGATATTGTTCATATGAAGTTAATAGTCAAAAATCAATAGATGGTTTGACTAAATCATTTTCTAATGTTGTATGTGAATTTTCACCATGCCCTAATCTCTCAAGTATGCTACTAGTGTCTATATGTTGGAATGTTGGACAACTTAAAACAATAAATTTAGTTATGATCAAGATGTTTTACCTTGTTGCCTTGGACACTAAAATTCTCACTGTTTCACCTAATAATGAATTGAATCCATACCATCTTAAAATTATAATAAAGTTTGATTTTTACCTGTTAATTGAGTAATTGGCATGCCAAATTTTAAATATCATTGCACCTTATAATTAAAGTGACGCCGGGACGTTGACAATCCCACTATGGTGACATAGTTTAGATTCACCAATCTTGGCGAGGTTAACAACCCCACTATGGTGACATAGTTTAGACCAAGGTTGCGAGAACCGGACCGGTCATCGAACCGGTCAAGTGACTGGTTCAATGGTTCAATGGTTGAACCGGGGTTGAACCGGTTTAATTAAATATATAATAAAATTATAAAAAAAATCAAAACATAATTTTAAAAAGTTAAATGCAATAATTTTTAAACTAATAAGATTCAAAATTTAATAATTTCACAAAATAAACAATACATAATTCATCATTAAAAGGTCAAAGACAACTTCAAATGTCAAAGTTTATAACTAAAGAAATTAAAACGCACATAAATGACAAACATAATGCCAGCAACATACAATTTATTCACTTTATTCAACCAAGAACAGAATTTAATCAACCAAGAACACAGAACTTAATCAATTTATTCAACATACAACAGCCTTAATAATTTGAAGCACAGAACAAAAAAAACCAACAAAATTTAATAACAGAGCAGAGTTCATTATTAACAGAGCATAGTTCATTATCCACCCTAACAACCGAAATTAACAATCAAAAATTAACAGAACAGAAATCATTATCAACCAAGAAGTCAAGAACACAGAACTTAATCAAATTATCCAACATACAACAGCCTTAATAATTTGAAGCATAAAACAAAAAAAAATAAAATTTAATAACAGAGCTTAACAACCGAGCAGGAAGCACAACCCTAAACCCTAACATCAGAAGCCTTAAACTGGTTCAACCCAGAGGCCAGAACGAACTAACCTCGAAGGAGAGAAGACGACCAGCGACGGTAAGCGAGCACGAAGCAGAGAAGACGACCAGTGATGGACGAGCGACGGTGAGCGACCCTGGAAGCAGAGAAGACGACGAGCGACGGTGACCCACGACCCGCGACTCCAGCGTCGACGCAGACAAGACGACCACCTCCGCCGTCTGCAGCTCCGATTAGGGTGGCTGTCTTCGAAACAAAGGTGAAGGGATTTTGGCTTTAGGTTAGTTTTGGAGATTTGGGGGAAAATGGGAAATGTCGAAGGGAAGGGGGAAGCAGCTTCAGATATTGGCTGTTTTAATTTTTTTTTTTTTTTTAAGTTAATACGACGCCGTTTTCAGGGGGCTGGGAGAGAACTGGCGTTGACAAAAACCGGGCCGGTTCACCCCGGTTCGCCGGTTAACCACCGGTTCGGCCGGTTTTTCCACCGGTTTTTTGCAGGGCAGTTTTCCATGTGGACCGGACCGGCTAGGTGACCGGTTTCCGGTTAACCCGGTTGAACCGGCCGGTCCGGTCCGGTTCTCAGAACATTGGTTTAGACACCAATCTTGGCGAGGTTAGCAACCCACTATGGTGAAAATAGCCATAAACCTACCTTGGTCGGCCAAGTCAAGGATGCACCTCTTACTCTCAAAGAGCCTAGAGGAAAATAAGCACACAGCTTATTTCATATTCCAAAATCAACTTCAACTTCTATTTCATAAATAAAAGATACATGAGTTATTTATACTAGTAGGAGAAGGAAAAACCTTCATACCTTGAACGATGTGGGACTAATACATAACACAAAATTCACTATCCTAAATAATATGGGACTTGTATTCCCTTATTACAATTAACTAATATAATTAACCTACTAACTCAACTTGCTCCTGCGTCATTCTCCCTGGGTTGAAAGAACTCTTGCGTGAAAAGACTTGTGACCGCAGATGATCGATCTCATTGATGAATCCACACCAAAAGATCCTATTGGTGACTCCACACCAAAGACCCGCACTCACAAATAAGATAAATTTTACGAGACCTGTGACAGCAAACCATAGTTGTCAAAACCGAACCGGTCAAGTTACTGGTTTACTGGTTTATTGGTTCAACCGATAAGTTACTGGTTCAACCGGTAAAACCGCTCTCACATAAATAAAAAATATAAAATAGTCAAAAACTTAAAATTAAAATTTGAAATACATATTTTTACTAACATTTTAAGAACAGTTAAGTCAAATTCTATAAATAACTAATACAAATATAAACATATAATTAGTTCATACTACTATATAGTATCTTAATTGGATACAATAAGAATAACAATCTTTGAATTATATCCAAAGAATAATTTCAAGGTCTAAATATTTTTATATAATTAAATAATTATATAAAAAAAATTTTCAGAATAAGTAATTTTTATTTTATTTTTTTATTCATTATCATTTTTTATTTTAAAATTAATTAATTTGTACTTCAATTAAAAAATGAGTTAAGTATTTCCATGTTTATATATATATATTAGTTAGAAAGAATCGATATATATATATTTTAAAAAGCATTTAAAATGCCAAAGAAATGGGTTAGTCCCTGACGTCATCGGCACACAGGTTGACCATTGACCACGTTGTTGACCGGACCGGTTCGATTCTGAACCGTGTCGGTTTTGACCGGTTTGATCGGTTCGTACCGGTTTTGACCAGTTCATTTCCTTAAACGATCAGAATACTAAACCGGATCGGTATAAGGTCCGGTTCGCCAGTTTTTCGGTCGAACTGGCCGGTCCGGTTTTTACAACTATGCAGCAAACGGTCTTATTGACGAATCCACACCAAAAGATACCATTAGCGAATCCACACCAAAAATATGCACCACAAATCAAATAAAATTCTACTAAAGTAAGGTGAAGGCCACGAGGACCGACCTTGCTCTGATACCAAACTGACGCCGGGACGTTGCTTGGGCTACCAATCTTGGCGAGGTTAACAACCCCACTATGGTGACATAGTTTAGATTCACCAATCTTGGCGAGGTTAGCAACCCCACTATGGTGAAAATAGCCATAAACCCACATTGGTCGGCCAAGTCAAGGATGCACCTCTTACTCTCAAAGAGCCTAGAGAAAAATAAGTACACAGCTTATTTCATATTCCAAAATCAACTTCAACTTCTATTTCATAAATAAAAGATACATGAGTTATTTATACTAGTAGGAGAAGGAAAAACCTTCATACCTTGAACGATGTGGGACTAATACATAACACAAAATTCACTATCCTAAATAATATGGGACTTGTATTCCCTTATTACAATTAACTAATATAATTAACCTACTAACTCAACTTACTCCTGCGTCATAAAGCCTAAAAAGCGTAATATTCTGTCTATTCTATACTTGTTTTATTTTTAGTTGTTACATATGTTATCGTATGAAACATGCTTTAATTCCTATAACAACTCCTATTTAAATATAGTTACAAAATATGTAACAAAAATTAAATTACATTATAATTCATTTCTTTTCTCATGATATTAAAATCAGAAAATACAATGTAAATATATGTATCAATATTAATATGTTCGGTATATTGTTTTTACTAATTTATTTTAAATGAATATATTAAAAATTAGAGTTTCATGTTAAAAGAATTTAAATTTTGGTATACGTGAGCGTTTAAAAACATAGTAAACATGCAGGTTTTTAAAGATAACAAAAACAAAAAGAGTCCAAAATAGTCCATGTTTACAAAGTTCCATTGATAGGCCCACCAAAATCCTTTTTCCTAAATCAATCAAATGGACTGTGAACCCAAACCATATGAACGGATCAGTATATGTAACAGAGTCCAACATTAGTAACCGTTACACCATTTTATGGAAACTAACGTGGCTTCTTCTGTTTCTATTTCTGCTAATGTCAACCAAGCTCTGTTATATGTTCAGTGAGCCCTGCAAGCTGCTTCCTGAGGACCAGCATGGTACCGTGTGTCATTCTGGTATTCAACCACAGAGAATTTGTATAAAGAGCATCTGTACGCTATAAAAATCCATGATATTATTAATGAAACTAAAAAAGTAACATTCATACGACTGGCAAGATTCTTTGCCAAACTAAAATCAAGTCACACGCTAAGAAAATTTTCATCAACTATCAAACCTTGTCAATTAATGAGACATTAAGCAATAAGCCAAAGCAAAAGTATGACCCGTAAATCACAATCAATTACAATGACAAAATAGAATGTTTGTTTAGCACCCATTAATAGAAATCCAAAACTAAAATTTCAAACTCAATTAATAAAAAAACCAACCAAGAGGATGAGGGTTCCATTACCTGGACCATTATTTATTCAGTGGCGGAGTCACATAGTAGGAAAGGGGAGCAATGGCCCCCTAATTTTAATTTTTTACATGTAAATTATATGTAAATTTCAGTTTAATCCTCCTTAAAATTTTAGTTTAGTCTTATTTTATTGTGTAAATATTTTTGGTTCCCTCTAATATTTCATCTAGCTCCGCTCCTATGTTTATTAATGACATGTATTTAATCCTTAGTCAACGTTTAAGTCTATAAAATAATCCTGCCAAAACTGTTGATTCTCAATTAATTATGCAGTTGGAATATCTCATATAATATAAAGAGAGACTAAAAAGCAAAAGAAAAACAGCATAACCATTTGAAACACAATGGCTCTATTTTTTAGAAGTAATGAATTAAATATTTAGAACATCTTACAATACTAAAAATCTTTAGCACAATTGCAACATATGAATGAAGAATGGTGAATAGAGTGAATGGCCTGGGGGCAGCACTGGTTCCCATCCTTCCTTTCATACTCATAGAAAGGCTTGCACATATGGAAGGCATAAAAATTACATACAGTGAATGGTTCACCGCATATAGTCTTTCCAACATTATCACTATAGATTGACACATTTGTTCACCCAAAGCTATCATTGGCTTTTCCTAAGTAATACCAAAAAACAAAGACATAATTAATGTTATTTAATCTATCATTCAATCACTAAGATATTTGAACTCATAATACCATAAAATGAAGAAACCTCTCCGTGCAATAATATATGTTGATTATTTGAATTAATCATTATATGTTACATAAGTTCAATCACAAAAAAATAATTTGAAAAGAAAACAAACATATATATACTCTAATACATACTCTCACAGATCAAAACATGAGCAAAAGTAATTCCAAATCTTATTCACCATGTCTAACCAAAACTCTGAAATGGAGAGTAAAGGTAGTATTCAACATGATTATCAATTTGTTATTTTTCACTTTTTTTTAATCATAAAAACTGACCTAATATCCTCCTCTGCTGCGATATCTTTCAAGCATACCATAATACACAAAGTAAACCATATAATTTCAAAAAGGATAAAAATAAAATACAAATCCTTACAACATATAGCTCGTATGAGCCTTAACCATCCAACGAAAAAAATAATCTAAAGAACAATAGTCAATCAATCAATGATAAAGATGACAAATAGACCCTTTTTAGTAAAAATGCATAACATAAAATTATTTACCAGTAGATGCTACAGTGCTACAATGCTTTGATTGATTAATTTAAGCCTACAATTTTTTCAAGAAAAACCTGAGACAGATTGACAAAAAATTTGATATTCCACACACGCATAGCGAAAGTTGGGATGACCTTTGAACCTGGAATCTATTATCTGAGAGAGAATTTCTCCATCTTCAATGGGTTATTATCTACGTTAAGATTATGTCATAATAAATAGCTCTTACTGGATGTAACGTTTCACGTATATATATAACGATTAGTGATTGGAGTATATTAAAGCAGTCAAAATCAAATTTTTCTTCCAAACACACCCTAAACATGAAAAACGAAACATGTCCTTACAAGGAAAAGGAAATATCAAACATGTCATGTAAACAACCTACAGCGTGTGGAATTGGTAACAGACGTGATGCCATTGTTAAAGCCACCTGCAAGTTAAGTCCTAAGGTACTTATAATTGACAATGATAAGAACTAGGAAGAGGAAGCATCCTCTTTTCCTCAATTAAAAGAAACAGTTCATATTTATTTGGGATTCCTCACCTATGAAGTATTATTTGATGTCTGCTCATTATCTCAACATTAGAAAATCTCATCCTCACATGACTAGAATACCACCAAATAATGGTGTTGAAGAATATCATAATCAAAATTTCAACTCAAATCACAATAATTTATTTTACATTAGAGGTGTCCTATGGAAGGAAAGGAGATAAGTGACCTAGTAGAGCATTGAACTTACGATATCAATGATATCACCAAGTTCAGCTACAGCAGCATCAATAACAACATAACAATGGTATTTACAGATCGCCTACCATGGCAGACTGCAAATAGCAGAATTCGATCCTAAGCATTTCAACCGATTGAGTCAACTTTACCTAATGTTTTAGAATACATATCCAAGAACTCATGTGGCTAGAGAACTCATCAGGTTATGAAGCTCTATCCATCATTCAGTATAGTATTTCATTTCTTACTAAAATATAATCCATGCATCAATATTGTAAGTTCATTGCAGATGTGGCAGCTCGGATGGCTTACTCATCTTTTCTTTGACGCTTCGAGGCTTGAGCAGCATCGTCGTTAGCATTAGCATGCTGCTTAGGATTCTCAGAAAGTTGTGTTTTGGGAGAATCATGTTTCCCTCTTATTTCCACTGAGCCTTCCACAACTGTGGTGCTGCCGATAGCTTGATCAGGTCCTGGCTTGTAACTGTCCACCATTGATGCGCTTTTGGCTGGAACATCTTGCATGGCATCCAAAGAGGATCCAGATGGATTTTCAGCAGTAGATAATGATGCCTTAAACATTTCAGTCTCGGGTTTACATTGCTTCTCAAACATCATCTGGAGGTACCTTCCTTGTTCTTCTATTCGCAACTGTAGATTTCTTTGAATCTAACAGAAAAAGAAGTGAATCAGATCAAAGAAAAAGATACCACAAGAGAACCGAGTGGGATGTCTCAGACAATGCATTTCGGGAAAGAGCTTACAAAATAGGAAGCAAACAGAGAACAAGCGCAAGGATAGAAAAATTAACTCCTCTCTTTATAGGAGATTATCACCAAGCTAAAACTCACTAATAGTTCATTTCATTTACATTTCAAAGCCTTTAAATGAAGTTTAATCTCTCATCAATGTTATATAACATGAATTTTCCATAGTAAAGACAGTGGCAGCAGAAACAGAGTTTGCAACAAACCTCTGAACAACATATTGGTTTAAATGCAATGCATTAACTACGTCAGGAGTTCCTGAAGGAATAAAATGTCATACCTCAAGTTGTTCATGCAACTGCTTCTGAACCACCATTTGCAGTCGCAGAGCTTCAGTGATATCAATGCCACTGTCAACAATGGAATAGCTAAGACAGCTGAAGAATTACTGTGTGTGACATACGACCAAAAACCCACATATAACCACTCAATAATGACCCAAGCTCCCTATTGCAGCCTTAATCGTGGACTATTGAATACTCTTAACAGATCACTTCTTGATCCTTAATCTAATCAGTTATAGTCCTTGCAAGAACCAGTGTTTGACGATTTCTCTCTTTTATTTTAATCCTTACTTTTGTTCTAAAATCATCCCTTAATTTCCAGCTTATATGCACTTTTCTCATACTTAGTAGTATGGTATGGGCAATAACTCTTCAGAAAGATGAATTTACAGAACTAAATACACATATCTTGCATGAGATTTATGTGTGTAACACTCCAAATGAAACTAACTAGCATTATTAAACTAAATAAACAACAAACTAACATCAAATGAGAGATGACAAAACTTATGGCCACTTATTGAAGAAAAAGAAAAAAAAACAAGTTATGCCCTCTACAGAACAAGCTACACATATAATTTGGGTTTATTTTCAAAATCAATTAGCTTCCACAGATCATAAGCTATTTAATCTTATGTAACATTTGTACCAGCAACGTCACATTAGAGAATGAAACATTGTCTAACAATCTGATGTATCAACCATTTTGATAGGCAATGTATCAAACTATCAATATTTATATTAACATTACATAACAGGAGTATATAAAATAAGAGTACAGAGTTTACTTACGTTTTCAAATCTAGTGATGACATCTCTTCAATGGAACTTGTTTTTTTCTCTGAGACTCCTGTCAACAGTAGTCAACAAACTGTACATTAGCTGACTAAACACTGGAGGAATGGCATTAGATTTGAAGCGTGTGACTTCAGAAAAACCACTCATACCACTTTCAAACATTAAAAGCAGAACTAAAGTTCAATAGCAAAATTTAACAATATCCAGTCCTTAGGACAAATAAACTTCTATTTTTATCCACATTTGTGCAACAGCTTCTACATTTAGAAAACTTGACAAATACAGGGAACGAATCCATGGAGACTTACATCTTAAATTCTTAATCAAAGCCCATTATACAAAATTTAAGACCCAAGGACACCAATTAAAAACCTTACATCATTAAATAATTTGTCAATTCAAGAGGATTTTTCTTAACTAGACACTGAATGAACAGTGTTAGGAATTAATACATATTAAATGAAGTATGGTATATTGATTTTGATCCTACTGAATAATTTGCAAAAGCTCATCCTACGGTCATAATTTACACCAATGTCATAAATATTTGTAATTTATGTATGCAGCTTCACATACTACAATGCATATGTTATGTACCTTCAGATGAGTCGGGTCTATATCTAGCTGTCCTGTATTTCTGCATTTCAAGTCATATACACTTCAGCAAAATAACAAGCCAGCAAATAAATCAAGGGAGTCAAGCAAAGTACACCTACCTGCAAGTGGCTTTTGACATGATATATAGTTAAGCCTTCAACTTTCATGAGCTTCAGCACACCCTTAGGAGTAGCTCCTGTAGATTAGAAAAAAAAAAAGAGCAACACATGAAGGACTGAAGCTTAGAATCTCTGGACTTAAGAAAGAGATACAAACGTACTTTCACTCCCACCAAGTTGGTTGACAGCATCCACGAAGGCCTCATGAAGTTCGGGAGTCCAACGCATTCGTGGCTTGGAAGGAGCAGATTTTGCTGAGAAAGAAGGGGCAGCACCAGCGCAATTTTCTTCAGATGAAGCAGGAAGTTGTTGATGGCCTTCGGATGGATGTCCTGGTAATTGCAAAGATGGTTTTGAAACCTGGAATGGCTCCTAAAGCAACAACATGAGACCCTAAGACACTCCTTGAATAAATTACTAATCTGTTTCCTCTGAAAGCTAATATTGATTTCAGTTATGAAAAGCTTAACCTTTGGCTCAGGATCTGGAACATTATCAGCAAGAAGGTCATTCAAATTAGAAGTTAAAGTATCATCATCACTGATTAGCTGGTCAGCCCACTCCTGCCAATCATTTTGCTTACAATATTCCTCAGATGTCATGATAGTGCAGGCACCACTTTCTACCCTACCACTATCGATGGAAGTATTTGCAGGAAAATCCAGAAAGCTTGGCACAGAATCAGTATGCCAGGAGGCACTGTTTTCATTAGGAAAATGGCTTGATGGTTTGGAAGGTAGTGGTCCACTATTTGAAGAAAATGGTGGCAATGTAGCCATGTTAGTTGATGAATGTGAAATAATGTGAGCATTTCTAGAATGCTTTTCATGAGGTGAAAGGGATGAATGGTGAAGAGCAGTTGAATATCCAGGAGAAGATGAAAAGATATGTCCAACTGCTCCGTTGTTATTTAAATGACCGGAATGAGTTAAAGGTCTACTCATCAGCCCTTCTTCTACAAAAGCAAGAGGTGAATCAGGCAACTTATTATATGTCTCTTCTAGGGGTGTTGGAAGGACTGCCAAGGATGAAGATAGTACTCCAGACATCCCCATGACATTGAGTTCCTCCGCACTTGATCTTTCAATGGATATAGAAGGACGGGCTTCCATTATTTGCCTTAATTTTTTACCAAAAAAGGAAAAACAGAAAATAATAGGTATCAGTTATCAGACAACCAATAAAATCTTAGACTTTGCATTCTCACTCCTAATGCTAACCAGCAAAGTACTTACAAATTGCTTTCAGCTATTGATGCCTGATGCAGACTTGTTGTCATCAATCTTCAGATCTGTGAAAGAAAAGGCACTCTTTAGTCTGTAAGTTAAAAATTTAGAAAATTAGTCCTTTAGTAAATCCTTATTTATCAATCCAATACTATAAACATGCCAAAGCTTGATAGTCAAATATAGATATACTATATGTAAACACCCATGTCAATGTTATATGAAAGATAAATATTCAACAATGATATAATTTGTAGTTCATAACGATTTCAGTCCACAAAGAATTCACAATCCCCAAAATCCTAAACCCTTGTTCTCTATCTGTCTTGCAAGTTTCAGGCTCACGTTCGGTTGTTTTGTGTACTTACAGTATTGAAAAATAAGAATCGTGAAGAAGTTCCAGTAACAAAAATTGTAAGGAAAAAACTACAAGGCACTCAGAATATGGAACCACCACTTTATTCTTGTGATCAATACTGGGATACAAAACAAACCTCATAAAATTTGGGAAATACACAATTGGTCAATGCTTACTTTTCAACCCCAAACAAAATAAACTTCCTGATGGTAGCTAAGAATCTGAATTCCCAAGGTGAAGATTCTGAGACCTAGTCTTTCGTTGTTAGCAATATCTATGGTTGCCAAGACAAGTTTGTCTATGACTGCTCTAGTAAATACAAAATAGAATTGGTATAGCTTCATTTCCATAACCAACTCTCCCTCCAAAGTGTGAGAAAAAAAAATTGTCTTAATTTAGGCATTTGAAACAATAACAACCAACAACTAATTCCTATAAGCTGTTATCAGCTAGACGAATTTGACAACTTTATTCCTTCCAATATCATCATCATAACATAGCGATTTACAAGCCATACATGACCCCCAAAAAAAAAAAATTCTGGTTCCAAATTATTATTGCTATTGAATCTTCTACTTAAAATTAAATAAATAAATAGAACTTAGTACGAGTGTTCTCTACCAATTATCTTTCGTTTCAGCTTCTTACCCTATTGGCTACTATCTCCACGAAGCTCACGTTAGAAGCTCAGAACAAGAAAGAGGGGGAGAGGGGAGGGGGGGTTAAAATAATCCCAAAAAAAAAATAAGCGAATTAAACACTCTCGCATAACAAACAACAAAATATGGCATAGAAATCAATTCAAACAGTCTCACATCACACTAATACAAATTAATAATAAATAAAATCATCACCAAAATAAAAAAGTTGACATGCCTCAAGATCGATTGAATTTCAAACAGAATTGAGAGAGAGAGAGAAAAAAAGCACCAGTTAGCAGGGGGAATCGGAGTGAAGACGCTGAAGAAGGCGATATTGAAGGGGAGGGAAATTGGCGATAAAATAGCGTGAGATTTCGCGGCGAGATGAAGGTGAGATAAAAAAACAAAGGAATTTGGAATACTTTATTTATTTTTCTTAAATTAGTTTTTCGGTCACCGGCGAAAATGAGAGGGGAGTCAAGACTCAAGAGGTTGTGACCGACGACAAGAAAATTAGAAAATGGTGCCCTTTGGAATTTGGATTGGAGAGGGTGTGTTGTTACACGCGCTAGTGAGGGAGGAGGATTTGTTACTTATTTGTTTGTGGCCTTATTGGTGTGTGCGTTGGTTTGTGCCCATGCATTGGCGAATAATTTGTTTGGTCGAGTCTCCAGTGTGTGTCAACTGTCAACAAAACAGTAAACAGTAACAGTGTAACACTAATGACTAAATAAGTCACTAACTCTTCTTTGATCCCCGCAGCTCCCTCTTTCAATCTCAGGCAAATATGTAAAATTCTGTGTAATATTCTTGTATATATTTTTTACTTTTATTTTAATATTTAAAGTAATTAATAAAAAACTTACAAAATTAAAAATGATATAGAAATTTATTTATAAATTTGATAAAACTATAAAAATAAATAAAATAATTTAACATTTTATATAATTAGTGTCTCAAATTAAATTTTTCATTTTAATATTTTTTTATGTTTATATTAGTATTATTTATTTTGTCGGTTGGAATAATAGGAATTTCTTTTATCCAAAAAATTTTTTGAGGTGAAAGAGAAGAGGGAATGGATCTTCTTAATTGTTAAAAAAAAGGGATAAGTACGATTTTGGTCCTTAAAGTTTAGCCCCAAAATCGATTTCGTCCCTCTTCTAGTTTTGAGTTTAAAATCGTCCTTAACGGTTTTTTTGGTATTAAATTCGTCCTTTTTAATAAAATTTTTAATTTAATTCCTAAACTACCCCTATTTTAATAAAAATTTTTTTTTAAATAATAAAATAAAACACGCGTGGGGTGGGAGAGGGGGAAAGGACGCAGGAGAGGGGGAGGGGGAAGGGGAAAGGGGGGAGGGTGACCGCCGCCGCCTCGCCCGCCTCCCCGCCTCTGCCTCCTTCTCCTCCTCTCATCTTCGCCGCGTCCGTGAACCGCCGCCGTGCCCTCCCGCCTCGCCCTCCTCGCCGCATCTGCTCCTCCTCTGCTCCTCCTCGCCCTTACCGCCGTGACCTCCTCCTCCTATACTCCTCCTCCTCTGTTGAATATTTGATTTGTTGAATCATTGTTGGTTTTGAGTTGTTGGTTTTCATTGATCTCTGTTTATTATTTGTTGTTGTGTTGGTAATGGTGGTGGTGGTGGTTGTGTTGGGGGGAAGGGGTGGAGACGCAGGCTGGTGGTGGGGGTGGAGGAAAGGGGTGACTGGGGGTGGAGGTGGGGGAAGGGGAGGCGAGGTGGGGGTGGAGGTGGGGGGAAGGGGAGGACGCGGTGTGGTGGTGGTGGTAGGGGGAAGGGGAGGCGGGGTGGGGTTGGAAGTGGAGGGAAGGGGTGACTGGGGGTGGGGGTGGGGGTGGGGGTGAAGGGGTGACTGGGGGTGGGGGTGGAAGTGGAGGGAAGGGGAGGACGCGGTGTGGTGGTGGTGGTGGGGGGAAGGGGAGGCGGGCTGGGGTTGGAAGTGGGGGGAAGGGGTGACTGGGGGTGGGGGTGGGGGGGAAGGGGAGGACGCAGTGTGGTGGTGGTGCTGGGGGAAAGGGGACGGCGGAGTGGGGTTGGAAGTGGGGGGAAGGGGACGCAGGATGGTGGTGGGGATGGTGGTGGAGGTGGGGATAGAGGGAGAGGGGAAAGGGGGAGGGTATTTTTGTCCAAAAAAAATAAAAAGGACGAATTTAATAAAAAAAAAAACGTTAAGGACGATTTTTAACCCAAAATTAGAAGAGGGACGAAATCGATTATGGGGCTAAACTTTAGGACCAAAATCGTACTTACCCCTTAAAAAAATTTAGAGTATAAAACGGATTTCTAATCCTTCATTATTCTCTCTCATATTTATTTTTAATCCCACTTATAAAATTGATGGTGAAATATCATATTTTATTTCCTCAATTGTTAAAAAAATTGAGAGAATTTATTTTCAAGAGAAGATACTTCAATCATAGTAGAAAACAAGAAAATTGGCTCTTGTAGGATTTTTAAGAAATTTGTTGATTTCTTTGGAAAGCATATCACTTCTCAGATTCCATGAATAGTTTTGGGATTTTTTTTTGTTTTGAGGTGTCAAAAATAAAAATTAGAATGTAATAATATTGATTCATATAAATATAAAAAAAAATTATTAATTCAAACGCTATACTTAAAAAATAGGAGTAGAAAAGACAAATGCTAATATGGTCCGTAAAAAATAAAAAGTATAATACTTTTTGAATTATAAAATATAAATTTTAAATTTTAAATTTTAAATTATAAATATGAATTATTGATATAAAATATAATAAATAAAAATTTGAGATTTATTTAATTAGTAAAAAGTATAGTACTCTTTATTTAATAACGAACATTTAAAGATGAATCAAATAGAAAAAGAAAAAACTGAAGATTTCACGCTGCACTTTTTGAAAATAATTATAATACACACTTGTATATACTATATACAATCAAATTCATTAAAACAAGTTTTCTTTTTCTCCATTCTAACCCCAATTCCATACTAAGAGATCAATAATAACAATAAGAAGAAGAAGAGTCATGATAGTAAAAAATTTGGGAAATTATGCTTGTAATACTTTCATATACGTTCTACCAACAAATGAAAATAATTAGATTCCTTAAAAGGAATGTGAGCAGAAATTGAAAATAAATTAATTTTGCTAAAACTATATACTTTTATAGTATCTCTATAATTGCCTTCAGTTTAAATTAAAATTAATAGTTATATGTGAGTGCTTATTTTACCTATATATATTGCTAATCCGGCATGTAGTTATTAATAATGATATCACAGTATTATATGAAAAATAATTTTTCATTAACGAATATGGTAATACATAATCTGTTAACAATTATTCGTTGAATTAATAAACGGCATATTATTGTAGTTCATGGTAGAATTCTATATAATATACCTTTGGTAAGGCTTTCACATTGGGGGACCAAACGAAGGTATCCTTTGTTAAGGCTTTCACATTGTTGTGTGCATGCATTACTAGCAGGGAATTTTTCTTTCACTTGCTTAAATAAAGTCTAATGGATTTTATGAAAGTTCATTCTTCCATTTGAATTATTAGTTTAATAATGGTGGAAATATCATCTTTTTTAAGGGGGAAAAAGTCAAAAAACCGAAACAATATCAAGGAAAACAATCATTTTTCTTAATAAACTCAAAAGAAAAACAAAAAGTATGTCTAAAATGAGCACAACAACTTTGTGTATATTAGATGTATCATATTTATATAAATTATCAGATAAAATTAAATAAAAATAAAAAATTAATATAAAAGAAGAACATTGATGGATCTTAATAAATACAAAATATTCTACTACATAAATAAATATTTTTTAGAATACAATATTTTAAATGATAACATAATATTTTATTTTTAAATAAATAAATATAAAACACATAAATACAAAAAAATATAAGTATTTTTTATTCTTTAAAATTAATTATTATGCAATAAAATTTTTATAATATTAAAAAATTATATTCAAATAATATTTTAAACAGCAACATAAAAATATAAAATAATTAAATTTTATTTTATATTACTCAACAAATAATTAGATTATTATATTCAAAATTTATTAACTAACTATTTTTGTTAAAAATATTATTATATAATCTTACTTTTTATTAAAATATTTGTGAAATTTAAAATATTCACAATTTTTTATAAAAATTACTTGTTTATTCTTTTGTACTTCTTTTTCTTTCTTAAACACTATAATTTCAACCAATTACCAATTAATGTTGGCTGTCCACACCGACCATGCATCCATTGCTTCGACAATCCTAAGTTTTAAATTTTAAATTTTAAATTCTAAATTCGAACTTTAAATTTAAAATTCTAACCCTAAATTTGTTATTCTAAATTTTAAATTTTAAATCTTAAATTTTATACCTTAAATTGATTTTATTTTATTTTATTTTCAAATTTTTTTACTTGAATTTTGGATATTTTATTATTTTTAATTTTAAATTTTTTTTTGTGTTTAATTATTTTTAGTTAATTTATTGACTGAAACAATGTTAGATCTCGAAATCTTTTTCAATACAAATATCAGTTTCTATAATTACATTAGCTGTCAGACTATAGCATTATTTATGTATAAAGATTTTTTTTACGGTAACTAATATATAGAAAAGTCAACAAATAAAACAAATTTATAAAAATAAACTTACTGTGTGAAACCTACGCTATACATATTAAATAAAGTCGAAAAATTAAATTTCACAAATATTTTGAAAAAAAAATTATATTATATAATAATATTTTTAACAAAAATAATTAGTTAATAAATTTTAAACATAATAATCTAATTATTTATTGAGTAATATAAAATAAAATTTAACTATTTTATATTTTATATTAGAATTTAAAATATCATTTAATATAATTTTTTAATATTATAAAAATTTTATTGCATAATAATTAATTTAATGAATAAAAAATACTTATTTTTTTCTTAATATGTTTTATATTTATTTATTTAAAAATAAAAAAATTATATTATCATTTAAAATATTATATATTAAAAAATATTTATTTATAGACTAAAATATTCTATATTAATTAAAGTCTATTCAGAAACAGGCAAATATAGCCTTGGCCCTCCACTTTTTTTAACAAAGTTTATAATTTTAAGTATATAAAATTATTATATATTATATAATTTTATTTAAAAAATAAAATAAATAATTATCTTAGATAAATAATTAAATTATTAAACTCAAAAATAAATAACAATCCTTAAATTGAAAAAAATATTATTGCCAATCACTTTTCGATTAAATAAATTTCTAAATTTTTAATCATTTAAACTTTTTTTCTCTTTTTAAATATTTTTTTTTTTAATTTTCACATCTATTATCATATAAAAATACTTTAATATTTATAATAACTAAAAAAATCTTTATATATTATAGTACCTACATGAAAGAAAATTATTTTAAAATTTATTTGTTTTTCTAATGATATTATATTAATAACATATTAAATAAATTCATTAAAATAATTATATTTTATATATTTTATTCATAAATATATTTTAATTAAATGCATATAACAAAGTTATTAAAATAATTTATTTATATTATTTTATAATATATTTTTTTATGATATAAAACATAAAAATATAATTTACTATCACAATAATATTTAATATAATAAAGTAAGCTAATAAAAAAATTATAAGAACTAAAATAAATTTTTTATATAACAAACACTTATTAGTATTTTTTTAATAAAAAAATATTAGTTATAATTATATATTAATGAATATATAATATTATATTTGATTATATAATATTTTAATTTTCGATTCCTCATCTACTAAATTTTTGAATCCGTCTCTAAATTTATCAATACTTTTTTTTATATTAATTTTTTATTTTTATTTAATAAAATATGATCATTTATATAAATATGGCATATCTAATACTTACAAAATTATCGTGTTCGTTTTAAATATATCCAAAAAAAAACCCAACAATTAAGCCATTAATGAAGTTGTGATTAAGTTATAAAGTTAGTCCCAAAAAATTGGTAACGAAAGTGTGAATATATTATTATAAAAAAAATTTTGATTATTTGTTATGTTAGGCTTGATTATTTTGCTATAGAAAAATTTAATTACTTTTATGTGCAACTATTTTATTGAAATTAACATTTTTAATGTACATTTTGAGCTCATTAATTATAGATCATGAATTGATTTTATCCATAACTGCTAAATGTGACTAAATGAAAATAAATTGTAGTTAAATGGATACACTTTCCTTCTCTTAAGTTTATTTTAATCTCCCACGAACCTCGTCTCAGTAACAACGAGAAGTACGTTGCCAAAATGGAATGAACCGTAAAGATACAAAATTATTATTATAATCAAAAGGAGAAGATACTAAAAACAAAATCATTACATAATATTATGAGTATTTATTTTTTGGTCTCTAACAAATTTTGTACCAGATATTTTAGTCCTTAATTAAAATTAATTACTCGATTGATTTTTAACAATTAATTTTATCAGTTATTTAAATTTTTTGTTCCGTCAACTCTAAGAGAGAATAAAATAATCTCTGACAATTCTAACAGAAAACAAAATGATTCCTGACTTCCTCTGTTCGAAAACAACACTAATATCCTCCAATTTTCATCATATCTTGCATAACTCTAATAGTCTAACACTGCAACTTTAAGCTATACAATGCACACTCTACAACTTCAATGTTCACAAGAAAAAAAATTCTCAACTTGTTCTCAACTAATTCATACTCAGAAAACTAATGGACTATGTCTTTCAAGTACTTGTCGTCTTTGTTGGATCCCATGAATCTAGACAGCAAGTCCAATTTGTTAAAACCCATCGTCGTTGTCACTACTCCCTCCTCCTCTGCCTTATCATCTCCATGACCACATTGTCTACCACTCCGATCGCTTCCTTCAACTTCTTCTCCAAACCAATATTCAGTAATCGCTTCAGTTTCCATATGAGCCTCGCTGTACTGATAGTTTGGATGCGAGGTCGAAACTATCTGCTAGCTTGAACTTCGGGAGAGAAGGAATGAAGTACTCAGGGTCCATTCCAAATGAGAATTTTCATATGATGTCGAAAGAGAATCTTCTCATGATATCCTAATGTCCAACAATCCATATTACTTGCCGGAGAGTGGAGAAAGGTATGCCCTTAGGGTAGTTATAGAACTTGGTCTTGAGGATGTGGTGGATATTGTCAGGGTTGGAGGTGATACTGTTATCGAGGATGTGGAGGTAGATGCTTCTGGTGGATGAGATGCGGAGGAGGTGGATGTACCAGTCACAGAAATTTGGGAAGTGTGTGGTTTATGACATGTTGAGGTAGGAGTGACACAAGTGGCTGTTACACCATGTCTTGATCTTGGAGTTAAAGAGGAGGGAGGAAAAGATGGAGAAAAAGACTCTGAAGGTGAAGAAGGATAATATAAATGTTAGAGTTATGCGAGATATGATGGAAATTGGGGGAAAACGGTGTCATTTCTGAACAAAGGGAATCAGGAATTATTTTGTCTCTTGTTAGAATTGTCAGTGACCATTTTATCTTCTGTTAGAATTGATTGAGCAAAGGATCTAAGTGACTGACGAAGTTAATTGTTAAAGACCAATCGAATAATTAATTTTAGTTAGAGACTAAAGTGTCTGATTCAAAATTCTTGGGAGATATAGTTTGGACGACAATTTTTTTTCCTAAAGGAGAGTTGTAAGCATGGTCCTTGATGGAGGATTTTTATTATAAAAGAAAGAATAGTAAAATAGTATATATGATATTCTATAATCATCCCTGCCATTAGCGCATATAAATATAGGAAGAGTTTCTAGTGTATCTAAAATATCGGTGTTCTAATTATTTTAACCGTTGATTTGAATTATAAAAAATATATATTAATTAAAATCAACGGTTAAAATAACTGGAATACTGATGTTCCAATATACTTGAAATTTTTCCATAAATATATATATGTGCCTTAGTATGTAATGTGCATGAAGGGTGAAGTAAGTGATAGAAGCATAAAAGAAAGTCTTACGTGCGCATGCGCGTATGTGAGCGACACAAGAAAGAGAAAAGTGACTTTAGTGAGTTTTAGTATTTTTTTTTTACATATATCTAAAAGAGTAATATATTTTTCTTCTTGTATTTAAGAATTTGTAAATTTTTCATATAATCATAATATACACAAAATATAGGAGGATAGTTTAAAATATTAATTAAAGACAGATAAATATAATAGCTTCTACTATCATTGTACTACAACTGGTTGTAATGTGAAAAAGAGAGTGGAGCAATATCTCGATGATTTTATCCATGTGGTAAGTGGTAACCATTTATGAGAGCTTGTATCTTCACGATTTGTCACCGATTTTTGATAAACCACAATTTTATGGGTTATTTTGTATTGTATTTGGTGAATTTTGTTAATTTTTTTTCATTTACTCAACAAAATAGCATAGTTTCATGAATTTCTCCTAATTGTGTTTAATGGTTAAAAACATGCTTTTTAGATTTTTAATTAGTTAAATTTAATTTACTTTGATTCTACTCGATACCTTGATATGTTTGTTAGTGATTTCAGGATTAAATGGGGCAAGGAATGGATCAAAAGAGTGAAGAGAAAAGCATGCAAGATGGAGAATTCATGGAAAATGAGGATTTGGAAATTCAACGCGACGCGTACGCGTGCTCGACGCGTGCGCGCGAAGAAGAAATTTGTCAAGGCAATGCGTATGCGTGATGAAGAAAGTTGCCAGCGACGCGTACGCGTTACCCACGCGTATGCGTGACAAGCATCACGTGGCCTCATTAAAGGTAACACGTTGGGGGCGATTTTTGGACTGGCTAAAGTCAAAATCCACTCATTTCTGAAGCTATTTGATGCAAAATTCATGAAGAAACAAAGGGGAGGACGAAGGAATAGTTTAGAAACATGCTTTAGGTCATATTCTAGAGAGAGAAGCTCTCTCTTCTCTCTAGAGTTAGGTTAGATTAGGGTAGATTCCTCTTAGATTTATGTTTAATTGCTTGTTTTGATTTAGTTTTCTCTACTTTTCCTTGTTCCATTGCTTTAATCTTCTTAGTCTTCTTGTTAATTTTCCTTTCATGTCACTTTCACGTTTATGAACTCCTTGTTGAATTTTATTTCCATTAATACAATTTAATGTTTCTTTGTTTAATGTTGCTTAATCTAGTTGTTATCATTGTTATCTTGCATTTAGTAGTTGTTAGATTTTATATTTCTAGTCAATTTACCTTGCTTTCTTTTTGTACCTTCCAAGTGTTTGATAAAATGCTTGGTTAGATTTTAAAATAGATTTTTGTGTTCTCTGCTTGGATGGAGTAATTTGGAGACTCTTGAATTATCAAAGTCTCTTGTTGATTGGTGATTGAAAGTTGCTACTTGGCTTGAGCTTTACTAAACCTAGTCTTTGATTAGGACTTGCGAACTTAAGTTGATTTTGCTCACTTGACTTTCCTTCAATTATTAGAGGTTAACTAAGTGAGAGCAAAAGACAATTACCATCACAATTGACGATGATGATGGGATAGGAATTCCGATTCTCAACCCTTGCTAGGACTTTTCTTAGTTGTTAGTTTATTTTCTTATTATTTACATTACTTGTCTCTTATTACAAAAACCCCAAAAGATACATTTTCATAGCCAATAATTGGACACTTCCCTGTAATTCCTTAAGAGACGACCCGAGGTTTAAATAATTCGGTTATTTTTATTGGTTTGCATTGTGACAAACAAATTAAACGTTGACCGAGGATTATTTGTTAGTTTAGAACTATAGTTGCAGGTGATTTTATTGAGAAATTTTTACCGACATTTATCCTCCGTCATATTTTGGCGCCGTTACCGGGGATTTGCAAATGTGTGCCTTATTATTGGTTATTGTATATATTGTGAATATGTTCTCCTTTTGCTTCTTTGTTAGTTTTTGTTAGTTTTAGGAGTTTATTTTCATTAGTTCTTATTAGTGTTTGTTTTTATTTTCTCTTGCTACTATGAATTCTCATCCCTTTGGCTATGAGTGTGGTTACAACTATGTTGTAGGAAATTAGAACTACAATGAGAACATGCATCAAGGATGGGACAATCAAAGGTGGGAGGAGCATCGAGCATATGATCAACCTTTTTGGCAACAACCTCCTCCAACTTACTATGAGCAAAAGCCATTCAAAGATGCATACCAATCCGATGGCTATGGTGGACCTCCTTGTGATTATCAATCATAACCACCATATGCCTATGAACCTCCTCCACAACATAGCCCTCAACCATACTCACAAGCCTCATACCACCAAACACCTTCATATGACCCTAATTCTTATCCACCATACCAACCACCAGACAAACCATATGAGCCATATTTAGAACCATAACAATTCTAACATCAATACTCCCTAGAACTACCTCAATATACACCACCTCCATATCCTTATCAAGATGAACCACCTCCCTATCATGAACCCTTCCTCCCAAGAAATGAACCCTTATATCCACTCCAATCTCCAATGGATGACACCCTTGATCTTGTTCTTCAAGGGCAAAGAGAGATGCAAAGGACGGTATTAGAGTTCATGGCTACTTTGACTGAGGTAGTAGATAACTTAGCCTCCCTATGCTTCGACACTCAAAGCACTCTCATGGCCGCATGTGGAGAATCTAATGAGGAGCGTAGCATGAAGGAGAGATTAGAAACTCCAGTGGAAAATAAGGAATGTGACTTTGTATTGGAGCAATTGGAGGAAGCCGTAATTGTTAAAGAGAAAGAAGTGGTTGAAGACTTAGGAGATGCTGAACCTCTATGGAAATCTAGAGTTGTAGAGTATTCCTCCAAGAAGCTTGAAGTTGATGTTGAAGAGGATAGTGCACAACCTACAAGGCATGTTCTCTATGAAAAATTGGATGGAATAGATTAAGAGGCAAGTTCCCTTAGTGATGATGATAATGAATCAAGCCCTCCTAGTAATGAATTTGCATCCACAAGTGAACTCTTTGAGTTTGAAGAACCTTCTCCCGATGAAATTGAAAGCAACATTGAGGTGGATTTCTCTCAACCTCCTATTTATGAATTGAGTGACGGAGAAGAGTTGGATGAATTCGGTGAGGAAGAGCTTGAAGGTGAAGAATCTTTTCAAAAGGTGGAAGTCCTCTGGAAAGGTTGGACGGGAGTTAAATATTCTTTATCAAGATCGTTGGAGACTTCTCTACCTAGGTTGTCATCTACTCCTTCATTTGAGTAAGTAAAACTTATCTCTCTTAGCTTTATTGTCCCACTTGAGTATGGTATGCTTGAAACGGATGGCCAACTTAGGAGGCTTTGTGGAATGAAGTGTAAGAGAAGAACATTTAATGATTGGCATTACAAATCAAGACTCATCAAGGTTGGGATTTCAAGAGCTAGATGCAAGGGTTGGAGTAGTGCTCAATTGGTTGGATCTAAGAGAAGAGTTTGGTACTTTATTGAGAATTCGGCTTGCTTACCACCCGAGTGGAATCACAAGAATCGCTTTGAAGACAGGTGCGAAAATAAGATATGGAATCCCGGATTACAACATGAATGCCAACTTTGGGAGCTCATATCTTGTGGAGAACCTCACCAAGGCTTGGTGAAGTTGGTTGGAAATTCTGACAACCGTTTGAGGAGCAAGCATCCTTGGAAGTTCAAGGATGAGTACAAGCATAAGCCACCATGACAAGGAGCTCACCAAAATGTCCAACTTACGGACAATAAATAAAAGTGCTAGGTGGGAGACACCCCACCATGCTAATCTCTTTCTATTTCTCTCGTAGATATAATCAATGAATGAATTGAGTTGCCATTGTTAGATAGTTTTCTTCTTTCCATACTCTTATATATCTTGCTTTGATTGCTTGTTAGATTTATGTTTGAGTTGGGATAGTTATTTTGAATTGCATTTTGGTTGAATTGAAAGTGTTGTTTGAATAATCTTTAGAAAAATATTTTTTTCGAAAACTTAAAAAATTTTTTGGTTAAGTTTAAGTTTTGGTTGGTCTAGAGTGCTTATAGGTTAGGAGAGTATTTAATTCTGTTTTTATGCTTCTTTGTTAAAAAAAAAGTGCATCTCATGCGTGCGCATGGCCGACGCGCATGCGTTGTATCTTAATGCTGCAGTACTAAAAACAGAGAGTTGTGCGACAAGTGTGCCGAAACTGTGCGTTTAGCACAATTTCGTCCTACGCGTGCGTGTAGTCCACGCGCACGCGTCATACCCTCTTTTCCCCTATCACGCCCACGCATGATCATGCGTACGCGTCGAGGCCCCGATTGCTCCTGCGATGCTCACGTAGTAGCCACGCCGACGCGTGGGTTTAAAATTGATAACCCCTGACGCGAGGAGCCCTAGCTCATTCACGTGAACCCCCCCTCTCTCCCTCCAACATCTCTCTGTCTTCACTTTTCTCCTCCTACCTCCATAACAACCACCATCAACCACACACCACCACCGCTTCAACGACCCCAAACCGCCGACCCACCCCTCCTTCTTCTAATTTCTCTTCTTTCTTTTCTTCCTTCTCTCTCCCTCTCCACCGTTCACATTCTCTCCTGCCACCATGCACCGCCACAGCCGCCCATTGCCGCCGGTGACCTCCACCCTCTAACTACAACCAACCACCTTCTTTTCCCTTTCTTCTCTATCTATTTCCCCTAATCACCTCTGCTTCTGCGAACCAAACCCTGCTTCCCTGTCTCAACCGCCGGTTATGTTCCCGCCACCATCGGACCGCCGCTTCCGCCGCCTCTGGGCCAGTAGCTCCCCCATCCTTTCCATTTCCATTTTTGTCTTCATCCAGGTTCAGTCCCTCTGCCATTTTCAATTTTTGTTAATTAAGTTTGATTTTGATTTTAGTAGTTTGTTTAATTTATGTTTAATTAGTTAGTTTAGAATTGCATGTGGTTAGGTAGTTTTAGTTGAATTGGTAGTGGATGGTTTATTATTTTTGCTTTTTATGTAGTTTGAATGGCTAAATGCTTAATTGCTTCATGAATGTGATGATGTTGTTGCTTTTCTCTTACCAATATACACATTGTGTTGATGCTTTTGATTGCTGCTTATGTTTGATTATTTACTTTAGTTCATATGAAATTATAGTTACGGCTTTTGTTTGATTTATCTTGAATTCATATGGATTGAATCTCCTGCTTGTCTGTATTTTGGGAATGTTCAATTTACTGCCAGAATGCTGCCAAAATTTTCCGAATTTTTTTTGTGCTATTAATTTTCAATTTGTGAATTGAAGTTGGTACATTTTGACTTTGGTTTCATTTGGTTATTACCAAGTCCCATTCATAATTTGATTAGCTATCATTCCCGCTCTTTTAATTCCCGTATGTTGTATTACATCATTGGCGCAATCAAGGAACTATTTGACGGATTTCTGTGTCGAATAGAACCTTGATTGACCAAGTGATTCTGAACATCTTTTATACTCTTAATTTCTGTTCTGTCTGCTTGATTGTATACTGTTTGTCTTTTAATTCCTCTGCTTTTAATTGATATTCGGTATTCTGTGAATTCTGTTTTTCAGGATGTCTGACAGAGGAAAAGGCAAAGCGAAGGCCACCTCCAGTAAGAGGAAGAGATCACAACCATCCGCTGAGTCAGCGAAAGTGGCTTTATCTGAGCGGCGGCTTTCTGACAAGGAGAAGGCTGACCAAGCTACGCCATCCTCCAATTCAGTTAAGTTCGCCAACCTGTACTGTGAGCTCAGATTTCCGCAGTTTCTGTAGCGGAAACTCGTTTTGGAGAATAAATTAGTTATACCCTCCGATATGATGTCGTTTACTGAGCGTCGGATTGAGGAACACGGTTGGGTATTTCTGGATAGAGACTTAGTGCGAGTGAATGAATCTTGGGTCCGGGAGTTTTACAGTAATTATTACCGGGCGACCCTTAATGCAGTTCTTCTCAGAGATAGACAGATTCTGGTGACAGAGGAAGCTATTGAGGCGATCCTCCATTTTTGGCCGAAGATCAGTGATAAAGACGACTTCGATAAGGTCGAGGAAGCGATGCATTGTATGACTTTTGATTGGGATGCAGTGCGCCAGGTTGTTGCTATTAGTCTTGATGTTCCTTTGGAGTATGGTCATTCTAAACTAGGTCCCAAAGGCATCAAGTTTGAGTATCTGACGCAGGAGGCTAAGGTATGGCAGCAGATCCTGACTACTTATGTCATGCCTAGCATTCATGCGACTGAGGTTTCGGCCGACATGATTGCATTGATATGGTGTGTCTTGGAGGGGAAGGAACTCTTCCTTCCAAGACTCATCAAGAGATACATGGCCCAGGCCTACATCCGAGGCATCCTGGCATTCCCATGTTTGATCACACAGTTAGCTCACCAGGCTGAGGTACCCTGGGAGCAAGGGATGAGACACCTGGAGTCCACAGCAAGAACGAGAAAGTTATTCCTTGGGGAAACTGGTTCGATGATCGTCCAATGGCTCGGCGCCGACACCGAGCTGCCATAGCCGCAGCTACTGAACCGGCTACTTCTTCAGCTGCATCAGCACCATCATCACCTTCTAGAGCAGCACCATCATCCACATCTCAGCCGATGTACCGTCTAGTGCAGCGTCTCTTTGAAAATGTCGCAACAAGCGACGTTATCAGCACTTGAGGCGGGTTGTGACTTCTGGCGGCGCTGATATCCCCTCTAAGCCTGACACCCCATCCAATCGGCCAGACGAGGAGGAGGCTTAGTCAAAGGAGACCCATCACGAGGCCCTTGTACAGACACAGGCTCCTACCGAGCAGTAGACAGAGCCGGAGGCACATCCACCCACAGCGACGGTAGAGATGCAGGCGTTGACCCCTCTCACCCGACTTGATCTGAAGAGCATCGAGGATGATGCTATCATTTAAGTGTGGGGAGGTCACTGTTATCGACAGAGTTATATTTTGCTGAACCATTCCAGACATTCCTGCTTTTATTTTGTTTAACTTTTCAGTATTTGCATTTTTACTTTACTACACTTTTGGATTCTTGTATATATTAGTTATTTTGAATACTTTTTAGTTTGTTGTATTTTGCACTTTTACTTGTATATACCTTAGATTTCTAGTTTGATTTGCACTTTTTAGTTTGATAGTATATATATATATATATATATATATATGTATGTATGTATGTATGTATGTATGTATGTATGTATGTATGTATGTATGTATGTATGTATAGTACTTTAGTTTATTAGTTGTGATTGGAAAAATGCGCATAATTGAGCTTAGTTTATTCCGTTGCATATGAGAAATTGATTTGGTTGAAAATAGGATTAAACTAGGAATTTTTAACTTTTCACAATCACATCATATCATTTAGTATATATATAATAAATATTGGTCAATTTGATGAAATTTTCAAGGAATGTTTCTTTTTCTTAAAAAGGGCATGAAGATTCAAATTGATTTGAGTTGTAACTTTTTGAAACTTGCATCATGTATATATATATATATATATATATAGCTTGGAATATGGTTTTTGAGCTAAGAACACACAACCCGTGAGTTTTTGAGCCTAATTGCATGGTTACATTATTTAACCATGATTTTAATTATTGTGTGTTTTCTTCTCTATGATTGTAATCTTTGGTTTGCTCCATTCTATATGTCCATTATTTAGTGTATATTCATGCATTTATGTGATTGAGGCCATCATTTGATTATAGCTCACTTGACCCAAATATCCTACCATTTCATTTATCTTTGTTTGCCACTTTGAGCCTTTTTAACCCCCTTTTGTTCTTTATATTACCACATCACTAGCCTTAAGCAAAAAAATAATTAATTGTCCTATTTGAATCTTTAGTTAGCTTAAGATAGTGAGTGTGTGTCAACTAAGTGTGGGAAAATGTGGGAACTTTGGTTGATGAGAATGTGTTTTATTTTTATTGAGAAATATTGAGAATTTGGGTGTATACCCATGTGAAAGTATAGAAACCATATGCATTGATATCCTTTGTATATTGGTGCACGAAATTGTGATCTCAGGCAACGGCGCTAGAAACTCTGTACGCACGTCTTAATAAATCGTTTTTCATTCACAACTTCGATACAACTAACCAGCAAGTGCACTAGGTCGTCCAAGTAATAAACCTTACGTGAGTAAGGGTCGATCCCACGGAGATTGTTGGTATGAAGCAAGCTATGGTCATCTTGTAAATCTCAGTCAGGCGGATATCAAATAGTTATGGAGTTTTCAAAAATTATAATAAATAAATAGAAAATAAGATAGAAATACTTATGTATATCATTGGTGAGAATTTCAGATAAGCGTATGGAGATGCGTTCATTCCTCTGAACTTCTACTTTCCTGCTGTCTTCATCCAATCAGTCTTACTCATTTCCATGGCTGGCTTTATGTAAGGACATCACCATTGTCAATGGCTACTTTTCATCCTCTCTGGAAAATGGTCCGATGCGCTATCACTGCATGGCTAATCGTCTGGAGGCATCACCGTGGTCAATGGTTGCGTCCTATCCTCTTGTGAAAATGGTCCAAATGCTCTATCACAGCACGGCTAATCATCTGAGGTTATCGATCATACTGGAATAGGATTCACCCTCCTTTTGCGTTTGTCACTACGCCCAGCACTCGCGAGTTTGAAGTACATCACAGTCATTCAATCCCAGAGTCCTACTCGGAATACCACAGACAAGGTTTAGACTTTCCGGACTCTCATGAATGCCGCCATCAATCTGGCTTATGCCACGAAGATTCTGATTAAGAGATCCAAGAGATAATCATCCAATCTAAGGTGGAACGGAAGTGGTTGTCAGGCACGCGTTCGTGGGGGAATGATGATGATTGTCACGTTCATCACATTCATATTGAAGTGCGAATGAATATCTTAGAAGCGGAATAAGTTGAATTGAATAGAAAAATAGTAGTACTTTGCATTAATCTTTGAGGAACAGCAGAGCTCCACACCTTAATCTATGGGGGTGTAGAAACTCTACCGTTGAAAATACATAAGTGAAAGGTCCAGGCATGGCCAAATGGCCAGCCCCTCTGATCTAAGAACCAGACATCCCAAGATGTCTAATACAATAGTAAAAAGTCCTATTTATACCAAACTAGTTACTAGGGTTTACAGAAGTAAGTAATTGATGCATAAATCCACTTCCGGGGCCCACTTGGTGTGTGCTTGGGCTGAGCTTGAAGTTTCCACATGGAGAGGTCATTCTTGGAGTTGAACGCCAGTTTGTAACGTATTTCTGGCGTTCAATTCTGGCTTGTAACGTGATTCTGGCGTTTAACTCCAGACAGTAGCGTAGAACTGGCGTTCAACGCCCTTTTATGTCGTCTAAACTCAGCCAAAGTATGGACTATTATATATTTCTGGAAATCCCTGGATGTCTACTTTCCAACACAATTGGAAGCGCACCATTTTGAGTTTTGTAGCTCCAGAAAATTCACTTTGAGTGCAGAAAGGTCAGAATCCAACAGCATCAGCAGTCATTCTTCAACTTCTGAATCTGATTTTTGCTCAAGTCCCTCAATTTCAGCCAGAAAATACCTGAAATCACAGAAAAATATACAAACTCATAGTAAAGTCCAGAAATGTGAATTTAACATAAAAACTAATGAAAACATCCCTAAAAGTAACTAGATTCTACTAAAAATATACTAAAAACAATGTCAAAAAGCGTATAAATTATCCGCTCATCACAACACCAAACTTAAATTGTTGCTTGTCCCCAAGCAACTGAAAATCAAATAGGATAAAAAGAAGAGAATATACTATAAATTCTAAACTATCAATGAAAGATAGCTCCAATCAGATGAGCGGGACTTGTAGCTTTTTGCCTATTGAATAGTTTTGGCATCTCACTTCATCCATTAAAGTTCAGAATGATTGGCATCTATAGGAACTCAGAGTTCAGATAGTGTTATTGTTTCTCCTAGTTTACTATGTTGATTCTTGAACACAGCTACTTTATGAGTCTTGGCCGTGGCCCTAAGCACTTTGTTTTCCAGTATTACCACCGGATACATAAATGCCACAGACACATAGTTGGGTGAACCTTTTCAGATTGTGACTCAGCTTTGCTAAAGTCCCCAATTAGAGGTGTACAGGGTTCTTAAGCACACTCTTTTTTTGCTTTGGACCTTGACTTTAACCGCTCAGTCTCAAGTTCTCACTTGACACCTTCACGCCACAAGCACATGGTTATGGACAGCTTGGTTTAGCCGCTTAGGCCAGGATTTTATTTCTTTAGGCCATCCTATCCACTGATGCTCAAAGCCTTGGGATCTTTTTTATTTACCCTTGCCTTTTGGTTTTAAGGGTTACTGGCTTTTTGCTCTTGCCTCTTGGTTTTAAGAGCTTTTGGCTTTTTCTGCTTGCTTTTTCTCTTTTTTTTTTTTCTTTTTTTCTAATTTTTTTTTCTAATTTTTTTTCTGCAAGCTTGTTCTTTGCTGCTTTTTCTTGCTTCAAGAATCATTTTTATGATTTTTTTAGATTATCAAATAACATGTCTCCTTGTCATCATTCTTTCAAGAGCCAACATATTTAACATTCTTAAACAACAACTTCAAAATATATATGCACTGTTCAAGCATTCATTCAGAAAACAAAAAGTATTATCACCACATCAATATAATTAAACTAAGTTCAAGGATAAATTCGAAACTCATGTACTTCTTGTTCTTTTGAATTAAAAAAGTTTTATTTAAGAGAGGTGATGGATTCATAGGACATTCATAACTTTAAGACATAGTTACTAAATACTAATGATCATGTAATAAGACACAAACATAGATAAGCACTTAACATAAAGAAAACGAAAAACAGAGAATGTAAAAACAAGGAATGAATCCACCTTAGTGATGGTGGCGTTTCCTTCTTGAGGAACCAATGATGTCCTTGAGCTCTTCTATGTCTCTTCCTTGTCTTTGTTGCTCCTCCCTCATTGCTTTTTGATCTTCTCTTATTTCATGAAGGATGATGGAGTGCTCTTGATGTTCCACCCTTAGTTGTCCCATGTTGGAACTTAATTCTCCTAGGGAGGTGTTGATTTGCTCCCAATAGTTTTGTGGAGGAAGATGCATTTGAGGCATCTCCGGGATCTCATGGTGATGAGCTTCATGCGTCTCTTGAGATCCATGAATGGACTCTCTTGCTTGCTCCATCCTTTTCTTAGTGATGGGCTTCTCTTCCTCAATGGGAATGTCTCCTTCTATGAAAGCTCCAACTGAGTAACATAGATGGCAAATAAGATGAGGAAAAGCTAGCCTTGCCATGGGGGAGGACTTTTCGGCTATTTTGTAGAGTTTAAGGGAGATGACTTCATAAACTTCTACTTCCTCACCAGTCATGATGCTATGAATCATGATGGCCCGATCCACAGTAACTTCAGATCGGTTGCTAGTGGGGATGATGGAGCATTGGATGAACTCTAACCATCCTCTAGCCACAGGCTTGAGGTCCAGTCTTCTTAGTTGAACCGGCTTGCCTTTGGAGTCAATCTTCCATTGAGCTCCTTCCACACATATGTCCATGAGGACTTGGTCCAACCTTTGATTAAAGTTGACCCTTCTAGTGTAGGGGCGTGCATCTCCTTGCATCATGGGCAAGTTAAACGCCAACCTCACGTTTTCCGGACTAAAATCTAAGTATTTCCCCCGAACCATTGTAATATAATTCTTTGGATTCGGGTTTTTACTTTGATCATGGTTCTTGGTGATCCATGCATTGGCATAGAACTCTTGAACCATTAGGATGCCGACTTGTTGGATGGGGTTTGTTAGAGCTTCCCAACCTCTTCTTTGGATTTCATGTCGGATCTCCGGATACTCATTTCTCTTGAGCTTGAAAGGGACCTCGGGGATCACCTTCTTCTTGGCCACAACATCATAGAAGTGGTCTTGATGAGCTTTGGAGATGAATCTTTCCATCTCCCATGACTCGGAGGTGGAAGCTTTTGTCTTCCCTTTCCCTTTTCTAGAGAATTCTCCGGTCTTGGGTGCCATCAATGGTAATGGAAAAACAAAAAGCTTATGCTTTTACCACACCAAACTTAGAATATTGCTCGCCCTCGAGCAAGAGAAGAAAGAATAGTAGAAGAAGAAGAAGAAAATGGGGGAGAGGGAAAGAGAGATGTGTTTCGGCCAAGAAGAGGAGGAGAGGGTTGTGTTGTGTGAAAATGAGGAAGAATGGAGGGCTATATATAGGGAAGGGTGGGGGGGGTAAGGTTCGGCCATAAGGGTGGGTTTTGGGTGGGAAATTGATTTTGAATTTTGAAGGTAGGTGGAGTTTATGAGGTAGGTTTATGGGGAAGAGTGGATGGATGTGAGTGGTGGTAGGTGGGGATAGGGAAGGGAGATTGAGGTGATTGGTGAAGAGTTTTGGGGAAGAGTGTTTATTGGGAAGAGATGATGAACATGGAGAAGAGGGAAGAGAGTGAGTGGTGGTAGGTGGGGATCTTGTGGGGTCCACAGATGCTGAGATGATCCTGTGGGGTCCACAGATCCTGAGGTGTCAAGGAATTGCATCCCTGCACCAATTAGGCATGTAAAATGCCTTTGCATGCAATTGTGGCGTTTAAACGCCGAACTGATGCTTGTTCTGGGCATTCAACGCCCAGATGCAGCATATTTCTGGCGTTGAACGCCAGTTCTATGCTTGTTTCTAGCGTTCAGCGCCAGCTCTTCTTAACTGCGCATTTCTGGCGTCTGGACGCCAGGATGCTGCTTGTTTCTGGCGTTCAACACCAGAAACATGCTCTGTTCTGGCGTTGAACGCCAGACAGATGCTCCTTACTGGCGTTTAAACGCCAGTGAGATCCTCCTCCAGGGTGTGATTTTTCTTCTGCTGTTTTTGATTCCGTTTTCAGTTTTTATATTTATTTTGTGACTCCACATGATCATGAACCTAATAAAACATGAAATAACAATAAAAATAAATTAAAATTAGATAAATAAAAATTAGGTTGCCTCTCAACAAGCGCTTCTTTAATGTCAATAGCTTGCAGTGGGCTCTCATGGAGCCTCACAGATGTTCAGAGCATTGTTGAGACTCCCCAACACCAAACTCAGAGTTTGGATATGGGAGTTCAACACCAAACTTAGAGTTTAGTTGTGGCCTCCCAACACCAAACTTAGAGTTTGACTGTGGAGGTTCTGGTTGACTCTGTTTTGAGAGAAGCTTACTGTGCCTCTTTTCCATGTTTACAGAAGGATGTCCTTGAGTTTTAAACTCAAGGGAGTCCTCATTCAATTGAAGGACTAGTTCACCTCTGACAACATCAATCACAGCTCTTGCTGTGGCTAGGAAGGGTCTTCCAAGGATGATGGATTCATCCTCATCCTTCCCAGTATCTAGGATTATGAAATCAGCAGGGATGTAAAGGCCTTCAACCTTTACTAACACATCCTCTACTTGTCCATAAGCTTGTTTTCTTGAATTGTCTGCCATCTCCAATGAGATTTTAGCAGCTTGCACCCCAAAGATTCCCAGTTTCTCTATTACAGAGAGGGGCATGAGGTTTATCCCTGAACCAAGGTCACACAGAGCCTTAAAGATCATGGTGCCTATGGTACAAGGTATTAGGAACTTTCCAGGATCCTGTTTCTTCTGAGGCAATCTCAGTTGCTCCAGATCACTCAGTTCATTGGTGAACAAGGGAGATTCATCTTCCCAGGTCTCATTACCAAATAAACTTGCATTCAGCTTCATGATTGCACCAGGGTACTTGGCAACTTGCTCTTCAGTAACATCCTCATTCTCTTTAGAAGAAGAATACTCATCAGAGCTCATGAATGGCATAAGGAGGTTCAATGAAATCTCTATGGTCTCTAGATGAGTCTCAGATTCCTTTGGTTCCTCAGAGAAAAGCTCCTTATTGATCACTGGACGTCCCAGGGGGTCTTCCTCCTTGGGATTCACGTCCTCCCCTTCCTCTCTAGGTTCGGCCGTGTTGACTATTTCAATGGCCTTGCACTCTTCTTTTGGATTTTCTTCTGTATTGCTTGGGAGAGTACTAGGAGGGATTTCAGTGATCCTTTTACTCAGCTGGCCCACTTGTGCCTCCAAATTTCTAATTGAGGACCTTGTTTCATTCATGAAACTTACAGTGGCCTTAGATAGATCAGAGACTAAGTTTGCTAAATTAGAAGTATTTTGTTCAGAGTTCTCTATCTGTTGTTGAGTGGATGATGGGAAAGGTTTACTATTGTTAAACCTATTTCTTCCACCATTATTAAAGCCTTGTTGAGGCTTTTGTTGATCCTTCCATGAGAAATTTGGATGATTTCTCCATGATGAATTATAGGTGTTTTCATAAGGTTCACCCATGTAATTTACCTCTGCTATTGCAGGGTTCTCAGGATCATAAGCTTCTTCTTCAGAAGACGCCTCTTGAGTACTGTTGGAAGCAGCTTGCATTCCATTCAGACTCTGAGAAATCATATTGACTTGCTGAGTCAATATTTTGTTCTGAGCCAATATGGCATTCAGAGTATCAATTTCAAGAACTCCCTTCTTCTGAGGCGTCCCATTACTCACGGGATTCCTCTCAGAAGTGTACATGAACTGGTTATTAGCAACCATGTCAATGAGTTCTTGAGCTTCTGCAGGCATTTTCTTTAGGTGAATGGATCCACCTGCAGAAGTATCCAATGACATCTTAACTGATTCAGACAGACCATCATAGAATATATCCAGGATGGTCCATTCTGAAAGCATGTCAGAAGGTCACTTTTTGGTCAGTTGCTTGTATCTCTCCCAAGCTTCATAGAGGGATTCACCTTCTTTCTGTCTGAAGGTTTGGACATCCACTCTAAGCTTGCTCAGCTTTTGAGGAGGAAAGAACTTGGCTAAGAAAGCCTTGACCAGCTTATCCCAAGAGTTCAGACTGTCTTTAGGTTGAGAGTCCAACCATATTCTAGCTCTGTCTCTTACAGCAAAAGGGAAAAGCATGAGCCTATAGACTTCAGGATTTACTCCATTAGTCTTAACAGTATCACAGATCTGCAAGAATTCAGTTAAGAACTGAAAAGGATCTTCAGATGGAAGTCCATGAAACTTGCAGTTTTGTTGCATCAGAGAAACTAGTTGAGGTTTAAGCTCAAAATTGTTTGCTCCAATGGCTGGGATTGAGATGCTTCTTCCATGTAAATTGGAATTAGGTGCAGTAAAGTCACCAAGCATCCTCCTTGCATTATTATTATTTTCGGCTGTCATCTCCTCTTCCTGTTCAAAAATTTCTGAAAGGTGCTTACTGGATTGTTGTAATTTAGCTTCTCTTAGTTTCCTCTTCAGAGTCCTTTCAGGTTCTGGATCTGCTTCAACAAGAATATTCTTGTCCTTGCTCCTACTCATATGAAAAAGAGGGAACAGAAAAATAATAATAATAGAGATCCTTTTTGCCCAAGTATAGAGGTTCCCTTATGTGAGTAGAAGAAAAGAAGAAGAGAAAATCTGAACTCAGAGAGAAAGAGAGGGGGTTCGGATTTTTGGTGAGTGAGGAAGAGATGTTAGTAAATAAATAAATAAATAGAATGAGATGAGAGAGAAAGAGGATTTTCGAAAATAATTTTTGAAAAAGAGTTAGTGATTTTCAAAAATAGTTTTTGAAAAAGGTTAGTAATTTTCGAAAATAAAAATAAAAAATTAAAACAATTAGTTAATTAAAAAGAAATTTTGAAAAAAGAGGGAGATATTTTCGAAAATTAGAGAGAGAGTTAGTTAGGTAGTTTTGAAAAAGATAAGAAACAAACAAAATGTTAGTTAGTTAGTTGAAACAAATTTTGAAAATCAATTTTTGAAAAGATAAGAGGATAAGAAGTTAGAAAAGATATTTTAAAATCAAATTTTTGAAAAAGATATGATTTTGAAAAAGATAAGATAAAAAGATATTTTTGAAAAGATATGGTTGAAATTAGTTTTGAAAAAGATTTGATTTTTAAAATCACAATTAATGACTTGATTCACAAGAAATCACAAGATATGATTCTAAAACTTAAAGTTTGAATCTTTCTTAACAAGTAAGTAACAAACTTGAAATTTTTGAATCGAAACATTAATTGATGATGTTATTTTCGAAAATTATGTGATAAAGATAAGAAAAATATTTTTGAAAAATATTTTTAAAATTTTCGAAAATAAATAAGAAAAAATGAAAAAGATATGATTTTTGAAAAAGATAAGATTTTTAAATTGAAAATTTGATTTGACTCATAAGAAAAATTGAATTTTAAAATTTTTTGACAAAGTCAATCCAAATTTTCGAAATTTATGAGAGAGAAAAAAAGGAAAGATATTTTTTTTTATTTTTGAATTTTTAAATGATGAGAGAGAAAAACATGAAAAAGACTCAATGCATGAAAATTTTGGATCAAAACAATGAATGCATGCAAGAATGCTATGAATATCAAGATGAACACCAAGAACACTTTGAAGATCAAGATGAACACCAAGAACTTATTTTTGAAAAATTTTTTTATGCAAAGAAAACATGCAAGACACCAAACTTAGAAATCTTTAATGCTTAGACACTAAGAATTCAAGAATGCATATGAAAAACAAGAAAAGACACAAAACAAGAAAACATCAAGATCAAACAAGAAGATTTACCAAGAACAACTTGAAGATCATGAAGAACACCATGAATGCATGATTTTTTTTGAAAAATGCAAGATGCACATGCAATTGACACCAAACTTAAAATCTGACTCAAGACTCAAACAAGAAACACAAAATATTTTTTATTTTTATGATTTTATAAATTTTTTTGGATTTTTGTATATTATTTTCGAAAAACATATAGAAAAAATAAGGATTTCAAAATTTTTTAATATGAATTCCAGGAATCTTGTACTCTTAGTCTAAAGCTCCAATCTGAGGGTTAGGCATGGCTTAATAGCCAGCCAAGCTTTAGTATGTAACTCAGACATGCCACAGCTGACATTCCAATTAACTTGCCTCTATGCTGATGGTTGGAAGCCCCTATCCAAAAGAATTAGACATGGCTTTACAGCCAGCCAGGCTTCAACATGCTTCATGAAACTCTAGAATTCATTCTTAAAAATTTTAGAATAATTTTCGAAAACAGATGAGAAATTTTTGAAAGATTTTTTTTTTTGAAAAATTTTTGAAATTAAAACAAAAAGAAAATTACCTAATCTGAGCAACAAGATGAACTGTCAGTTGTCCAAACTCGAACAATCCCTGGCAACGGCGCCAAAAACTTGGTGCACGAAATTGTGATCTCAGGCAACGGCGCTAGAAACTCTGTACGCACGTCTTAATAAATCGTTTTTCATTCACAACTTCGATACAACTAACCAGCAAGTGCACTGGGTCGTCCAAGTAATAAACCTTACGTGAGTAAGAGTCGATCCCACGGAGATTGTTGGTATGAAGCAAGCTATGGTCATCTTGTAAATCTCAGTCAGGCGGATATCAAATAGTTATGGAGTTTTCGAAAATTATAATAAATAAATAGAAAATAAGATAGAAATACTTATGTATATCATTGGTGAGAATTTCAGATAAGCGTATGGAGATGCGTTCATTCCTCTGAACTTCTGCTTACCTGCTGTCTTCATCCAATCAGTCTTACTCCTTTCCATGGCTGGCTTTATGTAAGGACATCACCATTGTCAATGGCTACTTTTCATCCTCTCTGGAAAATGGTCCGATGCGCTGTCACTGCATGGCTAATCGTCTGGAGGCATCACCGTGGTCAATGGTTGCATCCTATCCTCTTGTGAAAATGGTCCAAATGCTCTGTCATAGCACGACTAATCATCTGAGGTTCTCGATCATACTGGAATAGGATTCATCCTCCTTTTGCGTCTGTCACTACGCCCAGCACTCGCGAGTTTGAAGTACGTCACAGTCATTCAATTCCAGAGTCCTACTCGGAATACCACAGACAAGGTTTAGACTTTCCGAACTCTCATGAATGCCGCCATCAATCTGGCTTATGCCACGAAGATTCTGATTAAGAGATCCAAGAGATAATCATCCAATCTAAGGTGGAACGGAAGTGGTTGTCAGGCACGCGTTCGTGGGGGAATGATGATGATTGTCACGTTCATCACATTCATATTGAAGTGCGAATGAATATCTTAGAATCGGAATAAGTTGAATTGAATAGAAAAACAGTAGTACTTTGCATTAATCTTTGAGGAACAGCAGAGCTCCACACCTTAATCTATGGGGTGTAGAAACTCTACCGTTGAAAATACATAAGTGAAAGGTCCAGGCATGGCCGAATGGCCAGCCCCTCTGATCTAAGAACCAGACGTCCCAAGATGTCTAATACAATAGTAAAAAGTCCTATTTATACTAAACTAGTTACTATGGTTTACAGAAGTAAGTAATTGATGCATAAATCCACTTCCGTGGCCCACTTGGTGTGTGCTTGGGCTGAGCTTGAAGTTTCCACGTGGAGAGGTCATTCTTGGAGTTGAACGCCAGTTTGTAACGTATTTCTGGCGTTCAACTCTGGCTTGTAACGTGTTTCTGGCGTTTAACTCCAGACAGAAGCGTAGAATTGGCGTTCAACGCCCTTTTACGTTGTTTAAACTCGGCCAAAGTATGGACTATTATATATTGCTGGAAAGCCCTGGATGTCTACTTTCCAACGCAATTAGAAGCGCGCCATTTTGAGTTCTGTAGCTCCAGAAAATCTACTTTGAGTGCAGGGAGGTCAGAATCCAACAACATCAGCAGTCCTTCTTCAACCTCTGAATCTGATTTTTGCTCAAGTCCCTCAATTTCAGCCAGAAAATACCTGAAATCACAGAAAAACACACAAACTTATAGTAAAGTCCAGAAATGTGAATTTAACATAAAAACTAATGAAAACATCCCTAAAAGTAACTAGATTCTACTAAAAATATACTAAAAACAATGCCAAAAAGCGTATAAATTATCCGCTCATCATATATATTATGCTTTCATATAAAAAAACAAAATAAAAAAGAGAAATAAATAAATAGGGAACAAAATTACCCCAATGTGAATTTCAATAAGAAAATTAATACATATGTGATGGAATTAGAATTGATACATGAGTGTGTGAATATATGTAAAAGTGAGATTTTGGGTGGCTAAGCTTGATTTTAGAATTGTATAGAGTGGATGTATGTGTTAGGTGAGAACTTAGGTTAGTCAAAGATTCAAATGATAGTTCACTTGGCCATACATATATCCTCACCCTTACCTTAGCCCCGTTACAACCTTGAAAAGCCCTTATGATATTTGCATATGTACACTAAATATTTGTTGATTAGTTAGATGAAGAACAAACTTTAGAAAGCATGATTAGAGGAGAATTGAGTGGATTAACCCTAAACACTTGAGCGATTAGAGTGCATATACACATTCGGTAAGGGTTCAATTTCTCAATTCCATATGTCCATCTTTGATCATTGCTTATCTTGCAAGTTGTGAACTCTTTTGAATAACTCAATTCAATTATGAATGTGTTTTGATATGATTGATTTAGCCCTTGATTGTGCATATATGATTTCTTAGAAATTTGACTCATTTTGACCACAATATATATATATATATATATATATATATATATATATATATATATATATATATATATATATATATATATATATATATATATATATATAGTAATTAGAATAGCTAGATGCATGTAGGTAGCTTGCATTTAGATAGTTTGCATTTGAATAAACTGATTACCCTTTTTTGTCTTTCTTGAATTTAGCATGAGGACATGCTAATGTTTAAGTGTAGGGAGGTTGATAAACCACAATTTTATGGGTTATTTTGTATTGTATTTGGTGGATTTTTTTAACTTTTCTCCCATTTATTCAACAAAATAGCATGGTTTCATGAATTTCTCCTAATTGTGCTTAATAGTTAAAAACATGCTTTTTAGACCTTCAATTAGTTAAATTTAATTCACTTTGATTCCATTCGAAACCTTGATATGTTCGTTAGTTATTTCAGGATTGAATTGGGGCAAGGAATGAATCAAAGGAATGAAGAGAAAAGCATGCAAGATGGATAATTCATGGAAAATGAGGATTTGGAACATTCAAGGCGACGCGTACGCGTGCTCAACGCGTGCGCGTGAAGAAGAAATTTGTCAAGGCGACGCGTACGCGTGATGAAGAAAGTTGCCAGTGACGCGTACACGTGACAAGCGTCACGTAACCTCATTAAAGGCAACACGCTGGGGTGATTTCTGGACTGGCTGAAGCCCAAATCCACTCATTTCTAAAGCCATTTGATGCAAAATTCATGAAGGAACAAGGGGAGGACAGAGGAATAGTTTAGGAACATGCTTTAAGTCATATTCTAGAGAGAGAAGCTCTCTCTTTTCTCTAGAGTTAGGTTAGATTAGGGTAGATTCCTCTTAGATTTAGGTTTAATTGCTTGTTTTGATTTAGTTTCCTCTACTTTTCCTTGTTCCATTGCTTTAATCTTCTTAGTCTTCTTGTTAATTTTCCCTTCATGTCACTTTCACGTTTATGAACTCCTTGTTGAATTTAATTTCCATTAATGTAATTTGATGTTTCTTTGTTTATTTTTGCTTAATCTAGTTGTTATCATTGTTATCTTTCATTTAGTAGTTGTTAGATTTTAAATTTCTAGTCAATTTACCTTGATTTCCTTTTGTACCTTCCAAGTGTTTGATAAAATGCTTGGTTGAATTTTAAAATAGATTTTTGTGTTCTTGGCTTAGATTGAGTAATTTGGAGACTCTTGAATTGTCAAAGTCTCTTGTTGATTGGTGATTGAAAGTTGCTAGTTGGCTTGAACTTCACTAAATCTAGTCTTTGATTAGGACTTGCGAACTTAAGTTGATTTTGCTCACTTGACTTTCTTTCAATTGTTAGAGGTTAACTAAGTAAGAGAAAAAGACAATTACCATCACAATTGACGATGATAATGGGGATAGGAATTTCGATTCTCAATCCTTGCTAAGACCTTTCTTAGTTGTTAGTTTATTTTCTTGTTATTTACATTATTTATCTCTTATTACAAAAACCCCAAAAGGTACCTTTTCATAGTCAATAATTGCATAATTTGCTGTAATTCCTTGAGAGACGACCCAAGGTTTAAATATTTCGGTTATTTTTATTAGTTTGCATTGTTACAAACAAATTAAACGTTGACCGATGATTATTTGTCAGTTTAGAATTATACTTGCAACATGATTTTATTGAGAAATTTCTTACCGACATTTATCCTCCGTCAGTTCTCCCTCTTCTATCGAGTTTCTTTAATCTCTACAACAATTCTATCACAAGCCCTAAACCTAGTAGAAATAGAAGTAGACGTAAAGGTGCAATTACAGGTGTAAGTGCAAGGGCAGAAAATCATGCTAATAATACTATTATTAGCGTTAATGTTAGAATTGATAGTAGCAACAATAGTGGTAGTAGTTGTGGTTTTAATGATGGTAGCTCACAGCACATTGTAGCTGCCCCCAAATGAGTTTAATTATAATAAACAGATGTAGAATCTGCAACAAGCAATTATACCAGCAATGTTATAAAGCTTCAATTTAAGTGTTCCACAGGCTCCCTTGAGTAATGTTACTCCTATGACTTTTAATAATCATAGCCGTCCATTACCCGTCATTGTCGATGAATGTTCATCGTTGTAATAATAATCATGGAGGCATTTTAGTGGTGGATCTTCCAATAATAATTATGCGGGTGAGAAATGTGAGTAGTGTATGTTTCTCATGATAAATAGTAGCACCATACAAAGGTCAAATCCACATTAGTAGTTAGAAAAAAGAAAATAAAATTCAATGGAGGAGAAGAATACACCACCACTTCCTCCACTTTTATCATTACTACCACAAGTTCTTTCGCCACCACAACTGCTACCACCACCATCATCTTCATTGTCCATAGCCACCACTACCACCACCAACGATTTTAGCTTTGATGGTTATCAGTGGCTTAGAGAAGAGGGGTTGAATCTAGGTATCTTTTTACTTTGCTGGATTTTACTTCAAACTGGATAGAACTTAGAGAATCTGTTAAGTCTAATTTTGTTGAAAATGCAAGAGACACTTTTATTTTGTCTCTTGTCGATAGAGGAGTCAAAATAGAGTTGTATGGGATCAGAGTTGCTGTGACATCTTGCTGGATAAAATAAATAAGAGACAATTTTATTTTGTCTATTAGAAAATAAAACCAGAATTAGATCAGAGAAAGAAGAGTGACATAACCATATATCTTAGTTCAGCCACCATGTGCAACGTGACCTACATCCAGTCTCTCCACAATTGTAGTAGAATTTTTACTATCTTTTAAAGATTACAAACACCAATTTCTCTAGGATTTAACCCAATCCTATCTGGGACAAACCCAGCTTCTACCCAAGCTAGATTGACTATGTTCACTCCCTAAATTTTCAACCACTAAGTACACACCTAACTTAACAAGGGAATCCCCTCAAGATCATGAAAACTAAATAAAAAAATGTACAAAAAATTTCTGAAATAAACATTTGACTTTTCTCCAAGTCTAACTCTCTTTACCTTTTCTCTCAATGGCTTTTTCTTAATTTCTCACATTAATACTTTTTTCCATAAGAAAGATAAAACTGAAAAAGCTGAATATTCAATAAAGAACCATAAAGGAGAAGATAGGTATAGCTTTGTAAGCTATGGAAACCCAACCTTTGTATTCTCACTCCTTGAACCAACCCCTGGCCGTTTACCCTTTTAATAGAGAAGTAAAGCTTCCAAAGCTTAATACTTGGCTTCAGCACATTTGACTTTTTTTTCCCAATATCAGCAGCAGCGGCGTAGAAGAGAGATAGAATAGCAGCAGTGAGTGAACTTTACATGCATCCGTACCTACCATCTTCTCTTTCATTCTTTTTCAATTTTCTTGAAGAATCTTGGCCATTCATTTGTGCTTTGACTCCAAGTTTCTTTCTTGACCGTTGATCTGTAGCAAAGCTCCATAATCTTTAACTTCTTGATCTTTCCAGTTCGGTACATGTAGAGAGAATGTTTCTTCAACAATGTTCAATGAAGCATAAAGAAGAAAAACTTTCTCTAATGTAGCCTTTGGATGTGATATTTGCTTAGATCCCTAGCTTGTTTGACTTTCTTCTTGCTTGATTTTAGTAACCTACCTTTTTCATCTTTGATTTGAATACTAAGCAGAGTTCTTTTTTCTTATTTTACTTTTGGAATACTTCACGTGGGTGGGAGAGAAGAGAGACGAAGAGAAGAGAGAGAAACGATGAGGATCATAGTGAGAATGTGGACGGTTACTGAAATTGACACTAGGGGAAGGAAAGCTGTCCCCAATTGGAAAGGGCCTTACAGGGTGAAAGAGGTGCAGGGAAAGGCGTATAAGCTGGAGCGACTAGATGAGAAGGAACTCTCGAGAACATGGAACGCGACAACCCTGAGGAGGTTTTACTCGTAAAGGTCTACACTTTCACGGTCTCCAAAGATGATTTGGTTATACCTTGTTACTTTCCTTATTCATTTTATTAACCTATGTCTTTGTTTTAGTTTCACTTTTGTTGCACATTTTCTTGTTGAAGTATAGTTTATAAAAAGAAGGGGTACTCTTTTCCCTTACTGTCAACTCGGAACGGTGGCAAGGGTTTTGACGAGGCCCATTTGTTAATTCTTTTTTGTTGAGCATGGTCTATCGTCGAAATATAGTTTATAAAAAGTTATAACTACAGCTTTCAAAGACTGATCAACCTGGGAAACCCTGCAGGAATAAATGGATATTTATCGAAATACAACTAAACGGTCAATAGCATAATAATCACACGATTAATCGGCCACTACGGCTTAAGTATACAAACCAAATCTACAAGTTCAAAATTTTAAAGTTTACAAACCACCAGTTCCAAGTTTACTGATAGGGCAACAAATCGGCCCGACAACACAAAAGCAACTAAAAACTTCAAATTACAACAAAAGAGTTTGATTACAAGAATGAAAGTAGTTATTTTCTCAGCATATCCACAATCTTGCCATCCTGGATCATTTTGAAAGCACCGATAGAAGAAGTGTCGAAGCCAGGAGCGGGCAGAAGCACTTGAGCCTTCATTGCCTCTTAGGTAGTAGAAATAGCATCTTGGGCATCCTTTATAATTTCCTTATTCTTTTTTTGCATGTTGGTGGCCTCAAGATGAGTAGCATCTGCCGATTTTACGGCCTCAGCCAGCTCTTTTTCCAGCTCCTTCACCCAATCTTTTGCCGTCATGGCCCGACCTTGAGCTTCATTGATTTGCTTTAGGAGGCCGGTATATTGATCAGTCAGTCGCTGAATCTCCTCGCTATCCTCTTTCTGCTACTTCTTGGTGCCTATCAGTTAGTTCCTCATGTTTTCTCCCTCAGCCTTCAGCTTAGAAATTTTATACTGAGCCATCATATACTTTTCATCCAGAGTCTGGCATTGGGCCAAGATTGGCTCAACCTTCCTCGCAATAGCGAGAGCTCGGAGATGGCTTCGGTATATCCACTTAGCCTGAATCGTCAGGTCTTCATCGCAGAAGAAAGTTTTGGTGCCCGGCAGTAGTTGGGAATCGATGAAAGTGCCCGCATCAAAGTGCTTTTTCATAACTATTAGAGCTTGCCCCGAATTAGAAGACCTAGACTTCCTCTTCTTAGGATTGGGGATCACGAGTACCTCATCTTCCTCCACCCGAGCACCCGAAGAGTGCTCAACCATAGCAGCCTTGCCCTAGTCGACCTCACCCATCGTACTATGCCTAGGTTGGGGATCGGGTTGAGGTTAGGGTTAGACCTCCAGTTCTTCAGGATGGGGGATCTCTGCTTGAGGATTGGGGGAGTTGGAGGCGTCGTCATCTTCTTTGGGGATAAAGTGGCTCATCAAGCGACTAAGGATGGTATTCTCAGCGGCCATCTCAATTGTAAGGAAAAATCAAAAGTCAAGTTACGAATTCATAAATAAGTTACAGCATAGAAGTCAGGAAAATGGAAGAATAGTAACGGATAAAGCGTCTTACACTTACCAACACAATCTCGGATGGCGTCCCAATCACCCATCAGAAGATGGGGGTTAAGGGTATTAGGGACAAACACGGCCAATAAGACATCGATAATCTGCTGATTTTGCCGACCTACACCCTTATAAGTCACCTTGATCAAATAGTTGGAGCTAGCGCCAAAGCTATAGTAGGTCGAGATGTGCCTCTTCCCCTCGTGGGTAAGCCAGAAAGGGTGATGACCTCAAGCGGCCTCACTTTAAAAAAGGTTTCTTTAAAGCCATGGAAGGAATCTTCGAAGAAGCTGAAGGTCCTTCAGTTTTGCACAACTCGGAAGGAGAGGTACCCTTTCTTATGCTTACCCTCCCAGAAAGGATTTGTAAGAAGGAAAAAATAAAGAAAAACTTCTATAGTAGCCAGGAGCTCTAAGTACTCGCAAACCATCTCGAAGCACCGGATGGCAGCCCCAGCTGTTGGGGTGAAGCTGAGAGGGGCAACGTCACATCTATTTAAGAGAGTCAGGATGAATGGTGAAAAGGAAAACCGGATGCCCAGGACGGTGAAGATAGGCTTATATACCTGCATCCAGTCAGGGACACGAAAAGCATCAAGGTTGAGAAGACAAATACGTTCCCTAGGGCCCAAAACCAAAAGCTCGTAGTTCACCTCCTCGGGACCACCTCCACATATCGCTCCCGAGTGTAAATGGGTGTATGGCCAGAGAATCATGATGGTGTGGGGCTGGAATTGTGCTGGGAGCACAAGCCCCACCACGCGTACGCGTCCCTGACGCGTGCGCGTCGTTTTCCCACAATGGCCATCCACGCGTACGCGTCCCTGACCATTATCCAACATAACCTTCCTGAGAAGATGCCAGATCCAGAGAGCTTTGTAATTCCTTGCACCATTGGAGATGTCACCATTCAGAGGGCTTTATGTGATCTTGGAGCTAGCATCAATCTCATGCCAGTTTCAGTGATGAAAAAGCTTCAAATTGAGGAGGTAAAATCCACTCGTATTTTTCTTCAACTTGCTAATCTTTCTATTAAATTACCCGTGGGTGTTGTTGAGGATTTACTTGTGAAAGTATGACCATTCATTTTCCTGTTGATTTTGTTATATTAGACATGGAAGAGGAGGTAAAATCCTCTATTATACTTGGTAGACCCTTTTTAGCTACAGGTAGAGCTCTGATTGATGTGCAAAAGGGTGAATTAACCCTGAGGGTCAATGAAGAACAGGTGGTCCTTAATGTTTTTGAAGCTCTCAAGCACCCTAATGATTCTGAAGAGTGTATGAAAATAGATGTTATTGAACCACTTGTTAAAGAGGTACTGAAAGCTGAGGTGCTTGATGACATTCTGGATCATATTTCTGAGTATGAATTAGTTGAAGTTGATGATTCACCACCCCAGAAGGCTATGGTTCACACGCCTAAAGTAGAGGAGGAAGCCTCCAAGCTTGAGCTTAAACCTTTACTTCCTTCTCTGAAATATGTGCTTTTAGGTGAAAATGATTCCTATCCAATGATTATTAGCTCTTCCCTGAAGCCTGAAGAGGAAGAGGCGCTTATTTCAATGCTCAGAAGCCATAAAACAGCTCTTGGATGGACCATTAGTGACTTGAAGGAGATTAGTCCAACCAAGTGTATGCACAAGATCCTCCTTGAAGATGATGCTAAACCAATTGTGCAACCACAAAGGAGACTCAATCCAACCATGAAAGAGGTGGTCCAAAAAGAGGTAATGAAATTATGGAAAGCAGGTATTATTTACCCTATTTCTGATAGTTCTTGGGTAAGTCCTGTGCAGGTAGTTCCCAAGAAAAGAGGGATGACAGTGATCAAGAATGAAAAGAATGAGCTTATTCCTACAAGGACAGTCACAGGATGGAGAATGTGTATAGACTACAGGAGGCTCAACACTACTACAAGGAAGGATCACTTCCCCCTGTCTTTCATTGATAAGATGCTTGAGAGGTTAGCCGGTCATGCCTTCTATTGTTTTCTAGATGGATATTCTGGATATAATCAAATTGCAGTGGACCCTCAAGATCAAGAGAAGACAGCATTCACATGCCCTTTTGGAGTATTTGTCTATAGGAGAATGCCTTTTGGACTTTGTAATGCTCTAGCAACTTTTCAGAGGTGTATGCTTTCAATTTTTTCTGATATGGTTGAAAAGTTCATTGAGGTATTTATGGATGATTTTTCTGTTTTTGGTAATTTTTTTGAATCCTGCCTTAAGCATTTATCTCTTGTCTTGAAACGGTGTCAAGAATCAAACCTTGTTCTAAATTGGGAAAAATGTCATTTTATGGTTACAGGAGGTATTGTTCTTGGACACTGGATTTCAAGTAAGGGAATTGAGGTTGATAGAGCAAAGGTGGAGGTAATTAAAAAATTACCACCACCAGCTAATGTTAAGGCAGTCAGGAGTTTCTTGGGTCATACAGGATTTTATAGAAGATTTATAAAGGATTTTTCTAAAATTGCTAAACCATTAAGCAACTTGTTGGTTGTTGATGTTTCCTTTGTTTTTAATGCTGAATGTCTGCATGCTTTTGAAACTCTGAAAGCAAACCTTACCTCTGCCCCCATTATAGCTCCCCCTAACTGGGATTTACCATTTGAGTTAATGTGTGATGCTAGTGATTTTGCTATAGGAGCTATTTTAGGATAGAGGCATGGCAAGCTTATACATGTCATTTACTATGCTAGCCGTGTGTTAAATGATGCCCAAAAGAATTACACAACTACAGAAAAAGAATTATTAGCTATTGTGTATGCTGTTGATAAGTTTAGGTCTTATTTAATTGGTTCTAAGATTATTATTTATACTGATCATGCTGCTTTGAGGTACCTTCTAACCAAACAGGATTCTAAACCAAGATTAATTAGATGGGTGTTACTCCTTCAGGAGTTTGATATTGAGATAAAAGACAGAAAAGGGTCAAAAAATCAAGTAGCTGACCATCTCTCCCGAATTGAGCCTGAAGCAGGAGTACAACTACCCACATCTGTGACTGAGACATTTTTGGATGAGCAATTGTTCCTTATTAAGCAGGCTCCATGGTTTGTAGACATTGCGAATTACAAATCCATGAATTTTATTCCAAAGAAGTATAGTAGGAAACAAGTAAAGAAGCTATTGACTGATGCAAATTAATACATTTGGGAGGAACCATACCTTTTTAAAAGGTGTTCAGATGGTATCATCCGGAGACGTGTCCCAGATGAAGAAACACAGCAGATTCTTTGGCACTGTCATGGTTCTGATTATGGAGGTCACTTTGGTGGTGAAAGGACAGCTACAAAGGTCCTTCAGAGCGGGTTTTACTGGCCGACAGATGTGAAAAAGCCACGAATCTCCTTGCCAATCATGAAATGCCACAGCAGGGGATTCTTGAGGTTGATTTGTTTGATGTGTGGGGTATTGATTTCATGAGACCTTTCCCACCCTCACATTCAAACAACTATATTCTAGTGACAGTTGACTATGTGTCCAAGTGGGTAGAAGCTGTGGCTTTACCCACCAATGACGCCAAGGTGGTAATGAGCTTTCTTCAGAGATATATCTTTAGCCGGTTTGGTGTCCCAAGGACACTCATTAGTTATGGAGGAAGTCACTTCTATAACAGACAGCTGGACTCTCTTCTGCATAGATATAGAGTCTGTCATAAAGTGGCAACCCCCTATCACCCTCAGACAAGTGGACAGGTTGAAGTTTCAAACAGGGAACTCAAGAGGATTCTAGAGAAGACCGTCAGTGTTTCAAGAAAGGACTGGTCTAGGAAGCTTGATGATGCTCTCTGGTCATACCGGACAGCGTACAAGACTCCCATTGGCATGTCCCCTTATCAGTTGGTCTATGGCAAAGCCTGTCACTTGCCAGTCGAGCTGGGGCATAAAGCTTACTGGGCAATCAGGTATCTGAATCTTGATTCAGAAGCTGCAGGAATTAAGCGAATGCTTCAGTTGAATGAGCTTGATAAATTCAGATATTCAACCTATGAGAATGCCAAGTTCTATAAGGAGAGAACCAAGTTATTACAGGACAAGAAGATTGCCATCAGAGTCTTTGAGCTAGGACAGAGAGTGCTTCTGCATAATTCAAGGCTCAAACTCTTTTTCGGGAAGCTGAAATCCCGGTGGTCAGGACCGTTTGTGGTTACTAGAGCTTCACCATATGGTCATGTGGAAATACAGGAAGAGAATTCTGACAGAAAATTTATAGTGAATGGCCAGAGGTTGAAGCACTATCTTAGAGGCGAGATCGATCGCCAGAGGTCTGCTCATCTGTTGAATTAGCAGAACTGACCGTCAAGCTAGTGACGTTAAAGAAGCGCTTGTCGGGAGGCAACCCGATAATTTCGTATCCTTAGTTACTTTTCGTAGTAGTGATTTTCTTATTTATTTGATTTTTATTGAGATTTTACTGTTCTTCTTATTTATTCTGATCATGCAGCTATTTTAGAACAGGAACCGAACACTTCGAGAAGGATTATGCAAAAAAAAGGGGTGTTCGACATAGAAAGTTGAGCAGGAGTGGCGCTGGAACTATGTTTTGAGCACAAACAAGCCCACGCGTACGCGTACCTCACACGTGCGTGTCGTTTGCGCTTTTAGCCACCCATGCGTGCGCGTCCCCCACGCGTACGCGTGACCCTGCAAATCTGCGTAAATGGGTGTATAGCCAGAGAGTCATGATGGTGTGGGGTTGGAATTGTGTTGGGAGCACAAGCCCAGGGACGCGAACGCGTCGTTTTCCCACAATGGCCATCCACGCGTACGCGTCCCTAACGCGTACGCGTCATATGAGAATTTTGGTTCCCAGGCCATGCGAACAGAGAGTGGTGCGTGCACGCGGTGGCCTTCGCGCGATTCGCACAAACCAAGGGCACGTGTACGCGTGCCAGACGCTTACGAGTCACTTTCAAAATCGGGCAACCCACGCGTACGCGTGCTGTACGCGTACGCGTCGCATGCGCCGCACAACTCCACTAGTGCGCCGCCTAGTTTTGATTTTTATTCTCTCTTGTTCTTTTATCCTTTTATTCTTCTTTCATCATACTATTTGTTTTTGTTTTCAGTTCTTCTTCGCTTGAGGACAAGCAAACCTTTAAGTTTGGTGTTGTCGCTTCGCTGATGTTTTTTTTCTGTTTATTTTTATGGTACCAAAGGGAGGCGAGTCATCTTCACGGAGGAGCACAGCATGAAGAATAAAACGGCCACCAGGATAACTGAGGTGGTTGAATTCCTTTCGTTCTATATTCCTTCCCGTTCTTACTATGTTATATTCTGGTTTTCTGCTATTTTGTCTCGTTTATTGCATGATCCTTTATTAGATAAATTCCTAGGTTCTAGTTTAGTTCTACTGTTTTAAAATTTTCTATTATTTGCTTTAATGTTGAAAGGTGCCTCATGTATTACCCACTGAGCTTGAAATCAAAAAGAAAAAAGAATAGATGTAGTGCATGAGAAATTGAGTTTAATTTTAGAGTAGTCTCATTTATTCAATTGTGGTTGTATTTTCTGCGACTCTGAATGCATGATATGAACAGTGCATATTTAAATTTCAATCAAAGAATATTGATGTACAAGGAACAGGGATTTAGAGAATTATTATGACTTCTCTGAAATAAACAAAAATTTAATCCTTGAAGCAAAAGAAACAGCAAAAAAAAAAATTAAAAAAAAAGGATATAAAAGCAAGGTCCAAGGCTCTGAGCATCAATGACTAGGGAGGTCAGACATGATTAAAAGCTCAAAAAGTTGTTCCCCTAGTCATATGCTTGTGGTGTTCTTGTGTCAAGTAATCCTTGAGACAAAACATTTGGAGTTGAGATCAATTGTAATTAGCAGAGTATGCCAAAGGCTTTGAGCACCACTGTCTGGGAGTAGCTGAAGAAAAAATCAAAACTTCAAAAGAGTTCCCCAGTTAAGTGCTTGTGGTATTTCCGTGTCAAGTGAAGCTTGAGACAAAACAAAGAAAAACTGATGTATTCAAGGATTAAATTGAGTTACAAAAGATCAGAGAATTCATAATATTATCTGGATTCAAATTCCGAATGACAATGACATCCTTCTAATTCAAAGGAGAATGGGATGCCAAAACTATTCAGGATTACAGTTATAAACCCCACTATAAGAAGAGACATGAGCTTAATCGAACTCACATTCTCATGCAAATTCACATCTTAGTCTTGTATTAGTTTTGGTTGCTTGAGGACAAGCAACAATTCAAGTTTGGTATTGTGATGCGTGAGCATCTTTCCTATCTTTTCCTAGTGAATTTGCATTTAATTTGTTGAGTTTAATCAATAATTAATTATCATTTAGCCACTATGGATGCTACTTTGAGTCTTGTGCAATTCTATTTATTTTAGGTAGTATTCGGTTGGATTTGGTGGAGCTTCCGCAGAAAAAGAGAAGAAGGCTATATAGGGCAGGAATGGCTTAGAGGATGGAGAGGAAGCTTGCACAAACGGAATCAGCACAAGAATTAAAGGAGATGACCAGCAAGGAGCGACGCGTGCGCGTACCTGACGCGTGCGCGTGATTTGGAGATTTGCACAACGACGCGTGCGCGTACCTAACGCGTACGCGTGACACGCGAAGAAGACCATCGACGCGTACGCTTGACTGACGCGTACGCGTGACATGCGCCACGTGCAGAAAACGCTGATTATTTAATTAATTTTGATTTAAACTTTATTTTTATTTTAAAATAGGAAAAGATATTATTTTAGTTTTAGAAAATAGAATTTAAATTAATTAGGATTAGATATAAAAGAGAAAAAAAAACTTCTCTTCTGAGAGAGGAACATTATTCCACTTTTCATTCCACCTCAGCCGAATTTACAGTTTACCATAATCCTAGTTTTTTTTCACTCTTTTTTATGAGCAACTAAACCTCCACTGTTAAGGTTAGGAGCTCTGTCTATTGTATGGATTGATTCTATTATTTTTCTATTTTAATTCATGTACTGATTTATAATTTAAGAATTGTTTTTGTTCGTTATCTTTTGAATTTGGGTGGAACGGAAGTATGACCCTCTTTCTAATTGAGTTCTTGTATAACTTGGAAAATCTCTTTACTTGAACAACAGCTTGAAAACAATTTCTCCTAAATTCTAATTATCTGGACTAAACGGGATACGTGACATATAATCCTCTTATATTTGGATAATTAGGATTTTTGTGGCATAACAACTAGAATTAAACTTTACCCCCTAATTGGAATTAATTGACCAAGGAATTGGCGGTTGATGAAAGTTAGAGGAGACTAGAAAGGTCTAAGCAATTAGGGGTTAGTCACATATGGTTTGCCATGAATTAAATCTTGCATGATTAAAATAAACTAATAAGAAAGTCAATCTGGAAAATAGATAACTCTGAAGCCTTAACTGCCTTCTCCATATTTTATTCCCAACTTATTTACTTGCCTGTCTTCTGGTATTCTGGATTATTGTTTAATGCTTTTGAACTTTCAAACACTATTTTCTGCTTGTCTAACTAAGTAAATCACTTAACCGTTATTGCTTAATCCATCAATTCTCATGGGATCGACTCTCATTCACCTGAGGTATTACTTAGTACGACCCGGTGCACTTGCCGGTTAGTTTGTGGTTGTAAATTCTGCACCACCTATACTAAACCACCCTAGCCTAAACCACAAGAAGGACACCTATGGCACCCCCTAAAAGCTATCTAGCAAATACCAATTTATCGAGTAAATACCAGTTTGATTCGAAAAAAGCAACAGTAAAAGGAACCAGGACAGCCATGGCAGAAAACAAGAAAAATGGTGCAAGTAAATGGTCACACTTATCGTTGATTATCTGGCATAAGAAAATGCTAGAAGCAGAAAATAGCAAGTCCTCTACAGTGGCAGAGCAAAATCCGCAGGTCGAAACAAGGGTAGCAGTCACGGAAGGAAGGATGAAAAATGGAGAGAAGAAGGAGAATGGTGGTGGCAGTCATGGGAAAAGAAGAGAAAAATGAAAATGATGGAATGAAAAGGGAGCGGTAATTGTAACTGAGGAAGAAGAAGTTCGAAAGGTCAAAGGCTAAATCGACCTTTCCACGTGCTTTCAAATCACAATTAAACGCACTTAATGTCCCCGGTGGGATAATCGAAGCGACGCCCTCGAACAGGGGTTAAAGGAAAACTCCATGCGCGCGGAACGCACTAGAAGCCTAGGCCCTTACTAATGAAGCCGTGTTGGGCGCAGATTACCTCCGACAAAGACACGAGTAAGTGAATATGCTAGACGTGAATCTCATACTTTGTCGTATTGGGGACACTCTTCTGGCCCAACCCGACAAGAGTTGGAGGCCCACCAAACGGACCCGCGCCCGTTCATACAACGAGATGCACCTCACATGCACCGATCTCCTGAAGAGGTCCTGCCAACTGATGGAAGCTTCTGAGGGGCTGGGTCTTAGTAGAAGGAGAGCCCACCCGAATAAAATAGGATAAAGGAGAGGGACCTACCCCTCTCCCAAGGTATGTCACTATTACCTTAATTTAGTCGCCTCATCGTAAGACACTGACTTAGGCATTGGAGTATCTTTACAGGTGGCTCTATCTGCCGACCAACCAACGACTTGCTGGCTGAGCCTCTGACGGAGGAAAAATGTCGGTAAAGATTTTTCACAAAAATATCGCATTGCAAGTATAGTTCTAAACCAACAATTTATCCTCAGTCAATGTTTAAATTATTTGTCACTTAAGCAAACCCAATAAAATTAACCGAAGTATTTAAACCTTGGGTCGTCTCTCAAGGAATTACAGGGAATTGTAGTTATTATTGGTTATGGGAAAGTATATTTTTGGGTTTTGAAATAAGGAACAAGTAATGTAAATAACAAGGAAATAAAATATCAACTAAGAAAACTCCTAACAAGGATTGAGAATTGGAATTCCTATCCTCATTATCATCATCAATTGTGATGGTAATTATCTTTTGCTTTCACTTAGTTAACCTCTAACAATTAAGGAAAGTCAAGTGAGCAAAATCAACTTAAGTTCACAAGTCCTAATCAAAGACTAGATTTAGTGAAGGCTAAGCCAACTAGCAAGTCTCAATCACCAATCAACAAAAGAATCACTTAGTTAACCTCTAACAATGAAGAAAAGTCAAGTGAGTAAAATCAACTTAAGTTCACAAGTCCTAATCAAATACTAGATTTAGTGAAGTTTAAGCCAACTAGCAAGTCTCAATCACCAATCAACAAAAGAATTTCGATAACTCAAGAGTCTCTAATTGATCAATCCAAGTTAAGAACAAAAAAATCTAATTTAAAATCCAACCAACCATTTTATCAAATACTTGGAAGGTATAAAATAAAAACTTAGAAAACTAACAAGACATAGTGAAATCTAAAACTAACCAAAGCAATTGAACAATAAGAAATGTGAAACATAAATTGCATTAATAAAAATTGAGAGTAACACATGAACTCATAAACTAAATTAGCAAAACAAAGGAATCAATGAGAGAAGTAAATAATTAATGTGCTAGAACAAATAAAAGTAAAAGAAGACTAAATTAAACGAAGATTGAACCTGAACCTAAGGAGAAATCAAAAGAAGAAACCCTAAACCTAGAGAGAGAGGAGAGAGCATCTCTTTCTAGAAAACTACATCTAAAACCTAAGATTATATGAATGAAAGTATGAGTGATTGATTCCCTTTCTAGCTCCACTCTGCAGCCTCTATTCAGCATTTTCAGGCCTGAAACTGGGTCCAAAGCAGCCCAGAAATCGCCTCCAGCGTTTTCTGTAAATTGCAGCACGTGATGCTCTGTCACGCGTACGCGTCGGCCATGTGTACGCGTCGCTTGAACAAATTCCTGGTCACGCGTATGCGTCATCCACGCGTGCGCATCGTATGTCTGCTGCACTGGTCACGCGTACGCGTCGCCCTTGCGTGCACGTCGCTACCAGATTCTAAAAACTTCAACTTCTTGTGTTCCTTTTACTTATGCATGCTTATTTTTCATCCTCTAAGCCATTCCTGTCCTGGAAAACCTGAAATCACTTAACACACATATCACGGCATCGAAAGGTAATAAGAAAAGATTAAAATTAACAAATTTAAGACTAAAGAAGTATGTTTTCAATTATAGTACAAAATTAATAAGAAAAATGTAAAACATGTGAATTTTATAAATAAGTGTGAAAATAATGAATAAAATCCACTCAATTCAGCATAAAATGTATCATAAAATAGTGGTGTATCAGTCTCCCCGTTTATAATCAGCATCTCAAAGTCCTGATCTGTCGATCATTCAACACATTATCCCAACCGACTGAATGAACTACCGAACAAGTACTTAATTTTGTTTACATATAATAGAAAATAGAAAAGAATTAAAGCCTTTGAATCCAAGCAATCGGAAAAACATACAAGACCATTTCATAAATATATATGAGAAATTCTAACGTGTATGTTATAAGTGTAGGAAAAGATTATATATATTTTACAAGTTCAACTACAATAAATTATATAAGTTGGATCAAATGATACTAGCGTAAGCTTAATTTAGCGTTGTATCATTGAATAACTTTTTATGGGCATTGATTTTAGAATTTAATTTAATGTATTATTAGAATAAAACTATTTTATACGTGCATTTAATTACATAATATTATGTTAATAAAAATAATTATAATTATATAAGTATGTAAAATATTTTATATTATTAATATATTAAAATTAAATTCTTAATTTTATTTTTTTATTTTTTTATAAACTTATTATTGGATTATGTGTTTATATTATTGTAGATCATGTTTAATTGTTTATAAAGTTTTATATCAATCCAAAATCATTTAATATATTTTTTTAATAGATCAAAATTGATGGTAATATAAACATTTTAAATGTATAAAATATGTATTGTTAGTATATAGTCTTACTGATATTCAACTTTTACAAAATTTGGTAAAAATAAAAATAAATATAATTTAATCCACCGATAATATAAATAAGTTTTATACATACATCTAATTATACATTATTAATTATCTCCTAAAAAAAACAGAATGTGATTAGATAATAATTTTATACATTACATTCAAATTAAACTCTTCTGTAAATATATAACATTCAAATTTGAGTTATTTTAATCTGACTCACCAATGGATGGACTACATCTTAGACTGAAATTAAACCACACCATGACTTCTCAACCCACTGTTTGATACAAACTCTTCTCCTAATTCAAACAATTATTGTTGATATCTTACTTTCAATTCACCAACCAAACTACTTTCTATGCATATATAAATACTCTCTTACCTTGCTCAATCTTCCACATTATTATCACATTATTATTAGGACTTCAGTTTTCTTGATATGTATGCATAACATGGCTGGTGGCCTAATGACTGGATCTCACTCTTGAAATGCATTTCATTTATCTGTCGGAAGTATTCTGAGACAGGTATGAGGAATTGCGAATCTATTATCTTCTTAGTTCCATTTATTAGTCAATTAATTTTTTGTGTTACTTTATATATTATTATTTTTCACTTTGTGACATAAATAATAATGTTTGTTTGGTGATAGTGTTTCTTTAACTCTACAGTTCCGTTGATCAATAATGAGCATTGTTTCATATACATTTCTTTCTGTATATACCTTTAAAACTATTTCATTACTAAAAATGTTTGAAAAAATATTTTATAAACACAAAAAATAGTCTCCCAATATTTATTCGTCAAATAATCAAACATTTTACGACAGAATTATCAAACGTAGCAAAATAATCAAACTTTTTTGTAAACGCCAAATATACATTGTTATACAGTAATTGATTGGTGATATATTGTGTCTATGTAACACGATTGAGATATATATTAAAAGAGAAATAAATATGTATGTAGGATTTATATATAAAAATATTAATTTCTTTGGATAGTGAATGTATGTCTATTTTATATTTTTTAATTAAACTTAAAAGGTTTTTTCTAACTCATACATATTAAAGAAAATGCTAGAAAACTAATACGTGTTGATTAATGTTTGTTCAAATACTGAAATTCAACAAAAAATATTGATTATTCTAGACTCATTTATGTATAAAATATACACAAAAACTCAGAAAGAGATGTACCCCCAAAATTTCTCTTGATCAATGAGCGCATCAACTTTGTGGTGACAATAATGAGATAATATTGGATTACGTTTCGGGAGTGAGAACCAGTGATTAGGCCAGTGCTGCCTTCAATGAAGAAATAATCCAAGACTATCAAGGTTAATTAGCTTACCTCTAGTGGCATTAAGGTGAATAACTTATAAGTTAATTCTATAATTCAAAGTTGTTGGTCAACTGAGTTATATAGACTAATAAAAATGTTCTCTTGTCCATCGCTCTTTGAATGTAGGTATTCAATAGCTAATAAGGTGGCCATGCAGGTTGAAATGTCACATGCTCATTGGCTGGAGCTAGGAGACCTCCATGCTACACTACTATGAGATATAGCCTCTTTCTTTGTTTTCTTTCAATGCAATCTGCCAAAAATATATTAAAAAAAAAAAAAAGAATAAGAAAAAAGTTGCATCGACATCTTAGTTTTGTAAATAATTTCATCAATAATAACTACTTTCAAAAGAAGATTGAAAATTTGAGATATAGATCTCTCCAAACAATAAAGCTTCTTCTCATAAGTGATTCAAATTATATTCTTAACTATATATATATTCAATTATTTTAATAAAAATATAATATATATTGGCTATCAACTATTTTATTAGTAAATTATTTGGTGAGTGTGTAATTATGAGTTACAATAATGCTAGGGAACTAAGATGGTTTCAACCAAAAATTAGCTAAATATCTCTGGGTGAATCTAAAACTTTTACGTGGATGGTGCTTATGCTAGGCATTAGGATGTTTCTTTTCTTTATAAATTGGATAGTTCTGAATCTGTTTTCTGATTTATCATGTTTTAGGCATTTGGAGAGAAAATGAGGGTGAAGAGACGGAAGCTAATTGAATCAGTTTCCGTGATTCACGTTGCAATGATACTGAACGTATCTTCTCCTAATTTGAATATGGTGAAATATTTAATAACCAATATTTTAAATCATAAATAAATAAAACTAATTACTATATTTATAATTAATTAAGTTGTTTTATTTTTGGCTAATTTGAAGTTGGTTCATATACTTTTCCTTATGAGTTATTGTCTTTCTAACGTTAGCTTTTTTTCTATTAAAGATTTTCGAATTAGTCTAAGGATGAATCAAAATGATACAGACATATGGTATTTGATTAGAAAAATTTTTGGGAGTTAACATTAGTTTAGCTAATTAATCTGAAAATTAGATAATAATTAAAAATAAATGAACATAAAAAGCTCCAAAATTAAAAATAATAAAAATATTTGAAATTCAAGTAATAAGAACATTTGAAAGTAAAACCAATTTACGACATAAAATTTAAAATTTAGGGTAAATACCCTTTCCGGCCCCTGAGCATTTTAAATTGGGACATGTCGCACCTTTATCATCCAGAAACCTCAACCAGGTCCTCAACCATCAACATTAGTGGACATATCGACCCCTGTAACCAGTTGCCAACAGGTTGCCTGGATGACATGTCAGGTGGAGGCTGAGTTATCCAAATGCAGGTGCCACGTGTCATTAGAAGTTGTTGCACGGACTAAAAACCCCCTCCCTGCCCAAACTGTTCTCAGCCCCACCGGCAACACCCTCCACTCACCACCCCTCCCCAACACTCCTCCACAATTACACTGCCCTCATCTCTGCCACTAACCCCAACCATGCCCTTCGCCTTTTCTCCGAAATGCGCTCCCTCCCCCTCCCCCTTGACCCCGTCTCCGTACTCTGCGTCCTCACTAAGTGCTCCCATCTCGGCTGTGTCAAAATGGGCTCGCAGCTTCATGCACTTGTGGTGAAGCTTGGGGTTTCTGGGTGTGTTAGAGTCTGCAATGCTTTGATGGATGTTTATGTGAAGTGTGAGCTTGTGGGTGGGGTTAGAAGAGTTTTTGAGGATATGGGGTTGAAGACTGTGGTGTCTTGGACTGTGGTCTTGGAAGGTGTGGTGAAAGGGGAGGGTTTGGAGAATGGGCGGAAGGTGTTCGATGAAATGCCAGAGAGGAATGAGGTTGCTTGGACTATGATGATTGTGGGGTATGTTGAGAATGGGATGACTAGGGAGGCTTTTGAGCTTTTGAGGGAAATGATTTTTGAGTGTGGGTTTGTGTTGAATGATGTGAGCCTTTGTTCGATTCTTTCGGCTTGTTCGCAGTCTGGGGATGTGAGCTTGGGGAGGTGGGTTCATGGGTATGCTGTGAAGGAAATTGGGTGGGATGTGGGTGTCATGGTGGGGACTGGGTTGGTTGACATGTATGCAAAGTGTGGGAGGATTGGCGCTGCCTTGGTTGTGTTCAGGAACATGCCAAGGAGAAATGTAGTGGCGTGGAATGCCATGATTGGTGGGTTGGCCATGCATGGGAAGGGAAAGGATGTGGTGGATATGTTTGATTCCATGATCGGAGAAGGAGTGAGCCCTGATGCAAATAGTTTGGGAAGGGAAAGGATGTGGTGGAGGAGTGCTGGGGAGGGGTGGTGAGTAGAGGGTGTTGCTGGTGGGGCTGAGAATAGTTTGGGCAGGGAAGGAGTTTTTAGTCCATGCAACAACTTCTAGTGACACGTGGCACTTGCATTTGGACAACTCAGCCTCCACCTGACACGTCATCCAGGCAACCTGTTGGCAACCGGTCACAGGGGTCGATATGTCCACTAATGTTGATGGTTGAGGACCTTGTTGAGGTTTCTGGATGATAAAGGTGCGACATGTCCCAATTTAAAATGCTCAGGGGTCGGAAAGGGTATTTACCTAAAATTTATAATTGATGACATATAAATAAAAATATAAGGTAGTTCCAAAGCAACTTTGTCAAATTGAGTAAGAAAATTTTGTAACGTCTTGTATGGACCTTGCTTAACATTCAGATAATTAGAGGACCTTGCTTGACATTCTGATAATTAGAGCTATGAACTAAGATGCACAAGGATGAAAAAGTTATTGATAAAAAATTGGCCAATTCGTAAAAACTATTGATGAAACCTGTAGGTAAAAAAAAAAAACAGAGTAAAGCAACACCTTCTAAAATAATGTCGTAGGAAAATTTTGGCAAAAATTGAACCGGAGGCACCATTAAGAACCATCTATCATATAATAAAATTTGGTGATATGTGCCGTTGGATCTCCAAAACCATCATAGGGTTTTAAAGTCGTGGGCAAACTAAAATTTGATGAATTTAGTTAAGAAGCCAATAAGAAATTTTGACAATGTGTACAATATGTTGGTTATTTAGTTTAATAAAAATAAATCAAATTTTAAATTTTAAATTTTTAAAAAATTTATTTTAAAAAAATAACCATCTGAAATCCTAATTTATTAAAGCATTTCATTTAAATACTCTCTTCTTTTTCAACCGACGGCCACTCCACCTTCATCAATAATCATCTCATTTCACCGTCGTTACTTGGCTTGCCACACGCCACTCACCCTTAGTAAAAATAACCATCCACTTATAAAAATAATCATTCGCATATCTAATGAATTGAACATCTAACATATTTTAATTATATATAACTAAATTTAATCCAATCAAAATAATTATCTATATAAAAATTAAAATAACCATCCGCATACCTACTAAAATGACCATCCTAAATTGACCATTAAAATAGAAGAAGAAGATGATGAATAAACAGAAGAAACAACTATTGGGGTGAAACATAGTTTTGAAGGACTAGGCATGACAAAAGCGGCACTGTTGTGAAGCATAGGGCTCAAATCTAAAAGAAGCTAACCATGCGATCCGAAGAAGAACAAAAGCATGGTGGAATCATCGATGAGAAGAAGCTTGAAGAAATAGGAAAAAGCGAAGCCAGTTCGGAAGAAAGGCGCGCAAAAAAGCGACAGCAATGTTAGGCTGAGCGCCGGAGAGCGAGGCGCGTCGGGCTGACCGGCGAAGGTGAGGACGGTGTCGGTGGGAAGATGCGGCGACATCGGTATGGCTGGCGAGAAATTCAGTGACGCGAGGTGAGGACCGGAGAAGATAATGGTAAATTTTGAACGTGTATTAAAAGTTACGGTAAAATTAGAAATAACCGTACGTGATGTGAATGAGTTTAAATACTAATCCTAATTTTTCAAATTTTAAAATTTGAAATTAAATAATTAATTAATGATCTAATTTTTAATTATAATTTTATCTTTTCTTTTTTTAATCTATTGTACATATTGTACCATTAGTATTAGTTCCAGTACTTTCTCAAATTTAATGGAAGAGGAATAGCCATGATATCCACTAAATGTATGGACCGATACCAACCGTAAGGGGGTCATGTGGTGGATGCAGAAAGATTTGTTTTTCTTTAGGTGTAGTTGAGATACGTGTCATGTTCATTATGAACATCTTCTTTGTTACAATGTCCTTCACATTCTTGCCTTAGGTCGACAAATTAAGCTGACACTACAAGAAAAATGGCCTATGGCTACGCTTTTTTTTTTTGCTACGCTTTAAAAGCATGACCAGAAGTGGTCAATGGCCATACTTTTGTGAGGGTAGCAATTGAATAGAGATTTGGCCACGTTTTTTCTTGCTACGCTTCAAAAACGTGGCAAAAAGGGTCAACGGCCACGCTTTTGAAAGGGTGGCCATTTATTAGAGAAACGGCCACGTTTTTTTTCTGCCACGCTTCAAAAGCGTGGCCATAGAGAGAAAGCAGGACGTTTTAAAAGCGTGCCGACAGGGTTTCATTATGGCCACGCTTTTAAAACGTGGCCATATCCTGATACTATTATGGCACGCTTTAAAAGCGTGGCCAAAAGGTTTTTTCTGCCACGCTTCAAAAGCGTGGCTATAGAGAGAGACAGGGACGTTTTAAAAGCGTGGTGAGAGGTTTTCATTACAGCCACGCTTACAAAACGTGGCCAAAAGGTTTTTTAAAAAAACCCTAATGACTCGGCCCATGACCCGGTCCCCAACCCATTGACGATGCTCTTTCACCCTAGCTAGCTACCCTCCTCATCGCGCTCTTTCACCCTGGCTACCCCTGGAAGAGCTCTTCCCATTCCCTTCGCCTTCGAAACCACTTCCATACCCTAATCGTGTCACAATCTTCTTCATCTTCTTAATCTTCACTTCATACTCTTCTTCTCTTTCTCGTTCTTCTTCCGTTCTTTCTTCTGGATCTCTTTGTGCATACGTTCGAAGTCCACAAATTAAATTTCAAGCTACACCAAACATGGGCGACGGCAAGGTGAATCTCCCCGACGATCTCTTCTCCTCCAAGTCCTCCGATTCCAAAGGTATGATCGATTTTCCGCCTCCAACGCTTCTATTTTTTTTTTATTTTCTCGATTTTTTTTATTTTAGGGCTTTCCCTTTCCATTTTCATTTTCCTCTAAATCGCTTTCAAATGCTCGCTTCTCATTTCATTTTTGCAATAATTGTTCGCTTTCTCTCTGTCTTGATCCATTGAATCTCAATCCCTGATTCGTTCTCTCTGTCAATCGCATGCTCAACACGCATGTTCCTTCCTGGTTAATTGAAAATGGATACCTAATTTTGAATGTTGTTTTGTGTGATCTTAGCTTTTGAATTTTGATATTTTAGCTGTTATATTTTTACAATTCCTAAACTGTAGCCTACTTTTTTTTTCTTGCCCTAAGAAAATTTTTTGTATATATGAATTCGGTAGCTTCATTAGCTAATTTTTACAATCCCTGTTTTACTGTGCACCCACCCTCCGCCACTGCCGCTACCCCAGCATCCACCCTGTTTTACTGCTGCTGTTTAGAATGAATTTGTCTTTCCTCTGAATGTTGCTGCTAGTATGCAAGGAGCTAGTAAGGCAATGGCAGCCATGAATAAGGTAGCACCTTCAATTTTATATTTTTAAGTGTTTCTTATCCTTACATAACATATATTTGTTCCTTTTTCTTTTTCTTTTTTGGATTGGACCATGATATTGATATCAGCATTCTGTTTGGTTTTACTCAGTGTAAAGGATGGTAAGGTTAAATTAAATATTTGTTAGTTTATAAAGAACAAGCATTCAGAATAGGGGACCTGCTACCTATATGGATTATTTTCATTTGTATGTGTACAATTTTATAGTAGTAACATGGCAATTAAATAAGGAAATATAGATTGGAGGGAACCCTATAGTCTATAGGCAACTCTTACCACTACTACTATATGTATTATGTTTTCTCATTTGATTTCAACTTCTCTTTTTGTATTTAGCACTTATTGCTATGAAGAGACATAGTAGATCCAGAAATTGTGCTATGTTTAACTGTAATACTGCACTCTATTATTTCCATGCTCCCACCAATAATTGATTGATCATGCTCTCACCAATATTTTTGTTTGATTAATCTGGTTTAGCTCATTCTGTTTAGCTTGTTTAGTTCAACTAATTTAGTTTAGTTGAATTAGGTGGTTAATTAGAGAATATGGACTGTTATATGAACTGTAATTATTTTAATTTGTAGAAGTCTATGTAGTTCTTCAAGAGTGTCTTGAAATGAGAAAAAGATATGTTTTTAAAGAAGCGGTTGCTCCATGGGACAAAGAAGTTATATCTGACCCCAGTACTCCAAAGCCTAACCCACAACCATTCTTTTATGCACCTGAAGGAAAGTCTGATGTGAGTTTTTATGAATTTATTTTATACTTTTCCATCATCGAAGAGGTAGATATCCCAATTTTATCTTCTGTGATTAAATGAATGTTAATTTGTTTTGTAATGCAGCACTACTTTGAAATACAAGATGGGGTTATTCACGTATATCCAAATAAAGACTGTAAGTAATTAGTAATACACCAAGTTTCTTGTAGTGTCTGATTTGAACTGCAGAATATAGGGAGCAGTTTCATTTAACAAGTTTCAGTTTTTTGTTCATTGCATCTGACATATTTTTAAGTGTCCCTGTCCTGTTTCATTGACTATTGTTTTCTCTCAGATCTATACTGCAGCTGTATCAGCAAAAAACTGGAAATGATATGACCGTATTTATTGTTTTCTTTCCCCATCTAGTTTTTTGGTGTTGGGCAAGAGGGATTGCAGGTTTTGGTCTCCAGTTACTGCTTTCTCATTAACTGATATTTTCACAGATGTACCTATAAAAACTTAACGATGAAAATTAATAAGAAGTAGCACTTTTCTCAATCAAAGAAAGGAAAGGGGCTGGGAGTGGGTTCAGTTATAAAACCCTGTTTGTCTAACTGTTTTTCTTATGATTTTGGTAGAGGATCTCAGCTGACTCCTGTTTACATCTTGGAGCTGGAGCACGTGCTGGAATAATTGCCATGTCCGCAACTTATCCAATGGATATGGTTCGAGGCAGGATAACTGTACAGGTACATCTTTACCTTCATTTTTCTGTTTACCAATTGCTTGGTTTGCAAATCACATAGAGAGAAGATATAACATTGGTTTTCTTCGTGTTCTTTGTGCTCTACTGCTCTTAATATTTATAGTATGCTTTTTGTTGTATTTGCAGACAGAGAAGTTTCCTTACCAGTACAGAGGGATGTTCCATGCTTTGACAACTGTGCTTAGAGAAGAAGGCCCACGTGCTTTATATAAGGGTTGGCTTCCTTCAGTCATTAGAGTTGTGAATAATCTTTTCATTTTTAATTCTTTATAAAGTTGATGATTACAGTCATGATCATAATGGCAAATATGACAAATTATAATATTGTGCTTAGGCAATTCATGCAACTGATATAATTAACTCCCTACAGTTCTCCACCCCCACCTCTCCTGCTGTAGTGCTGTTATTAGAATTAATGCTTTCTTATTTTTAATTGTTTTTCTTGTTTCCCAGGTTCCATTGTAGATCTAAACTTTGCTGTTTATGAGTCTTTGAAAGATTGGTTAGTTAAATCCAATCCATTTGGTCTAGTGCAAGATTCTGAGTTGAGTGTGACAACTCGCCTGGCATGTGGTGTTGCACCTGGAACTATTGGGGAAACTGTTGCTTATTCCCTTTGAAGCACCTTTAGATTGAAGGTGTGAGTATCATTTTAGAGAAGCCAATCCATGCATGTTGTTAGAATTTTATTTATTATTTTTTTAGGTGTTACATATCATAGCCCATATTGTTAACGTGGTTTCTCAGCCTGGGAAATCGTGGAATAATTATTGATTACTAGACCATATAATATTACTCTACTTAACAACATTATCTCTTTTAATGTGATCATAAATGTTCCAAGGAAATAGAGTGTTCATGCAGATGTCTTGATTAATTTCCAACACCTAGACTACATGTGTCAGCTTTCTGTTTCACTTGGGTTTTAGGTTTTTTCAGCACTTAGATTTGTTTTACAAACCAACTGCTGCTTTCATCTACAATATCAAATTCTCTCTTCAGGTGGCTAGCTTTCCATTTGATGATCATAATTGCCCACCACTTCAACTAGTTATCTCTTTCTGTCATAGTGCATACTCGTGGTTGAAGTTAGATATTGAGAATGTTGTGGTTGTCCACTGTAAGGCTGGAATGAACAAGGTTGATGATTTCTAGTCTTCTATTATTCTTGAAGGTGAGTAGTATCTAAATATTTTCTTCTAAATTTAATGAACCTGCTTTGCATTTACTCCATCTTTCTTTTTATGCTGCTCAGTTTTATTTATATTTGGTAAGTTAAATGTGCTGCAGTTCTTTCCAATTGCTGAGGAGTCAATGGATTACTATAATCAGAAATGATGTGTTGATGGAAAAGGACTTGTTCTGCTCAGTCAGATTGTAAGTTTGGCTTTGCTATGTCCTAATTCAGCCAAAAATTGGGGATTCTGGAGTATTACACTCTTGCTTCTTCTTGTGTTATGTCTTACTTTATCTTTTGTAACTTAAACATGTTTTTTGTTCCCTTGTTGATTTTGCTATTTCAGGGAAGCTGTGAAACATTTTGGTCCTGGTCCTGGTGTTCCTCATAGCCATACCAAGCCTTATGTACGATCTAAGGGAAGGAAGTTTGAGAGGGCTAGAGGAAGAAAGAACAACAAAGGACTTAGTGTTTAAGTTGTATTGTTTCTGTATTTTTCTACCATTTTTAGTTTTGGAATTTAAACTCGAGATTTATTTTGTATTTGAATATTAGTTTATTAATGTATAAAATAATTATAGCAAAATTATGTCACTAATTACTGTTTGATTTGTCTTGCAATAAAAATTGCATACTATATTTATAGGTTTGGTAATAAAAAAGGATTGAAAATTTATATTGTGTAGTAATTAAGTTCAAATAAGGAAAAGAATTTTTTTTTAATTTAACAAGGCTTTCGCCACGCTTTTAAAGCGTGGCCGTATATCTCCCTATCGCCACGCTTTAAAAGCGTGGCCGTATCTCTACCTATCGCCACGCTTTAACAGGTGGCCAGTTGTAAAAAGCGTGGCAATAGGTCACCAAAAGTGTGGCGATAGAGCAACCGCCACGCTTTTTTTAGCTTTTCGCCACGCTTTCAATAGACGTGTTTTCTTGTAGTGTGAGTTTTCATTTGCTTGTTATTAGTTTGCAATTCTGTTATTACTGCTAATAAGTCGACTTAGGTTAAGGTAGAGGATCTTCAGACAAAACGAATGTAGTATCCTCCTTTTATTATTTTTGTGGGTAACCAGAATGTTCTTTCTCTTGCTCTACAATGGGCGCCAAAATTATTTTAGTATTCTGAGGATATGCTGAAATAGTATGATTTCAACCTCCTTTCTCTGAGCAACTAATTCCCATGCTTGACTTCTCTTACAAAGTGATGTGGACATCTGCAAAAAGCATTTTGACGCCTAAATCCATATGTATTTAGAACATTATTTACAATATTAGAAAGGGACTCAAAAAACATACATTGTGTCCCTATTTTTTTTCCTTGTCTCATAGTTGTGTTGCTTTATCATGTGTTCACCCGTTTTATTTTTTTCTGTAACCAATTTATAATAGTGGAAATAAGTATTGTTGTCAGTTTATTCCTTTAGGGGTTAGTCCAAGTTTTACGAACGGATAACCTCTGATTATAAAAAGGTTTCTAACACAGTTATGAAAATTTATACTTTTAAGAATGTTTTTAATACATAATACAATGAGTTGACTATCTAATGAGATGCTCACAAATGGCTTCTTAGTTAGTGGCATTGACATATTCTTAAGACATTAAGCACAGTTAATTTTGGTTCTTTTAGTACAAAAACTTGAATGCAAATAGCAATAAGTGATGTTCCAAAGTTAAGAATGTGAAGCTGTGGAATGGATTTTATCTATCGAAAGGGTTGCTGGCCGGTGCTGGAAAGGGATGAACTATGTATATGATGTCGTTAGAGAAAATCTACTCGAAGTAGGTTGGTTATGTGTCGATTGTTGTCAACTTATTTCAGTTACATATGGCCGAAGTTGGAAGCCAATTGTGAGGTCAATAGTTAGTTATTAGTGAAGTAGGAAAAGATGGTGACATTTGTGCATGTGGTGAAGGGAAATGTATGCGTTGTGCGTTGTAGTACTCGAATGTTGGAGTTATTCTGGTTTGTTTGAGAATCCGAAGCAGAAGGAGCTAAGTGTTGCAGGTGACCATAAATAAAGGCTTGAAGGTGTGGCAGGGAGAGGTTGAAGAAGAGTAGTTCATATTTTTTATTTTTGAACATTTCTTATTAGTGTTTGTTACTATGCTAGCAATAGGTAGGGTAGGGTTTAGATTCTACCCTAATTCTACTCGCGAGTTGAAAATTTTCTTAAAACTCAATCCTATTCTACCTGCGGGTTGAGAATATCTCAACCCTAACCCTATTCGTATCCTAAAGTTCTAAACCCTACCTTACCCAACCCTACTCATAAAAAAATAATTTTTTTAAGTAAATATAAAATTCAATCATTTTTAATTTTATACATATTAATAAAATAGAAAATAATAAACTAAGTTTAAATTAAAATTAAAAATAATAAAATCTTAGAAAGAACAACAAAAACAATTCATTGAATAAAATAAATTTAAAATGCATGAAATGGAATTTGAACCCATGTTTTGGGGTATAATATGCCTCCTTTCAACCACTATACTAGTAAATATATTAAGAGGAAGTATAGGGAGCCAATAGAGTACAATATATACAATAGGGGTGTAGGGATGTTCGATTCAGTAGGATATCAGATGTTTATTATCCTTGGTACCCGAATGGTTATTTTGGATAGTATGGGTGTATTGTATTTGAGAAATTAGTAGTATTTTACCCTGAATATTCATTTTTTAACTCATATTGAGCCAAATAAACAACCCATTATACATATTGTACAGATACTCTATTGGTTCCCTAGCGGGATTCATATATTAAAGTTTTAGACATTATATAATATATATTTTAAGTTTAAAAAATTTAGGATGGCCAAGGCCACACTGGTCCCTCCTAAATCCGCCTCTGCACATGGGGTACACTCTCGTACACTCTTTGTTGTCAAAATGCGATAAATTGATAAAAGCTAGACATATTAATCGTACACGAACTGCCACCGACGGTTACCACCACCTATGCTGTCCATGGTTTCTACTGCAAAATTTTATAGCATCCTCATCTTCCATTTGGTTATCATGCTCTGCACTAAATGAGCCACCCCTGCTCTAATAGACCATCCAAGACCACCATAAAATCCTAATTGATTTTTCCTCATGAATTATTTATTCATATTTCTATTTTTTTAATTATTTTTAAAAAGTTTTTATGATTTCAAATCTAATCACATTAACGTATTTATTGTATCTGGTTAAAAATGTTCCTGTCATTAACAACATGAAAGTCAAAGTCAAACAACTTTTTCTTATTTACGTATACTGCACTAATTGGTGGAAAGAACATAGACAGTATATTTATGGCCACTATACATCGCACCTACTTAAGTTATGATTCTTAATAGGGATGACAAAGTGGGTTACGCGTCTCGTCTCACCAAAGTTCGCCACAAATCAAGGCAGGCCACCAAATTAATATAAGCTAAATTTGCTATCCCGTCTTGCTAAAAAGCAGATTGGCGAGTTGGCAGACCAGCCCACCTTCTCACTTTTTTTTATAGCTCTAAGTAATATTATAATAAGTACAGTTCAATAAATTCATGACAATAACTATATTTTTTTAAGCTCTAAATAATAAGTATGCAATCCATAACAATTACTATATCAAACACACTTAAATCATAATATTAACCATATTAAGTCTCAAATACAACAACATAATCCATATTCCATAAATCCATATCAAATGATCAAACTACACTTAAATCAAAATATACCAAATAATCCATAGTAATAACCATGTCACCATAAATGCTCTTAATTCATATTTATATGATATTATAAAATGACCACAATATTCTTTAAAAAAAATATTGCCAACCCTTTTCATCCTGTCAAAGTCTGCGGGTTTTTAAAAATTGGCGAATGTAAAATCTTACCCGACCCACAATTTTTAGCTATTTTAGCAGTTTAGTCTGACAAGTTCAACCCAATCTGCCACTCCTACTTAATAAGCTAATTAACTAAATCCTTATGTTATTTTTTAAGGATTTTAGATTTGGCTTCATATATATCAAACATCTTATTATTTTGTCCAATTTTAATCTTTTGGTCAAAATTAATTTTTTTTCCCTTCCAAAATTATCTTTTTTATATTGTATTTTTTTTAAATAGCGATAAAAATTGTAATTATAGTAATTATAATAGTGGTTATAGTGATTTGAGAGTAAAAGTGATAAAAAAAAAACAAGAGAAAGAAGAAGATAATAATAATAATAAAGGAAAAATGATTTTTTTGAAAAAAAGTTTTAGTTTTAAACAAAGGATAAAAATAGAACAAAATAAAACGTTTGAGATAAAAATATGACATTTTAAATGTTAATAATAAAACAAAGACTTAATTAAAGTTTTTTTTTTGAAATAAAAGAGCTCAACACAATAGAGTGGAGCAAACTTAAAAACAAGCAGACGAACAACACCTAGAACAAACACAACATAAAGAAACTCTCCATGTCATCTCCAGCATAGACATCAACAACAAGAAGAGCGCACACCTTCCCACTCTTTAACGCTAAGCAAGGACATATTGATGGTTTCTTCAACACCTTTGCTTTCATTCTGAAATATCCTCCTATTTCTTTCCATCCAAATGTTCCAGATGATCGCACAGAAGCATCTCAATCGCTGCTTGCGATCCTCCTTCCTACGCGGCTCTTCTGTCCAATTTAGAAAGTGGTCCTTCATCAATTCCGGAAGAGACCACAGTCGGCCAAACACAGACATCCAAGCATTCCACACCTGCCAGGCAAATTCACATCCAAGAAACAAGTGATGGACGTGCTCCACATCCCTGTTGCATAAGATACACTTCGTATCATCCTGATTGATAATCCCAAACCAACTTAGCCTTTCCTTCGTGTTCACTGATGAGACGCAGAAGCTGGTGAATTAAAAATTATTAAAATGGTTACGTTGCAAGTATAGTTCTTAACTCACCGAAAATCTGCCTATCAATTTAGAAATATGTCACAGAAAATTAAATTAAAAATTACTGGGAGTTTTAAGTCCCAAGTCGTCTCCCAACGAGTTGCAGAAAAGTGTGCTATCTTATTAATCAGATGTTTCAAGAAGTTGAGCTAAGTGAATTGGAATGTAAATTGAGGAAAGTTAAATAATATGAATAAAAGCCTTGACTGGAGTTGATTGGTTGGAATTTCTATTATTGGTAGAGTGATTGTAAGATTAATTTATAATTAATGGTTGTTTTGTTTGGTTATCCTTTACTAAGTAAGGGAAAGTCAAACAAGCTGGAATGCCAGATCTGTTCACAAGTTGCAACCCACTTAGTTCAAAGGGATTGGCGTTGGTGATAGGATAGCAATCCGACATTTAACCCAATTACAAATTTTTCTTTCAATCTTTCCAACTCAAGAATTCCTTTTAATCAACTCCCCATCAAGTAAGGAAACTACTCACGCATTGTAAATAAAGAATCCATAGCACATGGAAGGGGATTAAAAGAAGACATGATTATTGGAATTGAAATTGAATTAAAAAGAAATAATCCTTGCATTAAATAATCATAAAAGTATCTGAATGACAAAATTGAACAAAGCAAAGAACATGGAAGAATAAAACCAAGTTGAGAAAACGAACTAGAATGACGAAGTCTTGATAAGGAAGTAACTCTTCTCAATGTTCCAATGCTAAGATCAATTGAAAATTAAATTTCTAAAAACCTAGAGAGAAAAACCTAAGAGAGTAAAACTAGATCTCCCAACTGTTGACTGAATAAATGTGTTATTTGTTTCTGCATGTTCTCTGACTCTAGTCTGCTGTTCCGGTCCAAAAACTGGGCCGAAATAGGCTCCAAAATCGCCCCCAACGAATTCTGCAGATTATGCAGATCGCACATGTCACGCGATCGCGTCATCCATGCAGACACATCATTCGCGCTTTTCCTCGCCACGCGTTCGCGTCGTCCACGCTACCGCGTCGCCAGAACTTTTCCAATCCGCGCGGCCGCGTGAGCCATGCGGCCGCGTCGCTGCGATTTGCTCTCCTTCGCGCGGTCGCGTGAGCCATGCGACCGCGTCACTTCTCGCTGGTTATCTCCTCAAATTCTTGTGTTCCTTCCATTTTTTCTAGCTTCCTTTCCAATCTCTAACTCGTTTATGCCCTGTAAAGTCTGAAACACTCAACACACAGATCACGGCATCGAATGGAATAAGGAGAATTAAAAATAAATAATTAAAGTCTCTAGGAAGCAGTTTTCAAACATGTAATAAATTCAGGAAGGAAATCTAAATGCATGCTAATTTAATGAATAAGTGGGTAAGGATCATGATAAAACCACACAATTAAACACAATATAAACCATAAAATAGTAGTTTATCAACCTCCCCACACTTAAACATTAGCATGTCCTCATGCTTAATTGAAGGAGATAAGGAAATAAGTATGAACATGTAGAAACTCATGAAATGCAATGCAAACCTATATATATATAAATAAATGCAACTATATGATTCTTGTCCACTTGATCAAAAGTAAATAGGCTCTTCAAAACAATTACAAATCAAATTCCACTAATTTTATCATTACATAATAAAATGGATAAAAGTGCAAGAAGATAGCTCATGAAAGCAGGAAACTTGAAAATTCAAGTATTGAACCCTCACTGATAATGTATGTATGCTCTAATCTCTAGTGTATAGGGTGGTCACTCTATCCTTCTCTAATCATGCTTTCTAACTTTTGTTCTTCTCCTAACCAATCAACAATAGTTAATATACCAATGCAAACATCATGAGGTCTTTCCAAGGTTGTAATAGGGCTAAGGTATAGGTAGGGGTGTATATTTGGTCAAGTGAGCTAATAAATTGAATCTTTAATTAACCCAAGCTCTAACATAACTTGTATACACTTAATGTCATCTTTAAAGTTCATACCTAGCTACCTAGAATTCCCTTTTTCAATCCATACTCATGCATCAACTTATATTTTGGTTCTATTGTATGTGCACTGATCTTTGAATTCTGAATTTAACATTGGGGTAATTTTGTCCCCTTATTTACTGATTTTTTTCATTTTTTTTTAAATAAATAAATAAAGCTTATCAATGCACATAGATTTTTCATTCTTATATTTTCACATGAGTAGGTATCCAAATTTCCCTTAAATTTTTATGACACATTCCCTTAACAACTTTTGTTCCCACAATTTCCCATACTTAACTAGCACACACAATTCTATCTTAAGCTAACCAAAGATTCAAATTGGGATATACAATTGTTTTTCGGCTTAAGGTTAGTAATGTGGTAAAATATCGAACAAATGGGAATTAAAGGCTCAAAGTGGTTAACAAAGGTAATTGAAACGGGTAGGCTTAATTTGGATGAGTGAGTTTAAACAAATAATGGCCTCAATCATGTGCAAGCATGCAAATACAATAACTATTGAACATATAAGATAAAACAAAATATAGATTACAATCATAGAGAAGTAAACACACAAGAATGAAATAATTATGGTTAAATAATGTAACCATTCATAAAGGCTCAAATCTTTCACAGGTTGTGTGTTCTTTAACTCAAATATCATGTTCCAAATACAACTCAAGCAAATTTATCATAAAAATTTTGAAAAATTAGTGAAATTTTGTTCCAAAGATAGATTTTTAAAAGAAACTTATTGTCTTTTCAATCAAGTAGAACATGCATGCAACTATCCTAACCTATGCAATTTATTCTATTCTATAAAGGAAAGAAAATCTAACTAAAATATCCTAATTATTGGTGCCAGAGAAGAGAAATTACCTCCGGAAGTCAGGTACTGACCGACCTCCCCACACTTAAGACTTTGCACCGTCCTCGGTGCCATCTGTCAGAAACAGGGGTGGGCTGGTAGCAGTATCTCCACAGTCGGGGCCGTCATGGCTCCCTGTGCTGGTAAAGGAAGTGGAGTCCGGGGTGTCTGAGTCTATGAAATGTCCCTTGAGTAGCTCCTTGAGGTGTTTGAATCGGCGCTCGTTACGGCGCTCTCTCATCTTTGCTTTCTGTTCTTGCCGATCCAACCGTTCGATTATCTGCTGGAGCAATTTCTCAGTTGTAGATGCTTGTGGTGTTGAAGAAGGATTATCTTCAACTGGAGCAGTAGGAAGGCTTGTAGTAGCTGCTGAGAGTCTGAGGTATTTTCCGTTAGGGACATACTGATCATCCCGTGGAAGCATGGCTTTTGTGTCCCCAGCTCTGTAGGAGACTCCGGCTGCTGAGACAAGATCTGAGACCAAGGCGGGGAAAGGTAAGTTGCCCGCAATTTGTACGTGTTCCATAGCATTCCGGATATGTCTTGAGAGATACAGAGGTTGGTCTGTAAGGATGCACCATAGTAGAACAGCCATGTCCGCAGTGAAGGAGGACTCATGAGTGCTCGGAAAGACATAATGGGACATTATCTGCGCCCATACGTGAGCCTCCAAGGTAAGTGCTGAAGCTAAGATTCCCTTAGGGCGGGTACGGTGGTATCCGTAGATCCAACGGCTGCCAGGTAAGGCTATGACTCTGAGAACAGAGTCCCAGTTGAATTGGTATCTCTGGTGCTGAAGGGTGGCTTCTTGAAAAGCGTCCATTCCTACTGGAATAGGGGGAAGACTCAGAGCTTGCTGAATGGCCTCTTCTGTAATGGGGACTTACTTCTGCCGGACATAAACAGACTGCAGGGTCGGCATGTAGAAGTTGGAGTAGAACTCAACTACCCAAGAAAGATTGACCTGTCTTGGTTGTCTCCGTAGGAAACCCCATTGTCTTCGCTCAATTTGTGGCTCAACAAAGGTGGCAATATTGGACAGGAGGATAAGAAGGTATTCATTATTATAATTCTTTTCTGCCATGATAGGGAACATCTGCTCACAGTAGCGATTGGGAAATCGCGCAGTGTCCTTTGCTAGAAAGGCTTTCTCCTTTTCGTCAACCTTTATTATCCGCTTAACTCTTTTTGTTGAGGGCTTGACGGCGGTTGAAGAAGGCTCTGCCACTAATGCTCTTTTAGTTCCTCTTCTTGCTGGTGGTTTGGAAGTTGCTTTCTCCTTTCCTTTCTTGGTGGCCATCCTGAAAGAAGGGAAGAGAAAGAAAATTAAATTTAAAGAGATATACAGCAAGGAAGGAAACAGAAAAGAGGGTGAATGATGCACAGCAAAATGTAGATGACATTAACACATGCTCTCGAGTACATATGAAAAGCCATCAATGGAAAATAGCTAGTGCATACAAAGTCAAGTGAATGCAAGGTGTTTATTGGCGTGCCAGAAAAGGGCATGAGTAGCATAGACCAAGCATTACTTCGTAACAAACCATCACGTTTGTATTGACAATTGAATTCAATTAATAAAATAATAAGGGAAATTTGTGAAAAGCAAGCATTGAGTAATAGAGTAAAGTAATGTAGAAAAGTGCATAGGGCTATATAGGCTTTTTCACAAACACATGGCATGCATGGTAAATAAGATATAAAAAGTATGAAATTGAACATGCAAGCAATCCCCTTAAAAATAATAATAATTGTCAAATAAATTATAACAAGTCACAAGCATATAATGAGGGATAATGACTCAAAAAAAATTTCTAGCATCGTGTAAAAAGGGAAGGAAGAAGATGAAAAATAAAAAAAATTGAAAAGAAAAAGAAAAGAAAAAGAAAATAAAAATGTATATAAAATAATAAGAATGATGGAAAAGAAAAGAAGGAAGAAGAAGGTAAAACCTTGTTAACGGTGGTGAGAGAGATAGAGAGTGAAAGGTGAAATAGAAGGGGGAGGGGGGAAGGAAGATAAAGGAGGGGAAAGAAAAATTAGGATTTGGGGGAGAGAAAGATAAGATAATTTGGCAATTTAGGTTAAGCTGTGCGGCGCATGCGACGCGGCCGCGTGGGGCACGCATTCGCGTGGGTGCGCGTCAGGTAGGGGGACGCGATCGCGTTGGTCACGCGGTCGCGTGACCCATGTTACACTGCTGGTGCGAGTGCAGCCTCGCTCCAGCACAACTCTCTGTTCATTTTAATTGAATTTCCAAATTGGGGTGACGCGATCGCGTGGGTCACGCGATCGCATGAGTGTGCGTTGTAAAATGGGTGACGCGGTCGCGTGACAAGGATTGTGCTTCCAGCACCAATCCAGCATCACTCTCGCACAAAATGTTGATGTGCACCCTTTTACCGAAAACTCAGGGCACGCGGCCGCGTGGGGCATGCGGTCGCGTGGGAGGCCATGATTCCCATGCGACGCGAACGCGTCAAGGACGCGGTCGCATGGGCTGATTTGTGCCATTGGCACGCCTCCAGCCACGCTCCAGCCGAACTCTCTGTTCGTTTATTTGTTTTCTCCACCCCCTTTGCAACGCGGACGCGTCGCTGATACGATCGCGTCGCGTGGCGAAATTTTTTTTTTGAAATATGAAGACATGAAATGCAAATGCACGAAAGTACTAATAAAGAGAAGAGTTATTGAATAGGAAAAACAAAGAAAAGAACGATCATACCACGGTGGGTTGTCTCCCACCAAGCACTTTGCTTTAACGTCCGTAAGTTGGACGCTCCACTAGCTCAATCGGCTGCTATGTGGGGATCTTCCAGGCGGAAGATCTCAAGCTCCTTATTTCTCTGCACCTTCTCACCATGGTACAGCTTCAGGCGTTGTCCATTAACCTTAATAAGTTCAGAGCTTGAAGGATGGCTTAGGTGATAAACTCCGTACGGTTCAGCCTTCTCTACTCTGTATGGACCTTCCCATTTTGATCTCAACTTACCAGGCATGAGCCTTAGTCGAGATTTGTAAAGGAGGACAAAATCTCCAGGTTGGAACTCTTTCTTCTTGATGTTTTGATCATGCACAGCTTTCATCTTTTCCTTGTAAATTCTGGAGTTCTCATAAGCTTCTAGGCGAAGGTTCTCCAGTTCCTGCAGTTGCAACTTCCTTTCAGCTCCAGCATTCTCAATTCCCATGTTGCACTCCTTAACTGCCCAGAAGGCTCTGTGTTCTATTTCAACTGGGAGGTGACAAGCTTTTCCATAAATCAAGCGGAAGGAACTCATCCCAATGGGTGTCTTGTATGCTGTTCTATATGCCCACAGTGCATCTTGTAGCCTGGTGCTCCAGTCTTTTCTATGAGGCTTTACTATCTTTTGCAAGATACGCTTAATTTCTCTGTTCGACACCTCGGCTTGCCCATTAGTTTGGGGATGGTAAGCGGTTGCAACTTTATGGATTATCCCATGCTTCTTCATCAATCCTGTTAGTCTCCTGTTACAAAAATGGGTGCCTTGATCGCTCATGATCGCTCGTGGTGATCCAAAGCGACATAAAATATGGTTTCTCACAAAGAAAACAACAGTGTTAGCATCATCAGTGCGGGTAGGAATTGCTTCTACCCATTTGGAAACATAATCTACAGCTAACAATATATAAAAATATCCATTAGAATTTGGAAATGGACCCATGAAGTCAATGCCCCAAACATCAAAAATTTCACAAAAGAGCATATATTGTTGAGGCATCTCATCCCTCCTGGATATATTACCAAATTTCTGGCATGGGGGGCAAGATTTACAAAACTCAGCAGCGTCTTTAAAAAGAGTAGGCCACCAGAATCCGCAGTCTAAGATCTTTCTAGCTGTTCTTTGAGGGCTAAAATGTCCTCCACTCTCAGATGAGTGACAGGCCTCTAAAATGGACTGGAATTCTGATTGAGGCACACAACGTCTAATTATCTGGTCAGCGCCACATCTCCATAAATATGGGTCATCCCATATATAATATTTAGACTCGCTTTTCAGCTTGTCCCTTTGATGTTTAGAAAAATGTGGAGGAAATGTGCGGCTAACTAAATAATTAGCAACAGGTGCATACCAAGGAACTACCTCGGATACTACTTGCAGGTTGTCAAAAGGAAAATTATCATCTATAGGAGTAGGGTCATCCTTAATATGTTCAAGGCGACTCAAGTGGTCTGCTACTAAATTCTGATTACCACTCCTATCCTTTATTTCTAAATCAAATTCTTGTAATAGCAGTATCCAACGTATAAGTCTTGGTTTGGATTCCTTTTTAGCTAATAGATACTTTAGAGCTGCATGGTCTGAATACACTACTACTCTAGTACCGAGTAAATAAGCTCGAAATTTATCCAGAGCAAAAACAATAGCAAGAAGCTCCTTCTCAGTAGTAGTATAATTGGACTGGGCAGTGTCTAAAGTCTTAGACGCATAGGCAATAACAAAAGGATCCTTACCTTCACGCTGAGCCAGCGCTGCTCCTACTGCATGGTTGGAAGCATCGCACATGATTTCAAACGGCTGACTCCAGTCTGGTCCTCTCACAATTGGGGCTTGAGTTAGAGCAGTCTTCATCTTATCAAACGCTTGTTTGCAATCCTCACTGAACTCGAACTCAATATCCTTCTGCAGTAATCTGGATAAGGGAAGCGCCACCTTACTAAAGTCCTTAATAAATCTCCGGTAGAAACCTGCATGGCCAAGGAACGAACGGACTTCCCTCACAGAAGAGGGGTAAGGTAAACTAGAAATAACATTCACCTTTGCTGGGTCTACAGAAATATCATTATTAGATACCACATGTCCTAATACAATCCCTTGTTTTACCATAAAGTGGCATTTTTCGAAATTCAATACAAGGTTTGTGTTAACACATCTATCTAACACTCGAGATAATCCATCTAAGCAAAGGCTAAAAGAATCACCATAAACGCTAAAATCGTCCATAAAAACTTCCATACAGTCCTCAATAGGGTCAGAAAAAGACTCATCATGCACCTATGGAAGGTGGCTGATGCATTGCACAAGCCAAAGGGCATTCTCTTATAAGCATAAGTCCCAAAAGGACATGTAAAAGTAGTCTTTTCCTGATCCTCAGGAGCTATATGAATCTGGAAATAACCTGTGTAACCATCTAAAAAGCAATAATGTGATTTACCTGACAGGCGATCCAGCATTTGATCAATGAATGGAAGTGGGTAGTGATCCTTACGGGTAGCTTGGTTGAGACGCCTGTAATCAATGCAGACTCTCCAAGCATTCTGAACTCTAGTTGCTATGAGCTCTCCATGCTCACTCTTCACTGTAGTGACTCTAGATTTCTTGGGCACCACTTGTACTGGGCTTACACATTCACTATCTGAAATGGGATATATGATACCTGCTTCCAATAGTCTGTTCACTTCCTTTTTGACAACTTCCAAGATGGTGGGATTCAATCTTCTTTGGGGTTGACGGACAGGTCTTGCTTCCTCTTCTAGAAATATTCTGTGCTCGCATACTTGAGGGTTGATTCCCACTATGTCTGCCAAACTCCACCCAATTGCCTTCTTATGCTTCCTCAGTACATCAAGTAACTGCTCTTCTTGTTGAGAAGTTAGTTCCCTCGCAATAATAACCGGAAACTTCTGCTTATCCTCAAGATAAGCATATTTGAGATGTGGAGGGAGAGGTTTCAATTCTAACTTTTGATCATGGGCGGGCTCTGGATTATCTGGGGCTTGTGAAAATGGCGAAGTGCTCCCATTGTCAGTTAAGAGGGTCTCCACACTTGGACCTTGTCCAGTGTGCCTCTCTTCAAACTCTTCCTTTTGAACTTCAGCTACACTTTCGTCTATGACATCACACTGGAAGATAGAACGATCTTCTGGGGGGTTGTCAATGACTCCATTCAGATTGAAGATTACTATGCAGCCATCTATTTCAAAGGAGTATGTTCCTGAAAAAGCATCCAATTTGAATTTTGATGTCTTCAGGAATGGTCTTCCAAGTAGGATTGATGATGGCTTATCTGAATCATTGTGGGGCATCTCCAAGATATAAAAATCAGTGGGAAATGTGAGCCCTTTAATGTTCACCAAAACATCTTCAGCAACTCCAGCCACTGTAATAATGCTTTTATCTGCTAACACAAAACGAGCTGCCGACCTTTTTAAGGGAGGGAGCCTCAAAACATCATATATAGACAAAGGCATTATACTGACACATGCTCCTAAATCACACATGCAATCATAAATTACTACACCACCAATAGTGCAACTAACTATGCAAGGACCTGGATCACTACATTTTTCAGGTAATTCTCCCATTAAAGCAGATATAGAACTACCTAAAGGAATAATTTCTAATTCATTAATTTTGTCTTTATGGATACATAAGTCTTTTAGAAACTTTGCATATTTAGGTACCTACTGAATAACATCAAAAAGGGGAACAGTTACCTCAACCTTTTTGAATATCTCTACCATTTTAGGATCGGGTTCCAGCTGCTTCCTGGGCTTCCTTGCAAGTTGTGGAAATGGAATAGGAGCAGTGTTGTCTGTGGTGTCTGCGCCTTTTGGTGCTTCCTTCTGTGGTTGAGTTGTCTCTTCTTCAGCTATGTCCTGTATATCCTCTTCCTCTTCAACATCTTCGATTTCTACCACCTCTTCAGCTGAGGCGTATTCTGGTGAGCTTGATTCCTCCTGAATCCTCTCCTGCAGTGTGGTTCCGGACCTCAGGGTGATAGCATTAATGCCTCCCTTTGGATTGGGTAATGGTTGAGAGGGGATTCCAGTGGTGCTTGAAGGTTGGTTACTGGAATTTTGTGCTGATCCAAGCTGTGTCATAAAAGCTTGCAGAGTAGAGGTGAGACCATTCAGACCAGCGTTAATACTATTCATGATGTTGTTTTCCATGGTCTGTTGTCTTTTCTCAAGAGATTGTAGTAGATCTTCATTAGAAGATAACGAAGAATGAGTAAATTGAGAGGTCTGCTGCTGATTATTTTGTGGTCCTTGGTTCTGCCTCAGGTGAGGTGCTCTGTAAGGTTGATTTTGCTGTCTGTTGTTGTTATTGTTCCACCTCTGATTTCCCTGATTATCTCTGCCTCCTCTGTTATTGTTGCCCCTCCAATTTTGGTTTGAATTGTCCTGCCATCCATGGTTATTATTTCCACTTTGATTGTACCCTTGGTTGGGGTGGTCATAGAAGTTGTGAGTGGATGCCACCATGTTGTCTTCTTGTTGGAGCTGCGAGCATTCATCGGTGTAGTGGCTATAATCAACACAGATTTCGTAAATTCTTTGTGGGACTAGTTGTTGGTTTTGCTGTGGTGGAGGAGGTTGAGCTTGCTGAGCTTGTTGATTCAACTGCATTTGTTTCAGCAAGTTGGTCATTTCATAGATGCCTTGAGTTAGAGCAGCAGTCTCTCTGCTGGAAGATACTTCTGCAACAGCTTTTGAACGGCCTTGCTTTTGTCTGTGGTTCCTAGTGGATTCAGCTAAATCACTGATCAATTGCCAAGCTTCATCAGTGGTCTTGTACTTCTTCATAGACCCATTGCTGGCACTTTCCAGTATGGTCTTATCTTGGGGCCTCATACCCTGTGTAATATAGCTGAGTAGCACGATCTTGTTAATCATGTGGTGGGGACATGCTTCCAGAAGATTATTGAAGCGCTCCCAGTATTCAAAGAGAGTCTCATTGTCATCCTGAACAATTGTGGAGATATCCTTCCTTAGCTTATCAGTAACTTCAGATGGAAAGAATTTCTCCAGAAACTCCTTTCTGAGTGTATCCCAGTTGGATACATTTGCTAGAGGTTGAGTGTAGTACCACTCTCTTGCTTTTCCCTCAAGAGAAAACGGAAAAGCTTTCAGCAGAATTGAAGTTTCATCAGTGCCATCACGCCTGACAGTAGAACAGGCTGCCTGGAAATCTCTCAAGTGCTTGATAGGCTCTTGAGCAGGTAGGCCATGAAACCTGGGCATCAAATTTAGTAGTGCGGACTTTATTTCAAAATCTGTAGCTACCGCTGGATGATGCGCTTGAAACGGTTGCATTGTAAAATCAGGGGCTCCTTCCTCCTGGATGGTAACTCTCCTAGCTGTCATGTTTTCTGCACGTAAAACAACCGAATCAGTAGAACGAGGGCTGATTTCTTCCTCAGATTCACTTTCAGATCCACCCTCAGAGTGGGCTAACCGACGCTGTTCTCGCCTTATTCGTGAAATTGTCCTTTCAATTTCAGGATCGAATATTAGCAAGCGCGGATCAGGAAGTGAACGCGTCATTTGACGGAAGAAACATGCAGCTCATAGTAGCAAAGTAAAATAAAATGCAAATAAATAAATTCTAATTAATAAAATTAGCACTCTATTGCAACTCCCCGGCAACGGCGCCAAAAATTGATGAGACGCAGAAGCTGGTGAATTAAAAATTATTAAAATGGTTACGTTGCAAGTATAGTTCTTAACTCACCGAAAATCTGCCTATCAATTTAGAAATATGTCACAGAGAATTAAATTAAAAATTACTGGGAGTTTTAAGTCCCAGGTCGTCTCCCAATGAGTTGCAGAAAAGTGTGCTATCTTATTAATCAGATGTTCCAAGAAGTTGAGCTAAGTGAATTGGAATGTAAATTGAGGAAAGTTAAATAATATGAATAAAAGCCTTGACTGGGAGTTGATTGGTTGGAATTTCTATTATTGGTGGAGTGATTGTAAGATTAATTTATAATTAATGGTTGTTCTGTGTGGTTATCCTTTACTAAGTAAGGGAAAGTCAAACAAGCTAGAATGCCAGATCTGTTCACAAGTTGCAACCCACTTAGTTCAAAGGGATTGGCGTTGGTGACAGGACAGCAATCCGACATTTAACCCAATTACAAATTTTTCTTTCAATCCTTCCAACTCAAGAATTCCTTTTAATCAACTCCCCATCAAGTAAGGAAACTACTCACGCATTGTAAATAAAGAATCCATAGCACATGGAAGGGGATTAAAAGAAGACATGATTATTGGAATTGAAATTGAATTAAAAAGAAATAATCCTTGCATTAAATAATCATAAAAGTATCTAAATGACAAAATTGAACAAAGCAAAGAACATGGAAGAATAAAACCAAGTTGAGAAAACGAACTAGAATGACGAAGTCTTGATAAGGAAGTAACTCTTCTCAATGTTCCAATGCTAAGATCAATTGAAAATTAAATTTCTAAAAACCTAGAGAGAAAAAACTAAGAGAGTAAAACTAGATCTCCCAACTGTTGACTGAATGAATGTGTTATTTGTTTTTGCATGTTCTCTGACTCTAGTCTGCTGTTCCGGGCCAAAAACTGGGCCGAAATAGGGTCCAAAATCACCCCCAACGAATTCTGCAGATTATGCAGATTGCACATGTCACGCGATCGCGTCATCCATGCGGACGCGTCATTCGCGCTTTTCCTCGCCACGCGTTCGCGTCGTCCACGCTACCGCGTCGCCAGAACTTTTCCAATCCGCGCGGCCGCGTGAGCCACGCGGCTGCGTCGCTGTGATTTGCTCTCCTTCGCACGGTCGCGTGAGCCATGCGACCGCGTCACTTCTCGCTGGTTATCTCCTCAAATTCTTGTGTTCCTTTCATTTTTGCTAGCTTCCTTTCCAATCTCTAACTCGTTTATGCCCTGTATAGTCTGAAACACTCAACACACAGATCACGGCATCGAATGGAATAAAGGAGAATTAAAAATAAATAATTAAAGTCTCTAGGAAGCAGTTTTCAAACATGTAATAAATTCAGGAAGGAAATCTAAATGCATGCTAATTTAATGAATAAGTGGGTAAGGATCATGATAAAACCACACAATTAAACACAATATAAACCATAAAATAGTGGTTTATCATTCACCCTGCCTATCAATACAAACCAGGTAAACAGCTCTACTTTTGGTGGAACTAAACCTTTCCAAATGGAGTTAGGACCACGGGCGTGTCTTGGAACTCCCCCGGCAATCCCACTAGGGGACTCCGGAGAGGAAAGGTTGGGGCAAGGCAAGGATACCACACCACGGGGTAGGAAACACAGGAGCCGCACAACAGTGGAACGAGCACGGTAGCTCGAGCCCACACATGGAGAGGATCCGGTGCGCCCGTTCGTTGCGCGAGGCAAGGAGCCAGACAGCACTCAAGACCCACACACCACTCATCCGCCAACACGGTCCGCAAACCCAGCACTCCCAGATGAACCGCGCCCCGCACGCCAAGACGCGTGCAGGCAAGCGGAAGCATACGGGAGGGCCGAGCCAACGCCGCTGGGCAGGTTTCAAGGGAAGGGACAAAAGAGACTCGAGGGACAGCCCGAAGCGTAAGGTGCTTCGGACGATAACCGAACAGCTGCACCGTCTAGATAAAGCCACACGCACAACCCACACACCGCTCATCCGCCACCACGGTCCGCAAACACAGCACAACCGGATGAACCGCGCCCCGCACGCCTAGGCGCGTGCAGGCAAGCGGAAGCATACGGGAGGGCCGAGCCAAGCATTCCCTCTTGTAACACCTGCACAAAAGAGTTAGTCAAAAAAATACCAAGTCTATCATATTTTCACACCACTCTATCCTCTTTATTACTTACTAGCCTCACAGGTCGCAAAGTCTTGTGCAACTGACCCAAAAGGCCCAACTCCCACTGGAAGAGCTCTCACCTCCATAGAAAGTTTCACACCCACTCTAACCCATCTCAAAACCCACAATCCCCAATAAATGAACCACACTGGTTTGAAACAGAGAAGAGACGGGAGAACCGATCTTTCAAGGAACCACAATGTAGCCAAACATCCTCCCAAAACCAAGTCCGACGACCATCACCAACCTCCATGGACAGACCTGTAATCATCTTCTCCCTTAAAAGTTGGTCTGTTATCTGTACCTGGCATATATCCTTCCAAGGACCTCCTCTGGTAGGTAACACTTGAGTGGCCAGTAACTCATCCGGCTTCAGATTATTACAGGAACAGACCACCTTTTTCCACAATGGGCACTCTTCCTTCGCAAACCGCCACCACCACTTAAACAAGAGTGCGGTGTTTTGAACCATAGCATCTCCAACTCCCAAACCACCTAACTTCTTTGGGGCTGCACCAACTCCCATCGAACCAACGCCATACCATTCCTGCCATCCTCCTTGCTCCATAGAAACCTTCTCTGCAAGGAAATTAATTTCTCCGCAACCGCCTTCGGCATCTTATACAAACTCAAGTAATACACCGGCAAGCTATTCAACACTGATTTAATAAGCACCAACTTTCCGGCTTTGTTTAGCACCTTAGGTTTCCAGAGGCTTAGTTTCTCTTTCACTTTGTCAATTATAGGCTTCCAGGTCTTGACCAACTTTGGATTAGCACCCAAGGGAACTCCAAGGTATCTAACTGGGAGGATACCTTCCTTACAACCCCACAAGCTGCACATACGTTATTATTATTAAAGTTTTAGAGACTAAAATAATGAATAATGCTACACATCCAAGTTTTTTTTTATTAACCAAATTCAATTAAATTGGTCTAATATAATAAAAATCAGTTATAGCTAGCATTATTCTAAATCTTATTGTGTAATTTGATTAAATTTGGATCATAAAAAAAAATTAGATGTACAGCATTACTCTTAAAACAATGTTACTAGTTGTAGAATTGTTAGTAGAAAGTGGATTTGTTATTCTCATGCTAATATGACATACTCCAACACTTATTCTTTAAAAAATATATATTATTAGATTAATCAAATAATTATTAAACTTAATTATTTACTTATATTTTTAATTTAATATATTTCCTTAAATGACTCTATTATTATTATTATTATTATTATTATTATTATTATTATTATTATTATTATCTCAATATTTTTAATTATGATAAAATCCTTAGTGGCAACACAATATGAAACTTGTCTTACTATTGTCACTTTGTCAGTTACAAAACTATTTATATACCATTTAACCAATTTTAGTTTTATACAAAACTTGTCAAACAAATTACCCTTGTTTTTTTCTCATCATGTATTGTATCAATTTCAAGCTAATTTTGCTTGTTTTTTTCTCATCATGTATTGTATCAATTTCAAGCTAATTTTGCTTTTCTTCAAACATTGTATTGAGTCTCTATCCATTGTATCTACACTTGTAACATTAACAAAATGCATGGAAAATAGGGTAATTTATATATCTCTATCAATACTTCATTTTGTGTAAATATATTTATCTTTAATTTTGGGCGCTATACCTAAAATAAATGAATTCGACATATTTTTTGTTCTTAATATTTTATTTCACTTGCAAATGTTATATTAACGTTAAAATAAGATTTCATAAAAGTTAACTCATTGACCGATAAATAGTTGATTTTATAGATGGACTCATATAATGTCGAATTTTATGGTACCTCTTAGGGGAAAAAAAAAAGGAGGCACCACCATACACTTTGTTGTGGATCATGGTGGATGCCAAACCACGCCTTAGAATTAGCCGTTAACCACTTTTGTCTTTTGTGATGAAACACCAAGCTCTTTCAAGTTCGCCATAAACAGAAAAGGAAAAAAGAAACACTTGACAACAAGAGTCCACTCTTCATTAATAATCTCTTGTTGCAAATTAAACAATATTTGCATTGCATTAAGAGCGGCATCTTTACACTTTTTCAACCAATAATCGTCCCCGGCTCTTACAAAACACACACACGGTAGCCATGCTATAATTATTTTGATTATATAGCTGCAAAGTAACAATCACAAATGCATCATATATTGTTTCAAAAACCAATTCATAAAACAAGTTGTTAGTTTGCTGTTGTTTATTAGGCTAATGAAATAAATCATAAAATAGAATGAAGGCATGGCCAACATGTAATATAATTAACCATAAATAAGTACCTTAATCCACGCTTGTGAATTTGTTGAGTAATTCTTCAATGCCTCAATAATAATAAGCCTTAGGTTGGTCCTTTAATTGGACAAGATTCTTCTTTTTCCAATAATCGATCATAGGTCTTGAAAATTCTTCTTTATCCTCACATATCCACAATCTATTCTTTGTCCTTGTTATAGCAACATGTAATTGCTTAAGTTCAGAGCACAAAACATTGTGCTTAGTTTCATCAAAACTTGCACAAAATACATGCTTTTCCTTCGTGTATTGGTATACAACTCTCCATTGTCTTTTCAAAGGAGAAGTTGATAAAAAGTTGTACAGTAATACATCCTAAAAAGAAATGCCAAAAAGGAACCAAATGAAAAAACTTATGAGCAAATATTCTCAGAGAATAATAAAACAGAAACATAATCAAATTAACATAAAGCAAATCAAATCAAGTTCTTTTAATGGCTACCTTGAATTGAAGCCCTTTGCACTCCAAAATGGTCAAAACAAGAGTTTTTTCCCCTACAAGAGGCAAGATTTCCTTTCGAGTTTCATCATCGCGGACCACAATCGCCTCGAATTCAAATTCTTATCATATCTATTTTTACCAAAAATTGTTCAATCCAATTTCCTAAAAAGGGGGATTCCCCAGTTATCAAACTGCTTTCAACCTTCAAAATATCCACAGAATGGGGGAAGAAATGGTAGAGAAGCTCAATGATACTTTGTGACAACTTAAGAACCTTGGCATTACTGTGAAAGTTCTCACTTAACAATTAACATGAACATATAAGAAATATGACCCTTCTCTTTATATTTCTCATCGTTCCAACTCTTTGACTCTAACAAAAACTTGTTGTAGAAGAGGGCCCTTACATCCTGGAACCTAAAATTGATCCCTCGTCCAATTGTCTGCGCCGTATCCCCACAGAAAACAAAACCTTCCTCTACATTCGGGCAGATACCTTCTTTGTAGGTCGCTTACAAAATCAGTAATATCAAACTCTCCCTTGCTCATCTTCATGTTCTCATAGTTTTCGAAGATATCATAGATCAAGTCCCTTTTTCGCACGCTCAAACTTGATCTTCTGTTTTTAGACAGATTGAGATAGTCCTTGCGGCTTATATTACCTGTCTTTGTTGCTTCGCTACCTTTGATATGCGTCATTATTTCAGTGAACACTTCATAAGAATCAAGGTGCTTGATTTTTTTTTATGAGATTTTCCGGGACTCATAGTAGTCCCTAAAATAATTTCCGTTCATCCTTACCATCGGAAGGACTGAAACGACGTCGCTTTGTATTTATACAAAAAAAATCCTAATCTCCAACACGACGTTGTTTTATATTTATTTAAAAAAAACATAATCTCCAATTACCTTCACCAATTCTCTTCTTCACCCTGTTCTTCTTCTTCTTCAAATTCACAATAACAACAACATCATCATCATTGCAAACAATAATTAAACTATCAAATTCATATTAATTTATGTAAACATCCGATAATCATGCTCAAGCCAATATCATAGCAGTGGCAACAATAAATATGCAACAACATCACATCGATCAACAACAAAAATTAAAACATAAGCAACAAAAAGAATAAATGGGGGAAGAAGAGGCAGAGCAGACCGGCTGAGAAGAAGAAAGAAGTAGGGCGCCGAAGCAGAGAAAAGTAGAAGCACATGCACGAGAGGAGGCGCCACGGTAGGCCAAAAAGTAAATTAACGAAAGAGCGCGACAGCGGCAAGAGAGTTAACGTCCGCAAAAGGTTTGCCTTCTGTACTTCTTTTCATCTTCCCTTATCTCTCTGTGAATTAATAAATTATTATTTTATTTCTTCTGAAAGAAAAAAAGAAAAGAAGAACTAGGGATGAATTGGAAAAGGAAAAGGAGAGCATGGAAGGAAAAGGAAAAATAATTGGGGAAGAAAAAGGAAGAAAAACTTTGGGGAAGGAGAAAGAGACCGTGGAAAGAAAAGAAAAAGGGAACTGGGAATGGGAAAGAGAAAGAGGAGCGTGGAAGGATTTGGGGAAGGGGAAGGAGAACTGAGAAAGGGTTGGGGAAGGGATAAGGGGGTGTGAAAGGAAAAGAGAGAAGGAAACTGGGAATGGGAAAGGGGAGCGTAGAAGAGGAAGGGAAAGAAGAAGTGAAAAAGGGTTGGATAAGAGGAAAGGTAAAAGGAAACCGGGGAAGGGGGTCGTATTTTTTTTTTAAATATAAAACGACGTCGTTTTAGTCATTTCTAATGGCAAGGATGGACGGAGATTATTTTAGGGACTACTATGAGTTTCGGAGAACAATTTCGAGGACGAAAAAATTATTTTAGGGACTACTATGAGTCCCGGAGAACAATTTCAGAGACGAATTTGAGTAATTATTAACTTTAAGAATCACTTTAAAGCTCGGGTGCAAGTTCAGTGACTTGCACTCGAGTCTCAAAGTGATCCCTGAAGTTAATAATTACTCAAATTCGTCCCTGAAATTGTTCTCTGGAACTCATAGTAGTCCCTAAAATAATTTCCGTCCATCCTTACCATCAGAAAGGACTGAAACGACGTCGTTTTGTATTTATACAAAAAAAATCCTAATCTCCAACACGACGTTGTTTTATATTTATTTAAAAAAAAACATCATCTCCAATTACCTTCGCCAATTCTCTTCTTCACCCTGTTCTTCTTCTTCTTCTTCTTCAAATCCACAGTAACAACAACAACATCATCATCATTGCAAACAATAATTAAACTATCAAATTCATATTAGTTTATGTAAACATTCGATAATCATGCTCAAGCCAATATTATAGCAGTGGCAACAATAAATATGCAACAACGTCACATCGATCAACAACAAAAATTAAAACATAAGCAACAAAAAGAATAAATGGGGGAAGAAGAGGCAGAGCAGACTGGCGGAGCAGAAGAAAGAAGCAGGCCGCCGGAGCAGAGAAAAGCAGAAGCACATGCACGAGAGGAGGCGCCACGGTGGGCCAAAAAGTAAACTAACGAAAGAGCGCGACAGCGGCAAGAGAGGTAACGTCCGCAAAAGGTTTGCCTTCTGTATTTCTTTTCATCTTCCATTATCTCTCTGTGAATTAATAAATTATTATTTTATTTCTTCTGAAAGAAAAAAAGAAAAGAAGAACTAGGGATGAATTGGGAAAGGAAAAGGAGAGCATGGAAGGAAAAGAAAAAATAATTGGGGAAGAAAAAGGAAGAAAAACTTTGGAGAAGGAGAAAGAGACCGTGGAAAGAAAAGAAAAAGGGTACTGGGAATGGGAAAGAGAAAGAGGAGCGTGGAAGGATTTGGGGAAGGGGAAGGAGAACTGAGAAAGGGTTGGGGAAGGGATAAGGGGGTGTGAAAGGAAAAGAGAGAAGGAAACTGGGAATGGGAAAGGGGAGCGTAGAAGAGGAAGGGAAAGAAGAAGTGAAAAAGGGTTGGATAAGAGGAAAGGAAAAAGGAAACCGAGAAGGGGGTTGTATTTTTTTTTTTAATATAAAACTACGTCGTTTTAGTCATTTCTAATGGTAAGGATGGACGGAGATTATTTTAGGGACTACTATGAGTGTCGGAGAACAATTTCGAGGACGAAAAAATTATTTTAGGGACTACTAGGAGTCCCGAAGAACAATTTCAGAGACGAATTTGAGTAATTATTAACTTTAAGGATCACTTTAAAGCTCGGATGCAAGTTCAGGGACCACTTTGAAATTTAACTCTAAGTCTCAAAGTGGTCCCTGAACTTGCACTCGAGTTTCAAGGTGATCCCTGAAGTTAATAATCACTCAAATTCGTCCCTAAAATTGTTCTCTGGGACTCATAGTAGTCCCTAAAATAATTTCCGTCCATCCTTACCATCAGAAGGACTGAAACGACGTCGTTTTGTATTTATAAAAAAAAAAATCCTAATCTCCAACACGACGCTGTTTTATATTTATTTAAAAAAAACATAATTACCTTCACCAATTCTCTTCTTCACCCTGTTCTTCTTCTTCTTCTTCAAATTCACAGTAATAACAACAATATCATCATCATTGCAAACAATAATTAAACTATCAAATTCATATTAGTTTATGTAAACATCCGATAATCATGCTCAAGCCAATATTATAGCAGTGGCAACAATAAATATGCAACAACATCACATCGATCAACAACAAAAAATTAAAACATAAGCAACAAAGATAAATGGGAAAGAAGAGGCAGAGCATACCGGCGGAGCAGAAGAAAGAAGCAGGCCGTCAGAGCAGAGAAAAGCATAAGCATATGCATGAGAGGAGGCGCCACGGTGGCCCAAAAGCAAATTAACGAAAGGGCGCGACAGCGGCAAGAGAGGTAACGTCCGCAAAAGGTTTGCCTTCTGTACTTCTTTCCATCTTCCATTATCTCTCTGTGAATTAACAAGCTATTATTTTATTTCTGCTGAAAGAAAAAAGAAAAGAAGAATTGGGGATGAATTGGAAAAGGAAAAGGAGAGCATGGAAGGAAAAGGAAGAAAAAAATTGGAAAAGAAAAAGGAAAAAAATTGGAAAAGGAGAAAGAGACCGTGGAAAGAAAAGAAAAAGGGAACTGGGAATGGGAAAGAGAAAGGGGAGCGTGGAAGGATTTAGGGAAAGGGAAGGAAAACTGAGAAAGGGTTGGGAAAGGGGTAAGGGATTATGAAAGGGAAAGAGAGAAGGAAGAAGAGGAAAGGAAAAAGGAAACCGGGGAAGGGGGTTGTTTTTTTTTAAATATAAAACGACGTCATTTCTAATGGCAAGGACGGACGAAAATTATTTTAGGGACTACTATGAGTCTTGGAGAACAATTTCAGAGACGAATTTAAGTAATTATTAACTTCAATGATCACTTTAAAGCTCGGGTGCAAGTTTAGGGATCACTTTAAAACTTAACTCTTAGAATTTTTGATTTGTTGAGATGGAATTTGGTAGAGAAAAATGTATAAATACAGTAATTAACATTTCATAAAAAACGTGTTTTTGTAATTTTTTATTATTTTTAAAATTTTATTATTTTTACTTTTGTTTTTACTTGTATTCAAATTCATAATAATTTTAAACATTAATTAGTTTCATGACATTGATAACAAATAATACATTTATATTCATATATTTAATTTGTATTAATAAGACTTAAATTATAATTATATAATTTTAAATATTAATATTTTAAAAACATGACATTTAATATATAATTTGTTTTATTCAAATTTTTATAACAGGAATAATCTTTATATTTATTCTATTTTTTTTTAATAAGCCATCTCATAGATTCCAAAATTTAAATTTCCACCACACTTTAATTATAACACACTCAGCACACACCTTAATTATAACACACTTTAAATTTCCAACACACTTTAATTATAACTATTTTATTAATGTCAATAAATCAAAACAAAATACATAATCCTTTCCAAATAAAAACACAATTTAAACACATTTCTGAACTTATTCTCTTCTGACCCAAAATTATTTAGTACCTCCTGAGTGCCAATGAACATGTCAAAATTTTTAAAATCTATACTTGAATACATTATTCAAATATTTTAAAGCTATTTTAAATCAATTCAAAATTTATATAATGTAAATATTGTTTTGATCATGTGTAGAAAATAAGTTTAACAAAAAAAATTATATTCCAAATAAATCATATAACATAATCAAATTACTTTCATTCTATTTCTAAATTTATAATATAATTAAAAGAATAAATCACATAAACAAATAAAATGAAACAATATATTACGTGAATGTCTTGAATGGAGAAACCTTAAATGCATGTCTCAAATTATCATTTCTATAGAAATTGAAGTTATTAAGTTAAATTTAGTCTTGCTCTATGTAAATCGAATTAAGTTGATTTGATTTAGCTAGAGTATGTGTAAATCGAGCTTAATAATTTCAATTACCAAAAGAGGAGCGTTACTGCATGTAAATCGAAGCAGTTTCGATTTATTTGATATCGTATCCGATCACGTAAATCAAATTTTATTGATTCAATATATATATATATATATATATATATATATATATATATACCTTTAAATCGAATTCAATAAATTTGATTTATCTATATATATGACTTATATAAATAAGAATAGAACGTACGTTAAATTCTTATCAAAGTATGACTCACAATGACTAATAAAATTTTTTTTTTTGTTCTTATACATTTCAGAGAGACGATTAAAAAAAAAAACATAAGAAAAAATAAAATTTATTGATAAAGATTCGTTAAGTATTTTTATCAATTCTTCTACAATTAGTAACATATTAGATCGGTTGCATAACAATAAAAAATACACTAAACATAAACCTTACATTATCAAAAACTCATTACAAATTTTAAAATATTCGTGCCCTTAATAAAAAATTAAACAATATCCAAAATTTCATACTATATTCGTGCCCCTAACAAAAGTGATGATAATGTAATCCTAAAATATTAACCCTCAATCATAGCATACATACAAAATTCAATCAAAATGTTTTTATCATACATGTTCTAACTTTAATCGAAGAAATCAAATTCACACCGAATCTACTCTCAACTAAATCTAAATACATACAAACACTAACATTTCTAATTTAAAAACTATAACAAAAGTTATAATCGGCTTTTTTATATAAATAAATATTAAGAAAATATTATTTCCGGAAATACGCACCACAGGAATCTCTTCCACAAATGCGCAGGGCCACTTTTTGGGAGACGTCTGCGAAATGGGTTTGCACTTCAACTTCAGGGTGGAGCCAACGAAATGGAGCTGACACTGGCAGATATCACCATTTCGTGGCTACCATCAACGAAATGCAGCATTCCAAGCCCGGCGCACACGAAGTGGAGCATGTTAGGGGAAGCATTGGACAACTAGCAGGGATGTTACCAGTGAGTGAGTTATTGCTAACATCAAAAGACTAAAGCATTGGACAACTTCCAATAGAAGGAGGAATAGAACCTGAAAGCTTGTTATTGAAGAGATAAACACCTCTAAGATTTGGAAGGAATCCTAAAGAAAAAGGAATAGAACCAGCAAGAACATTGTCATGGAGACTCAGCTTCCTGAGTGCTTGAAGCTGACCAATTTTCTCTGAGATTCTTCCACCTAAACCCCTCCATGGAAGCTGAATTGCAATGACTTCACCATTGACACACTTGATACCTGCCCAACCACCAGAACAAGCACCAATACCACTGTCATTCCAGCTCCTCAGAACCCCTTTGAAGTTAATGAACTCATGCTTGATGGCCGTTAAGGCCTGGTAATCTGATTGTGTCACAATTACTCCATAATATAGGTGGCATGCAACAGGTTCAATGGTAGAAGCCAAAACATGAATGAACATGAAAATGGCCAAAAAATCTATGTTGGTTTCTTTACTACTACCCTTAACGTGGAAACCCTTGACATGCCAACTATTGGTTTCTATGAACAAAAGAAACAATCTATGTTGGTTTCTTTTTTGTGTCTATAAACAAAAATTCTCACTTTCTGAGACCAAGTTCAGAGTAGTAGCTAGTTTAGTATGACAATGGAAGAAGAAGAAAGAGGGGTGAAGGAAGAGCAAAGTGAGAGGGTGTGTTAAAAGAAGATGGAGTACGGTTTCTGATGAATGCATGTGATTGAAGAAAAGATGGGGTGTGGGTTATTGTTATTGATTCCTGTGGTAGAATGAGTCAAAGGGTACTAACCCTGACTTGGAACCAATTTGTGACCGCCGCCCCTGATTTCACCAATTCGCGGACGCCAGCCACTAAATGGCTGCTGCACCATTTCGTGTGCGCCGCATCAGAGGTGGCCCTTGCTGCTGTCAGACCCATTTCGCGGGCGCCGGAGCTGAGTTGACGGGGAACTCCATTTCGCAGGCGATGGCATTGATTTGGCCCTGCGTATTTGTGGCATGCGGTGAGTATTTCGGGAATTAATGTTTTTTAAATATTTATTTATATAAAAAAGCCGTTATAATCACTACTCGAACAAATATTTATAATTAAATACTAAAAACTAAATATTGCTAACATTTTTAATATAAAAGTTAGAGAAAATAAATTTTATTTACTCACTTCGTTGATGCTATTAACAATATGGACAACTCCATCCAATCAGTAAATACGATTTGGGTCGTTCTGTATTTCTGGAGTTTTAAATTTAATAAAATTGTAAAAGAATAAAAAAAGAAGAGATGAAGAATATTATACTTTGTATTTCTTAATTGATTGAATTGAATTGTATTATGAAAATAAAACTAAATATATATATAGAGCATTGGCCTTGTTGAATTAAGAAATTAACTAAATTAATTAATGATGACAAACATTATTTTTGAAAAAAATTATCTAACTAATGTTAATTATTTGTAATTAAGCATTGCAAGCCACAAATCAATGCAACAGCCCAATTGGATGAAATTAGAACAAGGATGGTGGACTGATGATACAAACAAAGCCCAAAAGGAAACTAGGCAAGGAACCAACAGGCTGAACTTGATACAAACCCGATCCAAGCCCGATTAGTTCTCTCATTCAAACTCTTCCCATGTGCCTTCACCAAAAGTATCGTACAGCTATCTTGTCTCAATTAGAACTCAGAAAAAGAAAGAGAAACAGCTTAGTCCTTAAGTTGTTCACAGAAGAAGAAAGAAAGAAAAGGTTAGACAAGAAAGGTTGAGATCAAATCAGCAAATTCAAACCAAATCAAGCTTAGGCAAAGGTTAAAGGTAAACCATTTCCTATTGCATACATACTACTTTCCTCTCTTCTTCCCAACACTCTGCAAGTCCGAAATAGGATACAAGAGAAAGATGATTTGTGTTGTTCTCTGCTGTGCATCTACGGTCGCAAGTGTGTCTTGGGGACCAAGTAGCTTCTCAATGGCCAAGATCTGGGTTTACCATTGAGGATATCTGTTTTTTACTTTCCTATGATTTTCGGTCAACTAGAGAATGTTAGAGCCAAAGTTTCTATTATGAGGATTAATGGAAAAAAGTGAGTTAGTGTGTTGTTGAAGCACAAAGCTCAAGAAGTTGACCTAGGAAGAGCAACCCAGCAACATGCAATGAGATAAAAGAAAATTTTTCTTCATTCAGAAGACCAAGGAGAGATAACCAGAGTTTGGTGAGTTGTATTCTGAGAAGAGTTCCCTGAAAAAGTTCCTCTACTTGGACAGTGCTTTCTTTCAAAGAAGCATTCCGTCAAAAATGAAGAACTGAATCAGAGACATGCAAATCTGGTTTATCACATAACAAAGAGGCTGTTGAAGATTCAATCTCCTTCATGTTTTACAGATTGTAATTTACTTTTCTATGTTTATCTTTCTATAATTTCTTGAGTGAAAAGGCATAATGAGAGATCTCAAGTAAAAGCTAATGAGTGAAAAATGGCTGAGTGATACACTTGAGAGAAAAGTCTAGAGTTATTTCAGATTTCTTTAGGTAAGTCTGTGTCTTGTATCTAGTACCAGTGAAGTACCTCTTTCTTAGTTGGGTGAGCACTAAGAGTGAAGAGTTAGGTATTAGCATAGCCAATGTCAAGTTAGGTTAGAACTTGAGTGTGAGAGGATTGTGTTAATCCTGTGGAATTGGTATATGTAATACTTTAACTATAGTAGAAATTCCACCACTGTTGTGGTGGAGACTGGACGTAGGTTGCATAGTACAAGGCAACCGAACCAGGATACATGATGGTGTTAGTTTTTCTCCTATCTGCTCTGTTCTGTTTTCTAATATTCATGAGACAAAAATAAATTATCTCATAAATTTTCGCTGCTGAGTTCAAACAGAATCAGAATTGAAAGTTTGCTTTAAAGGGTTAAGTTTATCATATTAAAAGAAAGGCATAGATTCAACCCCTCCTCCCCTTCTCTAAGCCTACTACAACCTTCAGGCCTAAAAAAGATAAAATCAAATAAAGATAAGATAAGAACAACTAAAGATAAGATAAGATAAAATAATAAAAACTAAAATTATAACTAAATTTATGTATTCTGTTGGGTTGAATTTGTAGACTACAAGTTTTTTTTATTATTGTCATGGGCTAAAATGGAAGAGTAGTTTAATAAAAATTTTTCTCTCGCATGTGGAAGAATTTTGAATTGTAAATCGTAGCAATTGAATTTGAATCCTTATATATAGTACACGTATGGTAAATCAAATGAATTTAGTTTGATTTATATTGGGGAAGCTATATACTAAATCGAAGTATTCGATTTACTGTGTTCTATAACTTCCATAAATAAAAAAATGAATTTATTATTTATAATATAAATTTTTATTGTTTTTTGATTATTAAAACTTTAAATTATAAATACGAAATTACTCAATATATTGTACAGACACTTACTTTAATACTAGAGTATTTTTGGAGGTAACTTACCACCAACTAACCGACGAATCGTGGCTAATTTTTTTGGTAATGAATTGGAGAGGTGTGTTATACATAGTTATGGAGAGGTGGTGTATTTTTTATGGATATGGAAATAATTATTTTTTTTTAATTAGAAACTACAAATCAGAAGCTCAGATTTGGGTAAGAGTAGAAAACTGAGGGTCAGATTTTGGGTAGAGTAAAAAACTGAGCCTAAGTTTTGCGTAGGGATAGAAAACCGAAGGTAAGTTGAGTAAAAAAACAAAAAAAAAACAAAATTCCCCAAATCGGAGGGTCCGATTTACATGTTTCAAAAAAATTTTAATGTTAAAGCACAAATCTAAAGGTCAGATTTGTAAATTTTTATAAAAAAAAAATTAAAACCACAAATCTGAGAGTCAGATTTGTGATTATCCATACAAAAAAAAAAAAAAACACACCAACTCTTCACATTATTCAAAAACACTACCACAATCTCAATAATAAAAATAAAAAGTGACGAATTGTGAGCGCAGCCCCACCATCAGAAGTTCACGTTCAGGTTCACATCTTCACGTTTTATTTTTAATATGGAGGAAGGTGTGGGGTGTAACAGCATTATAGAGAATATGAGTGCTTTTCCTGCATGTGGTGTTAGGAGGCTGAAATCGGACCGAGCGATTTAGAGCAAGGAACTCGGACGGTCCGATTAGAGGAGATCTACAAAAAAATAACTTTTTTATAAAACTCGGACGGTCCGTTTTGATTTAAAAAAAACGGAGGGTCCGTTTTGTTTTAAAGGAAAAAAAAAACAAAAAGTGTAAATGGAGGGTCCGATTTCATGTTAAATAAAAAAAAAACAAAAAAACAAAACTAATCGGACGGTCCGATTTGTGATCAACGAATTTTTTAACAAAAAACTCTAACGGTCCGATTTCTCCCTATCCTACATCTGTGTTTAACACCTGTATATACTATAACCAAGCACAACTCACACACTCCTCCAATATAAAAAAAATTAGCCTCACAACTTCACTCCAAGTACACTGCACCAGCCGACCCTCCGAACTCCCAAACAACTTTCAATACTTCCTTTTGTATAAATATATTTATTTTTAATTTTGGGCGCTATACCTAAAATAAATGAATCCAACATATTTTTTTATTCTTGATATTTTATTTCACTTGCAAATGTTATGTTGACGTTAAAATAAAATTTTAAAAAAAGTTAACTCATTGACCGATAAATAGTTGATTTTATAGATGGACTCATATAATGTCGGATTTTATGGTATCTCACTTTGTTGTGGATCATGGTGGAAGCCAAACCATGCCTTAGAATTAGCCGGTAACCACTTTTGTGACGAAACACGTAGCTCTTTCAAGTTCGCCCAAAACGGAAAAGGAAAAAAGAAACACTTGACAACAAAAGTCTACTCTTCATTAATAATCTCTTGTTGCAAATTAAACAATATTTACATTGAAAAAGTATATTGATTTACATTGCAATCAGAGCAGCATGTTTACACTTTTTCAACCAATAATCGTCCCCGGCTCTTTCAAAACACATGGTAGCCATGCTATAATTATTTTGATTATATAGCTGCAAAGTAGCAATCACAAATGCATCATATATTGTGTCAAAAACCAATGCATAAACAATAAGTTAATTTGCTGTTGTTTATTAGGCTAACGAAATAAATCACAAAATAGAATGAAGGCATGGCCATAATGTAATATAATTAACCATAAATAAGTACCTTAATTCCACGCTCCATCCATTCGTGTGAATTAGTTGAGTAATTCTTCATTGCCTCCAAAAAATATTCCTTAATTCCACTCTGCATTGAGTAATAAGCCTCATTAGGTTGGTTCATGAATTGGACAAGACTTTTCTTTTTCCAATAATCAATCATCGGTCTCGAAAATTCTTCTTTATCTTCACATATCCACAATCTATTCTTACTCCTCGTTACAGCAACATATAACTGCTTAAGTTCAGAGCACAAAACATTGTGCTTGGTTTCATCAAAACTTGCACAAAATACATGCTTTTCCTTCATGAATTGGTATATGACTCCCCATTGCCTCTTCAAGGGTGAAGTTGATAAAAAGTTGTATAGTAATACATCCTAAAAAGAAATGCCAAAAAGGAACCAAACGAAAAAACTTAAGAGAAAATATTTTCAGAGATTAATAAACAGAAAAATAATCAAAAGTAATATAAAGCAAAGCAAATCAAGTTCTTTTAATGGTTACCTCAAATTCAAGGCCTTTGCACTCCAAAATTGTTAAAACAAGAGCTTTTTTTCCCACCAGAGGCAAGATTTTCTCTCGAGTTTCATTATCGCGCACCACGATGGCTTGATTCGCTCCAAACTCAACATTCTTATATCCATTTTCACCAAAAATTGTTTCAATCCAATTTCCTAAAAGTATATAGGGGGCTTCCCCAGTTATCAAACTGGTCTCCACCTTCAAAATGTCCACCGAATAAGGGAAGAAATGGAAGAGAAGTTCAACGATACTTTGTGCCAACTTAAGAACCTCGGCTTTACTACGAAAGTTTTCACTTAACATGAACATATCTGAAATAAGGCCCTTCTCTTTATTTGATTCAAGCGTAAACTTGTTGTAAAAGAGGGCCCTTACATCCTGGAACCTGAAATCGATCCCTCGTCCGATTGTCTGAGCCGTATCTCCACAGAAAATGAAACCTTCCTCTACATTCGGGCAGATATGCTTGAACAAAGCAATCTGAGACATGGTTAGATCCTGCACCTCATCAATATATACAAAGTGCATTAGATCACCTTGGTATCTTGAAGATCTTAACCTTCTATGTAGGTCGCTTACAAAATCAGCCATATCAAACTCTCCCTTGCTCATCTTCATGTTCTCATAGTTTTCAAAGGTATCATAGATCAAGTCCCTTTTCGGCCCGCTCAAACTTGATCTTCTGCTTTCAGAAAGAGTGAGATAGTCCTTACGGCTCATCTTACCCGTGTTTGTGGCTTCAATGCCGCCTTTGATATGCGTCATTATTTCAGTGAACACTTGATAAGAACCAAGGTTCTTGATCTTTTGTGCATTGAAGTGCGGCCAATAGGAGGAATCAAACTTTTCATAAGTCACTTCCTTGGTTGCTAAGAAAGCCTCCCATGGAACTAAACCTTGGCCAAGAGAAGAATTCTTAGCGACCTTGAACCTCTCGAAATATGATCTACCCAAACTCAGATCCAGCATCATCAAGAATTTGCGAAATGTAACCACTAGTGGATATGAACTAAATTGAACATTCAGGAATGAATCTGGCAAATGGATATCTTTTACCGAAGAACTACTTGCTTCCGATGTTCCCTCTTCCCAAAGCAACCTGTACCATTTGGCATAAATATGAGTGATGCTAGTACTGTTTCCTTTTTCTTTCCTTTTTTTTTTTTCAAAATTTTATTCTATTAAAAAATAGATTTAGCTAAAATATTTTCTAAAAACATTGGTTCTTCCTATGTATTGGATGCATAAAGGAACATTTATGTTACATTTTAGATTTAAACTTCACATTTGTAATTATTTTTAGAGAGAAAGATATCTACTCCGAGCTTGCAAGTAATTACAGGCTTCAATTTGTAGAAAGAAAAACCACAAACCTTTCAAACCGAGAGACATGGCATTTCACCTCCTGACACAGTTCAGGACTTAGTGTCACAAATAACTGCCTCAAAACTGGCCTCTCTGTCTCAGCACAAATCTCTTGAGACTTGTCGCAATTCTCAAGTGCACTCGCGCTTCTTTCATATACAAGTTCAACTGCCGAATGGTGCAGTTTTTGGTTACGAATCATCTTGGTTGTTAACACAGTTGTTTTCCCCGTTCCGAAACGTCCAAGTAGAAATGTACTCCGGGGATAGAAGATCACTCTGCGCTGTTCTTCTGTTAATGAAATTGGAAGAAGATCCAAATCTATGGCTTCATGGTCACTGTTGGAACAGTATTTCATTAACAGAAGCCACTCCTTAAACTTTGACATTTCAGCTTCATTTCTATCTTCACATACAGATACTAATTTCTCTCCTTCGTTTCCTTTATTGTTATCGGCATTCTTTAATTTTTGAATGTTCCTTGAGAGCGGCCAGGTTAGAGGAATCTCAATTTGCCTGTTGAGAGAAAGAGAGAGAGAGAGAGAGAGAGAGAGAGAGAGAGGAAGCTTCTTATCATTTTTCTCATTGCAAAAACTTAACCGCCTAAGACAATTGAAACTTACCTGTAAAAACCTTTCTCTTTGCACCGACTGATATAATCTTCAGTGTATGTTGCAAATACATTTCCAAGTCGCTTGGCCAATTTATGAAGATCGTTGGGAGGTAATATGTCCCATATCTTCAAAACCTGCATATAACTCGAATACCTGACTATTTCTATTGAGAAGATCAGATACCTGCTTTCAATTTTGAAACTTTTCAGAATCTCAGATGAATCATTGCTCAATGATTGAACTCGAGTCTTGTTCGGCCTCAATCCATTAGAAAGCCTCTCAAGAAGGTTAATAACTAACTTCTTAGAGTGCTCAGACGGCAGGCTCTTAAACGATCTGAGAAACTTGTCACTGAAGTTAACCTGCAAATCCACACATTATATTATGGAGATCGGAACTGATATGAAGTTTTTTATTTCTTTTTGAAGGAAAGAAAGAGCTAAACACAATAAAAATGGAGTTTATTCAACGTATAACAAGTGAAGAAAAACAGAAAGTAATTAAGTCCAGGACTCACATACCTTCCATCTTGAATTTCTGAATAAGATGCTATTTGTCATAAGCAAATCATCAAATTGATCCATATCTTTTCTTGCATCCAAAATGGCTTTAGAGAATTCTTCATCCTCTTCAGCATTGAAGAAACAGTTACGCTTCTTTACATCAGAGATAATATGCTTCCATACATTTTCATTGTATGATAAGGCCCTCTCATTCCCCAAAATCCATAAACAGTGCCTAGTAAATATAAAAAAATAAAGCAGCTTTTCACAAAGCATAATAACAAAACTGAAACAATATAAAATTCCATAATAATAGAGACAAGATTTAACTACCTAGCCCTTGTGAGAGCAACATTTGTCCTCTGCTGGGATGAAACAAAATCGAGAGGCGTCCTGTTATTTGTTCTAACAGTGGACAGAATAATCACGTCCTGTTCTCCACCCTGAAATCCATCAATTGATTTAACATTCACAGTAAACTCAACATCGTTGTCATAGATTTTTCCAATTTTTTCCTGGATTGCCGCGACTTGAGCTACATAAGGAGACACAATACCAATGCATAGTTTCTCCCTTTTGGCAAGCCATGCTGCAGTTCATACCAGCATTGTTGTTAGAACTTAGAACTCAGGAAACATGTATTTTGTTTTTTGCCAAAATATACAATCTTATGATATAATCTTTTAGACATCTCATAGTAATGTTAGTGAAACTGTGAAAGTACATAAGCAAAAGTGCAACAATTTAGTATAACATGAAATTTTCTTCAGGTTGAGAATAGTGAACTAACATTTATGCAGATTCTTCACTATTGTCGTTACAACTGCGACTTCGGCAACATTTTTTCGGCTCCGACCAGCCGCATCATACTCTTCTCTTCCCCCAGCCACATTTATAAAAGAATAGGGACCAAAGATTTTCCCAGGGAGATATTTCTTGTTGTATTCAATTCTTTGGACATTTGGAGCGTCAAGAATTTTGTTAAAATAGAAATATGAATTCGGAAACGAGCTAATTTTAGGGTGCATCCTGTGCTGCATGCTTAGAAGCTGTTTAGGATGACCAGATATGCTAAGTCTCTCAAATAAGCTTCTTCCAAAACCAACTTCACGAGAGACCTTTTACACAAAGAAACAGAAGGAAATGTAAATTCGCAATTATCATAGCTTGGAAACATAAATTTACTAAAAGAAATATATAAATTTGGTGAATTATATGTTTGCTATGGTTACATAGTTACAAAACTTAGATAATAATTATAAAATCTATACACATAGTGATTGATTTTTAGTGTATAAATAATATTTTTGTTGTAAAAATATAACTAAAATTAAAGTCATATTTTTTTTATTCGACAATATTTTAATTTGATCACACTTTTTATTTTTATCTTTTTAAATTAAAACGTTATCAAATAATAAAAAACGACTTCAATTATAATTACAATTCTACAAAGTGTTACGAAAATCTTATAGCAACGATAACATTTACTATAAATTTTAGTATTAGTATATATAAACTTTATTGCAGCTACTTACAGTACTTTCTACCACCGAAGGTAGTTGACATTCATCCCCAAGAAGGATAGCATGTCTTATTCCTTCAATTTTCATGGCTATGAGCGATTCGCATTCTTTTAACTGCGCCGCTTCATCTATAACCAAAATGTCGAGTGGCTTCATCGCAACAGAATGTAGATTGTACGAGCCAGAAACAGTGCAAAATAATAATGATGCATTTTGCAAACATGACTCCCGGATCGCCTTATCTTTAAAAGATTTTGTAAACGGAAATCTAACAAGTGAATCTCTTGCGACTTTTAAAGCCTCTAGGCATTCATTTCTCTCTTTGCACAATGATTGGTATTCACCATTTTGAAACAGCAAATCTTCAAAGGAATCAAGTGCCTTCTTCAACAAGACCAAGTTCTGATAGAGTTTTTCATACACAACAATGTCCACGTTTACGTGTGTAAATAAGATAGAAATGCAGCGCCTTAGCCGCAATGCTGTAGAGAGAAACTCTCCTCTAAACTTTCCAGTATAATTCCTTTTCAATTCGTAACCATCAAGAAAATGAAACATTTCTCGTAAGCAGGAACTCAGACCTTTATAAGATCCAAAACATTCTGTGAGCTCCTGCACACGATAATCCAAATATATTTCCTCAACTAATTCCCCATCAACTTTAAGTCTTTCATTATTCCCAAACAAGAGAAAGCTCCCTAAAGAACAGAACGTTTCACCAGATTCCGAATCCTTCACAATACTCACAACGCGTGAAGCAATTTCTTTTATGGCAACATTTGTAGGGGCACATACAAGGACTCTGTATTTCATTTTCATCAGAGCAAAGAGGAGTGTGGCCAAAGTTTTAGTCTTCCCCGTCCCCGGGGGACCCCATATCAGCTTGATCTTTGAGTTGTTATTAGTACAGCTGCACCGAATTCCCGAAAGACATGCATGAATGGCTTTCTTTTGGTAATCATTCAGATTCGATAATAACCTTTCTAAAGAACTGTCATCCCTTGACATTTCACTCACAGAGCAGCAGTTACAACTCTCCGCAACCTGCTTCACATCATTCAATCAATTTAGTTTGGCACTAATCTCTTAAGTCAAATTTTCTAACACAATCCGCAAGCAAAATTTTTTTTCCAAAAGAAAAAACACAACACATTAAGGTAGAACTTATTACATGATAAATAATAACAATAAACTTTTTTATTATATTTGTAGAGAATATGAACATTGTTCATAATATTTTTAATGCAGAGTAATATATATTCCACAAATCGTGAATATAAAATATATATTAAAACATCAATATTAACTACTAATATAAAATATATGTTAAAACATAAAATTTATATTAAAAACATCAATTACTTGTACATCAAAATCTGTTACTAAACTCCGTTACTAATATAAAATACATATTAGAATATAAAATATAAAATACATATTAGAATATAAAATACATATTAAAAATGAGTTAAACAACACGAGTTAATTTTAGTAAATAATTTTAGTATAAAAATACCATTTTTGTAAAAAAATATATAAAAACAATAGATATAAATAGTAGCTAATTTAGTCATTTTGTTAAGATAATCTGATAATGCATCAAAACATAAAATTAAGCTTTATTTCTCACCGCCGTTTCGCTTGTGGTTAACACTTGGTTCACTATATTCAAATTCCCATCCATGTGAAGTGCATTCCAAATTCTTCTATTCGAGCTTATATTTGTCAAAAAGACAAGAAAAAGAGACTTATTATACTTGAGTTCGGGATCAATATCACTTGATGCCTTCACCTTAACCTTAAGATTTAAATCTTCATCTTCACTTGTTTTGACTACTGAAACAAAAGTCCACATCCTTGCAAACCTCTGCAAACCATTGACGGTTTCCGGTTTATAATCTGTCAAAATTAGAACATCTCCTGGAAGAATTCTGTACGGCTCGTTAGTACGAAGAGTGAATCTGTTTTTCCATTCCCCAATGTTCAAATTGTAGAATTTTCTTCCAAATTTCTTATCATTGTCAATGCTGTTCACTTTTGCGAATGGAGCGTTCTGCAAGACCTCCATACTCGAGCATAGCTGCGCTCGTGTTTCTTCTAATAACGGATATACGAAAGATCCAATGTAATTATTTACCGATTTAAACGAGAGCTCAATCCTGTCGACCTGGATATACACCACACATCAAAATCGAGGTATAAGATAAAGCGTCATTTAACATTCTTAAGTTAAATATGGAGGGATAGTAATTGTATAGTACAAAAGAACACAAACCTGAGTTTTGTAGAGTTCTTCATTGAGAATATCATCAATGGACCACGAAAGAATCGTATCCATGAAGCCATAGTCATTGTTTATTCTTACTCTGTTCTTGCTGCTGCTAGAACTAGTCTCAGCTTCCATTGTAATTTGTAACCACTAGAGATCAGATTACACCCAATGTACTGAAGTAGCAGTAGTGTAGTATTATTCTACGTGATCTTTAAATAACTTGGTAGTAAGAAATGGAAGCATAGTAAGAAATAAAAAGGCTTTTTAGATTACACTAACAAGAGAGAGAAAGCTTAAGTTTGAAGAACTCAAAAGAACACAGTAAGAGCACCTACAATGGTGAGTTCCTCTTTCACTCTTTCCTGACACATAGGAATTCTAACCATTGGAGGAGATAAGGAATGAGTTCCCGCACAGGTCTCAAAGTGAGGGAGTCCCTCTAAGCAGGGACTCAAATTAACCAATAATAATTTGTCATTTGACAAATTATTTTAAAAAAATAATAATATAAAATCTGAAATAATTAAATAATTATATTAAATAATGAAATAATAATTAAATTAGTAATAATTATAATAAAAATTATATTAAATAATTATATTTTTATTTAATTAATAATTTATATTAATTATTTAAATAATAATTAATTAGATTAAATAATTAAATTTTTATTTAATTAATGATTTATATTAATTATTTATATCATAATTAATATTAAATATTATTTATATTATTATATTAAATTATAATTAATTAAATTTACTTATATTAAAAAATAAATTTAATTTTTACACCTTACAAAATAATTCTTAGTTGAGTTAGTTATTTTTATTTTTAAAATTTAAAATGCTAACGATATTATTAAAATTAGCAGTTGTAAACATAAAATTATAAATTAGTGTAATCCACAATTATATATTGTGTATTATTGTTATATATGAATTTATTTAATATTAATATCTTTTAATAGTGAATTATTTTTAAATTTATAAATTTAAATAATATTATTAAAAAAATTAATTACATTAATTTTAAGTATTTTAATTAATTAATTAAGTGGGACTACAACAGGGACTAAAGTTAGTTCCTCCTAATAGAGAAAAGAGAGATGCTTTGAGTTCTTATTTATCATTTATAACGCAAAAACTGATGTGTAGTTACTTTTTATGACAGATGTGCCATAAATAGGAACTGAGATGAGTTTCCTTCCAAAGATGGTCTAAGTATTTGTGGTTCTTCCAACAATATTCTAAGTGATGTCTCTCTGTTTCTCTTCCTTCGAAGAATTTTGAAGGGAAACGCAGGGAACTGTTTAACTTCTTCTACATGTGTTAATAATTAATTGGATTAACGGATGGCTTCCAATGTCAAAAACTACCTAGTAATAATTAATGGTGATTAATTTTTCATTCATCATTTATTACTTTATTAATTTTTTTAATAAATTTTATTTTATATTTTTATTTGAACGAACTCAACGAAGCATCAAGAATAGATGCTTTCAACTTTTTTTCCACATTTGAGAGAGTAAATGTAATCTTTTATCATTAATTTTATAAGTGAAACCAAGAATAAATATAAATCAGAGAATAATGAAAAGTTAGAGTTCACATTTTATATTCTCGATTTTTTTTAATAATTAAGAAGATCCATTTCCATAACGCATCATCTCTTTCTATTTGGACAAGTGTATTTTTCATGGAGAAATGTTAGAGACCAACAAATTTTATAATTTGTAGCAATTAATTAGTTATTATTGATATTTTTAATGGTATGAGATTTTATATAATGATATAGAATTACTCATTTTTCTTTTACTGATTAAGTGCTTACTAGATTTAGATTTACTGATTAATTGCTTACTAGATTATTTAGATTTAAATACAAGTACTGATCCCTTAAATTTTCTCATTCACAGGCAATGCATATGAAAATTAAATGAGATTTTTGTAATTTGACATTGATTTTTACTTTAAACTTTATTTATATCACCATTTATATAATTATCAATATTTTATCATAATTTTTGCTAACTTATTAATTTTTTTAATTTCTATTATGGTAATCTTTTACTGTAGGACATAAATTCGGTATGAAAAATTTTTGGAATGAGCAACTTTTAATATTTTTTGTTATTATTTGGTTAATATATACAAATACTAAATTATCATTTTACTAATTTATGTGCGTAAATTCTGAAAAATATGGATGCAAATTATATTAATTCATGCATACAAATTATATTAATTTATGTGTATAAAATTTTAATAAATATAAGAACAAATTATATACTTTTTATATGCAAAACATTTATAAATATAGATACAAATTATTGCTAATTAAGTGCTAACAAAAAATAATAATATTTACTGACTACATAATATTGTTTATTCGGTATTTATCACTTGTTCTATATATGTATCATTTGTTTAAAAATTACTTGCTAATCATAAATATATTATCTTATTTTTCATTCGTTACTTATTTTTTGTGTGAAAATAATAATAATAACAAAATAATAATAATAAATAATATTTATTATTATTATTATTATTATTATTATTATTATTATTATTATTATTATTATTATTATTATATACACTATTTTAACTTGTACCCCCTAAAGTAAGGGAAAAAAAATTCTTGAAAAATGTAATTGCATTTACCAAATATTTACAATTTTATAATACAAATTTTAACTTTTAAAAATATTTCTACATATTTCTAACAATGCGTAATTATAATAACCTTTATTTTTCTTGAAGTAAATAAAAAAATTTACTCTATATTTTTACAATTTACAAAATGACTAACTCATTTAATTAGTTTGGACAACACTACAACAACATAGCTTATTTTTTAGGGTTATATATGCCAAAAAAAATTAAAAACAGTCAAAAAAATAATTTTTGACATTAGTTTAACTATCAAAATATGTTAATAAAAATTTTGTCAAAAATAGTATTTTTAACATAAGTGATTGTGAAGAAAAGTTTAATCTTATTTTGATAATTATTGGCCGTCAAAAATAATTTATTAAAAAAATAAAAAATATATTTTTATGATATTTATTAATTAACCTTTAAAAATACTATTTATTTTGATACTTATTAACCATAAAAAATTTTCAAAAAATTTTTTTTATAATTATTAACTGTGAAATATATTATATGAGACATTTTTTGACAATTTTTTATCATAAAAAAATCAATCATATTTTTTTGACATTCATTATTATAAAAGTTAAGGCTTCATCTATTATTAATTTTTTAAAGAAAAATGACTATAATAATAGTTAAGGTTTCAAAACATCTACTATTATATTATGAATATGCTTTCACTTTATCGTATATAATCATCGTATAAAATCAAATAAGATCTTTGCAATTTTAATCATTGATCTTGATTCAAAACTAGTATAAATAGCATTCCTTATGTAGTATTTAACAAGTATATCAACAACAATTAACATCAAATACGTACCAAAATCAATACTCAATATTATAATATCATATTAATATTCTTTTTTGTATAGTGCTATATGAATTGTAAATCTCGGATAATTTATAAATAACTAATTAATAAATTGATTATTATTTAAAGAAATTAGAAAGTTAAATTTTATATTTTAATGAGATGAAATTAATTAAAATATAAATTTTGACATTAATTTTAAAAATTTTGGCCAAAAATTGAGCCAACAAATCAAATCCAATCGGATCGAATTTAAACCGAACCTATTGGCCCAACATATAAATAGAAGGACTTAGCCTTTTTCTTCCTCCCATAGCCATTTCATGCTGAACTTGGCATAAAGGAAACAAAAGAAAAGCCTAAACCCTTGTCTAATTTCAAATTTACATATCTTTCAATCCGGAGCTCCAATCACCGTATCATTTGGGGTTACGCAATTACCGCATCGAACTCTACAAAATTCATCGAACAATTTAGTAAGTACCTCACTATTTCTTACTCAGCATTTTTCCTTGTAATTTCGAAAATTAGGGGTTTGATTTTGAGAGATTATATGATTTTGGTGTCTTAGGACTGAATTAATCTTGGAGACTCACTGGGTCTTGTCTCAAATGATAGTAGGTAAGGTGAGAAAATATCTAAACCCTTGTCGTTTGCTCAATTATGTGAACCCTGGTTATTAATTTGGCGAATTTCATGGAAATAGATTGAATTGTGTTGAATTTAGTGTTGCATTGGCAAATTGGAGTTTGTTGGAATTGATTTGGAGTCTTGGAAGCTTGACATTCGGTGTTTTGAGTTTAGGGAAGAATCGGCCAATGTATGATTTTGATTTCTCATAGATAACGTATAATGTAACGTGAAAACTTAGTCTAGTTGACCATAGAATAAGTTGAACTATATGCATATGTGGGGACTTAGTGATTTCTAGTGAAAATATTGAGTTTAAAATAAATATGTAAATGTATGATAATTGATGATGGTGGTGATTGATGAAGTTTGACGAATGATTATGAGTTGTACCATGAATTATGGATGAACTATGTTGTTGTTGGCTATTAGTTGTTCGGTGAAAATTGATAAAAATTGAGTATTGAAGTGTTGTGGAGGGAGAAAAATGGTTATGGAATTGTTTGTGTATTTAATATTGTTTTGGGTTATGAAATTTTGGTTTTGAAATTGAGAATTTGGAAAATAGAGGCTTTGAACTCTTTTGGTAAAAATATATTTTAAACGAACTTCGGTGGTCCATAACTTGAGCATCGGCTTTTAGATTTGAATGAAATTTATTTCAAATTAAAGATGATTTCAAGAGCTTTAAAACGGTTTATAGTTTGTGAAAATCAAAGTTTTGCAGAGAAAGTTATGAACGTCGAAAGTTAAGTATAGAAAATTGATTTTTATGATTTAGCATATTTTTGAGAAAAAGGAGGAGCTGCGTATGCGAGCATGCACATGTGACGCGAGATTCACTCATTGCCTGGATATCTCGTGTATGCGGACATGTCCCTGCGTACGCGGACCTGTTAATTCGAACGCTCGCGTACGGGGGCGGCACACGTTACGCGAGAAGTTCCTTCTGTTTTTCCATCTCGCGTAAGGCGGCTGAGATTACTAGGTCGCGACCTCCAACCTCTACGTGTAATTCTCTTGTGTCACACACATCATGATTAGGATAACAGTTAAATAATTTCCTTTAAACCAAATATATAAATTTGAAACTTAGAATTAATTTAAACTCTCATAATGGGCCGCTAACCGCTCGTCAGCAAATCTCTCCTTGTTGGCCTTTAAAGTATGAGTATACTTGAAGGTCTCTGCCAGTGTCGCCTCACGATCCAACGACTTAGACTACAAATTAATATATCAACCAGCAAATGCGCGTTGGAGGCAGTGGCACTATTGGTTCCACCGACAATACTGCTAGTGGGGTACAGCCAGGGGACCACGACGATGACGACAATTATCGAGATTTGTAGGGGTTTTATTTTCTTATTTGTCTACTTCATTGTATTCTACTTCTGCTACATTTTATTGTATTCAGACCATTTATTTTTAATAAAATAATTTTTTTATTTCTACTAATTTTATATTTTTGCTAACAATTTAGTAACAAGAGTTCTAATTTGACTAATAACTGTAGTTTAACTGTGCCAAAAAAATAAAAAATACTACCATAGGATTGTAAATCCGATGGTAATTTAGTGCCTAAACACGTAAAATGCCGCCAAAGTTTATCCGACGGTAATCATCAACTCACTCTCGATAAATCCATTGGCAATATCGACTGAAAATTTGCCAGTAACAAACTTCGGAAGAAAATAATCCAGCAATAACCAGTTTTTGGCGATGTTTATACCATCAACTCCAGGACGACGGTAAATCAAGAAAATATTTTTATTTCTGCTAATTTTATATTTTTGCTAATAATTTTCTAACAAGAGTTTTAATTTGACTACTAATTGTGGCTTAACTATGCCAAAAAAATAAAAAATACTACCGCGGTAAATCTGACCATAATTTAGTGCCTAAACGTGTGAAATGCCGCCAAAATTTATCCGACGATAATCATCAACTCAGTTTCGACAAATTTATTGGCAATACCGACAGAAAATTCACCAGTAATTAGTGTCGGAAGAAAATAATCTAGCGATAAGTAGTTTCTGGCTATGTTTATATCGTCAACTCTAAAACGATGGTAAATCTTATAGTAAAATTTTTACTGACAAATTTATTTAATAAATTCAACAATAAATTTAACGGTATTCAGCATTTTTCTTATAGTGACAAGAAAATTAAAATACTTCTTATTGAAATAATTAAATTTGTTGCTTTTCAAATCCTTTTCTCTTCGTAGTTTTTATACAAATTTTTTATTTCCTTCTCCTCTAGAAAACATATCTTCCATCTCCTCAATCACCCGTTTATTATTTTCTAAACATTATTCCTCTAATTGCCTCGCCAATTCTTTCAAAACGGAACAGCTCCTCATGTTTTCTAGTTTCATTATTATTATTATTATTATTATTACAAAACATTTATTATTTTTTTTTGTCAAAATTAGAAATGAAATTTAAATTTATAATCTCTAAGTAAATATGGAAAAATTATACCAATAAAAATATAGCTCATTGGCATTACAAAACATTCATTTGATATACTCTATTCATGGTTGATAATTGTAAATCTAAAAAATCAGTTTGTATTATTAACATACCAACAAAAGTAATACTATAAAGGACATTCCCTAAGAAATTGAAGTTAGGGAATAAAGTAAAAAAAAGAACTACAATTCTTTGGAGCATAGAGAGTGAAGACTTTGGAAATTGGAAGACAGTGAAAGAAATGGCGTACTAAGAGAGAGAAAGAGAGTGTTTTTTTTTCTCTTTGTTAAGATATGGAGTCTCCAGGCTTTGATTCTTAGTTTTTTTATTTAAATAAAATAAAAGAAGATCGAATTTATTTGATTCCCTTCAATAAAAATCGAAAACGTAAATTTCTTAAATCAATTTATATATAAATAGTGCGTGGTTAATATTTGTTAGATATTATATTATTCATCACATCTAAGAATAATATCTAAATATAGAGAGAGAATGAGAGAGAGAGGGAGAATGTCGGTGGGAAACATAGTGGGGGATAGTCTTAGAAATTCGATGGGACATAGAGAGTGAAGACTTTGGAAATTGGAAGACAGTGAAAGAGATCGCGTACTAAGAGAGAGAAAGAGAGTGTTTTTTTCCTCTTCGCTAAGACATGGAGTCTCCAGGCTTTGATTCTTAGTTTTTTTTATTTAAATAAAATAAAAGAAGACCGAATTTATTTGATTTCCTTTAATAAAAATCGAAAACGTAAATTTCTTAAATCAATTTATATATAAATAGTGCGTGGTTAATATTTGTTAGATATTATATTATTCATCACATCTAAGAATAATATCTAAATATAGAGAGAAAATGAGAGAGAGAGAGGGAGAATGTTGGTGGGAAACATAGTGGGGGATAGTCTTAAAAATCTGATCAAAGATCTTAGAGTTTGGAATCGAGAACAGTATCAGCGATTGGAGACGGAGTCCTTTTCGATCTTCTTAGATAACCTTCCAGAGGACATCTCAAAGAGAGAACTGTTTGAGCTCTTCCGTTGGACTGGACGCATAAACGACATATACCTTTCTCTGAAGCAAAAAAATGGTAGTTTGTACTTTGTACATCTTTGCGTTCATACGATACACCACGAGGGGAGGAGCTTTGAAGGCCATAACAGAGATGAATCGTATGAGACTAAGAGGTAAGGTTGTGTTTGTTGGGGAAGCAAAATACAGGAGACTGTCGGATGCTAATGGCACAAAGAAGATACAGGAAGGAGGGATCGCTCGAAGAGAAAGTGGTCGTCAGCCGCAAAAGGAATGTGAGGATGATCTGGCTCTCCCAGCTAGTAGTTCTAAGGATGTGAGAAAAGATAAGAAGTTGCGAGACCCACATGGGAACGGATGGACAAAGAAGCTGGAAGTGGCTGTGGCGAAAGAGAAACTGATAGGTGAAACAACAAAGGTCATTGACTTTGGGTTGTTACAGGATTTGGTTGCTAAGAACTTTCCACAAGTTGTTCAGGTACGAGAATTGGGAGCGTACAAAGCCTTGCTGACGTTTGGCAATCTGTTGATTGCTGAAGAGACGTACACGTTCAAAATGAATAGCCTGCTACAAATATTTCATAACGTATGGAGGTGGGACGAATCAGAGAAAAGTGATTCTTGAAGAGTCTGGCTAGAGTGTTACGGGGTCCCATTACATATTTGGACAGTGGATACCTTCAAGAAGATCGGAGGCCAATGGGGAGAGGTGGTTGGGTGTGATAGAGGGACGGAATCATGCGCCTCGTTTAGTGTCGAACGTGTACTAATTGATACTTGTGTTATGGATGTGATCAGTGAATGGGTTCATATCACTCTAGGTACCAGTGGACTCAACCATCTTGGTAAAAGAGGTGGGACAAGAAGTCTACAGTTCGCAATGTACTTTGGAAAAAAGAGCGAACAAAGATATAGTTTGCGTTCTTCAAAATAACGAAACAGATAGAGCTCTTGATGTTGTTGCTACAATGTCGCCTGACCTTACAAAGTTGATAGGCTATGGAGATCAGGCAGCGCTAGTGGTTACGGAAAGGGTACGACGGGAAGAAGAAGATGAGGATAGATTAGTAATTTCAGAGTCAATTTTGAACGAATGGAGTTATGACCACTTAAAGCTCAATCAAAGAAATTCGGTTAAGAATCAACAAATTTATGGTCATATTAATGGCTTGGCAGATTTTATGGGATTGGGAGAGAGTAATGAAACTGATTCGAAGCTCACAATTCCGTGGAGCTACACCTACGACCAGAATGGGCTGGAAAGAAGAAAGCCCAGTGGAACATGTGTGAGAGATAAGGGAAGGGCTACCAATGCCATTAAACACAAAAAAACTGTGTTGGGCCAAGGAGGCCCAAAATCTACAACAGTCCGGAGGGTGAGAACAGGAACTTGCTATACTGGGCTAGACCAGGATGCCGTGGGTCGGGTCGGGCTGCTCCAAGGAACGCGCCATGAGGCTGTGGGTCGGGCCAGGATGCTCCAAGGGGTGGGGTATGCGAATGTTGATCCATCTGCACCGCTAAGGAAACCACGCACACTGGAGACTGATGGCAGTGACTTCGGAAAACGAGAAGGTGGAGGCGGCTGCATCTTGCACGTTGCAGGAGATGAGGCACGGAGTAATGCGAGAAGGTTGGAAGAGGGTGACCTGGGTGAGTGGAACGGCTCTGAGCGCGAGGAAGAAGAAGGTTGTGCTGGATCCGTCGGGGGGAAAACCTCGAGGCGGAGGTTGACTGACGGAGACGTCGCCCGGTTGCCTGCTGGTTGTGCGCCGGATAGGGGCGGCATCGTTGGTGAGAGGAAGGTTGCAGGAGGAGATAAACCGCTACGGGCAGGGGTTTATGGGTTGGAAGAAAACGCTGTCAGGGTGGAGGGGGCTATGACGGGTCCGGAGGAGGTTCAAGGGGACGATGAGGGGAACGGACATAGTAACGATGACTACCTTGAAGTAGTTGTTGGTGGTAATGCAAATTCAGGGAAGCCAGGCTTGGGAATTGATACGGCTAGTGACAGGAATATGCCGGTTCATAATGTAGAGGAGGGGTACGGTGATAGAGGCAACCATAAAGGTGAACAGAGACACGCCAATGATGATGAGGACAGTAGTAATGAGTATGTAAGTTTGGATGAACAAATGCTGGAAAACTGGAAGACACGGGAGCTAGCGAAAGAATCTGGAGCAATGTTGCTTAATGAAGAAGAAGACATTATGGCTATCCTCCAAGAACAGAATGAAGAGATTGCTCAAAAGAGAAGATTGGCAAAACAGAAGGCTAAAGCAAGATGAAGCAGACCCAAAAAGCTAAAAAAGGTGTGTAATTATAATTCAAAATGATTATTAGTTCATGGAATATTAGGGGGTTAAGGGGTGACGGAAAGTTGAGAATGGTGAAAGAACTTAAGAAGAAACATAGGCTGCATATGTTAGGTTTGGTAGAGACTAAAAGACAGTTAGTGACAAGGTTTGATGTATCAAAAATTTGGGGGAACGGATGCGTGGGATGGGAATATGTGGAGTCTGATGGTGCCTCTGGTGGTTTGTTATTAATGTGGGATGATGGGTTCTTTAAAATGAGAAATTGCTATAAGGGTGAGCGATGGCTGTATGTTGAACGGGTACTGTCAGAGAAGTCTATTAACTGTGCTTTCTTCTTGGTTTATGGTGCTCACACTAGAGATGAGAAACGTGTTGTGTGGGAGGAGCTGAGTTACGTGGCTGGTTTATGTCCAGGTGCCTGTTATTTTATGGGGGACTTTAATGAGATTGGACAAGTGGAAGAAAGGCGAGGTCTAGAAAGCTTACCTTTGTCGGCACAGGACTATAAGAATTGGGTACATGACATGGGTTTGGTGGACCTGCCAATTTCAAACCGTAAGTTTACATGGTTCAGAGGACAGTCATGCAGCCGTATTGACAGAGCTTTGGTTAGTTTGGAATGGCTTGAGTAGGGCTGGAAATTCATACCCTACCCGCGGGTACCCAATCCGGTCCAACCCGTTCGGGTAGGGTAGGGTAGGGTACGGTCCGGGTATGCCTGCGGGTAGGGTAGGGTACGGGTTTAGGGTATACTTTACCCTACCATACCCGCACCTCATATATAATACATATTTTATAAAAATTAGGTATATAGGGAAGGAAGTGAAAGTTAAACCTACAACCTCCCTTATGTAATGACTTACAATAAGTGAACAACTACTAAACTAGTTAGTTAATTTAGTAATTTAGAGCATTAGTTTTTTATTTTTTTAAGTTATTAATATGTATAAAATTTGAAATGATTGAATTTTATATTTACTTTGAAAAAATTTGATATTTCTGCGGGTAGGGTAGGGTAGGGTAGGGTTTAGAACTTTAGGGTGCGGGTAGGGTTAGGGTTGAGTGATTCTCAACCCGCAGGTAGGGTAGGGTAGAGTTTTAACAAAATTTTCAACTCGCGGGTAGGGTTAGGGTAGAGTCCAAACCCTACCCTACCCTACCCATTGCCAGCCCTAGGCTTGAGGCATTTTTGGAGACTCGTTTGAGAGGTGGTTCACGGGGGTTGTCAGATCACTGCCCTATCATCATGGAAGAGAATAGACTAAGAGATGGACCGAGGCCGTTCCGAAGTCTGGATTCGTGGTTTACTCATGAAGGGTTTCTAAGGATGGTTAAGGAGGAATGGAGTGGGCTGGGAAAGATACAATTCACCGATAAACTGAAAGCGTTGACGATTCCTTTGGGGAGATGGCACAGAGACAAATTTGGTGATATAGACAGGAAAATTTTGAAGTTTGAGGAAGAGATTCAGAAGATTGATGACATGGTCGGTAATGGGAGTTATGATGAAACAGTGGAAGCAAGAAGGAAGGCGTTACTTAAGCACTGTGAGAAATGGTATGTGAGGAAAAAATTACATTGGAAGCAGATGTCAAGGTCGAGGCTTGCAAGGGACATGGATAAAAATACGAGATACTTCCATAACTTAACTTCGGCGAGATGGAGAAATAATAGGATTGATACACTAGCTATTAATGGAAGATTGATAAGGAATCAAGCAAGGATTAAAATTGCCATCAGGGAGTTTTACAAAGAATTATATCATCAAGAGAGGTTCCCTGAGGTGGGGTTCAGAGATGGTCTGGTGGAAAGGATCAGCGAGGAGGATTCTCTTGCTTTAGAGGTGCTACCGTCACCTGAGGAGATTAAAGAGGCAGTGTGGGATTGTGAATTGTCCAAGGCCCTAGGATGTGACGGTTACAACATGAACTTCATAAAGAAGTGTTGGAATGATATAGGCTCAGACTTCACGGCAGCGGTGTTGGGTTTCTTCCAATCTTCCAGGTTGCCGCTTGATGCTAATGTCACATGGGTGGCGCTGGCCCCCAAGTTTACTGGTGCCAAGGAAATCAAAGATCTGCGTCCGATTAGCATGGTGGGGTGTGTATATAAGGTAATCTCGAAGATGCTGGTTAGGAGAATGAGAGGGGTTATGCCAGGGTTAGTAGGCGAGACACAGAGTGCTTTTGTGAAGGGTCAGAAAATTTATGACGGGGCTCTAATTGCATGTGAAATGGTTCAGTGGATCAAACAAAGAAAGAGGAAAGCGGCAATAATAAAGTTGGACTTCCAGAAAGTATACGATAGAGTCAAGTGGAGTTTTTTAGACCTTGTATTGCAGAAGATGAGTTTTGGTCGAAGATGGAGGGGTTGGGTGATGGAGTGTATCAGCACGTGCTCTATGTCAATGTTGATAAATGGTTCGCCATCCAAGCCGTTCAAGATGGAAAGGGGTCTGAGACAAGGGGATCCTCTGTCCCCATTTCTCTTTGTACTTGTTGTTGATGTCCTACATAGGATGATTGGAGAAGCTGTGAGAAACGGTCACATATCATCGTTGATGGTTGGGAGGGATCATATTGAGTTGTCACATCTACAGTTCGCAGATGATACTGTTTTGTTCTGCCCTCCGGAAGAAGACACAATCAAGAACTACAGGAGGTTGCTTAGATGCTTTCAGTTGATGTCAGGTTTAAACATTAACTTTGATAAATCTAGCTTGATTCCTATTAACTGTGATGAGCAGTGGGTACAACGTATGCGCGGTGTGTTGGGCTGTAAGCAAGCCAATCTACCTGTTAAATATCTCGGTATCTTGCTAGGAGAAAACCCAAGGATGATGAAGACGTGGAAGCCAGTAATAGACAAAGTGGAGGAGAAACTTAGTCTCTGGAAGGCCAAGATCCTCAATAAGGCCAGTAAGCTAGTACTTATCAAATCAGTGTTAAATAGCCTACCGGTTTATTATCTGAGCCTCTATAAGATGCCAAAGGATATTGCAGAGAAACTAATTTCGTTGCAGAGAAGATTTCTATGGAGTAGAGAGGATGGAAAGAGTGGTATGGCTCTGGTTAAGTGGGAAGTGGTTCAGGCCCCCAAAAAGTTAGGTGGGTTAGGGATTGGGGATTCTATGATAAGAAATTCAGCTCTTCTATTTAAATGGTGGTGTAGGTTCTCTAAAGAGGAGTGTCCTCTGTGGAAGAAGGTAGTATGTTCCTGTAACAACCTGAATCCAAATGAGCTCCTGTCCTCTCAAGAACTACCTATCCGAGGTGGTCCGTGGAAGGATATCTGTCAGCTACAATTCAAGAGTTAAGAAGTCAAACAAAAGATGCTTACCGGGTTGTCCATGGAGGTGGGTGATGGGAGACGAACTCGGTTCTGGGAGGATGTCTGGATTCATGGAGGTTTTTTGAAAGACCGCTTTCCAAGGCTATTCTCGGTTTCAAACCAAATAGGATCAATGATAGGGGATTGTGGGTTTTGGGATGGGCTAGATTGGATATGGAATTTTCAGTGGAGGAGAGAATTGTTCCAATGGGAGTTGGATCTAGTAAACCAGCTTCACCACACTTTGAGGCTGGTCAAACTTGATCTTGGGAGAGAGGATAGAGTTGTATGGAAGTATGATAAACAAGGAATTTTCTCTACTAACTCATTTATGCAGGTGTTGCAGGTGAAAATGGCTCCGGAGGATATACATAGCTATAGCTTTACTAGGACCATTTAGAAAGGCCTTGTCCCACCCAGAGTAGAGTTGTTTGTCTGGTTTATCCTGGTTAGCAGGGTTAATACGAAGGAGAGATTGAGTCGGCTTGGGATCATTCACCAACAAGATACTTTATGTGTTTTATGTAACGGTAGCGTTGAATATGGCCACCACCTATTTCTTGGTTGTAGCTTTGCTTGGTAGGTATGGTGTGCTTGGTTATCATATGTTGGAATGTAGTGGGCTTGTCCAGGTGCAATAAAAGACCACTTCCAGAGTTGGACTGAGAACTCAAGTACAAAACAGGAGCGCAAGAGATGGATGGTGTGCTTCTGCGCGATCATTTCGAACTTATGGCTGGAACGGAACCGTAGAATTTTTCAGAACAAAGGAAAAGGGGTTGAGGAGATTATCAACATGTCTGCTTTGAGCTACAAAGAGTGGTTAGGTGTTGACTCTTTCTGTTATTAATGGCAATGCCGGAGATGACAAAGAGGTATCTACAGCTATGTTTGTTCTGTTTATTTATTTTTAATATTTAGTTTCATACTATGCTCCTGGTCCCTATGCTCCACTTGTTGTGTTGAGTTTTCGTTCAAAAAAAAAAAAAATGACTTATGCATAAATAATATTATGGAATAGAGCATAAATTGTGTTAAGGTATAGGATGTCTCAAGATATATATAAAATATAGTAAAGTATAAGATTTTATCTTTTTTAACCTCAACCAGCGTAGATTAGTACGATTTATATGTTATTAGCAAATCTATCCCAATCTAGCACAATTTATGTTTAATATCCTAGGTCAGCTCTCCTTAACACGATTTATATATATTCATCACTTACCTTACATAATAATTTTTTTATAAATTTTATTTTATAATCATTTTTTTCTAACAACAACTTATCTCTTTCTATTTTAATTTAATTTGAACATTAGTTAATTTAAATTAAAAAAATATTCACCTATTTTTCTTTACTTTTAATTTTCAGTAACAATAAATTTTTTCTTTATATAGTACTTTCAACAAGTTAGGTCAAACAAAAATTAAAATATGATAATTTCATTAGTTTTTATATACGATATACTAATTTTTTTTAATATGTTCATAATATTTAATATGGAGTACTATATTAAATATATATTATATAATTAATTATTTGAAATACTATATATTTAATATGTTTATAATAATAAATATTAAATAATTAATAAAAGTACTATTTTATAATAAACATAAAAAAAGACAGAGAAGTTTACCCAAAAAAATATGGACAAAAAATTCAAAAATAAAAAATATTGAAATACAATAATTTAATGACAAAAGAGTATTTTGTAAAATTTTGTGAATATTTATATACTATAGATTTATTTATTTTAAAAAATAATATGTATACATTATATATAAACCAATTATTAAATAAGTAATCATATATTTAAATACATTAAAATTATTTTTAATTTATATCATATTGTAATTATTTTTTATTTTATTACAATTTTTATTATTTGTTTATAAAAAATACTTTATTTTATGATAAAATTTTTGTAACGGATTATATATTTTATTATATTATATTTTATCATAATATTTAATTTTGATAAAAATACATCATTTAATATTAGTATAATATTAATTAATTAATTAATACATTAATTTTTTAAAATGTAATACTATTTATAATTTTATATTAACATAATTAATTAAATTATTTTTAATTATTAATTATATATAAAAGAGTGGTATGTTGAAAAAAAAATTAATAAACCATCTCTTTATTGCTCTGGATACATAAAATGTTTTGTTCCACTACTAATTGTTGCAAAAATACTTGATACTAATAAACTACAACGTATTAATTAATAGTCCTAGGATATTGAGATTTATAGATTTGCACATAAATCGTGCTATATTAGGATAGGTTTATTAGTAGCACGTAAATCGTGCTAGTCTATGCTAGTTTAGACTTTAGATCGAAAAAAAAATAAAATCTTATGTCTTATATTTTTCCTTTTTATATACATGCTCTATATTCTAATATCATTTATGTTCTATTCCAAAATGCTAGTTATACATAAATTGTAATAGGGTGTAATATATAATACAATATTTAATAAATATTATTTTAACACGATTTATATATAAATTGATTTAAGAAATTCACGTAAATTTAATCATCTTTTATTTTATTTAAATAAAAAACCTTAATTCTTAATTAAAAAAATTTTTTTGTGACAATGAAATGATTAATTACGAGGAACAAATTATTGCATTTTTTCCCTTTCTTAGTAATCCCTAATTATTACATCCCACCTCAAATATATTTTATTTGAAAATTTATTTTATTTGAAAATTTATTTTAAAGTATGCTAGTTTTGTTTACTTTAATAATTATAATTTAATAGTTTAATTTTTTTAAAACAATTGATACATAAATAATTATAATTTAATAGTTTAATTTTTTTAATATATAAGATAAAGGTACTAAATTCAAATATTTATAATAACTATTGTTGAATTATTAATATTTAGCCAGTGAGTACTAAGATTAGTTAGTTCAAAAGCATCTCCCTCAAAAAAATTCGAGTTAAATACCAAAGTGGTCCCTGAAATTCACAAAATGCACCGATTTAGTCCCTGACTTCCCAATTGCACTAATTTAGTCCTCCAGATTGAAAAAATGCATCAAGGTGGTCCCCCGCATATTTTTCGGCCAGATTCCTTACCGCCGGGAGTGACGTGGCGAATGAGTGCCACGCTGGATGAACGAAAACGACGTCGTATTGGGTTTTGGCGCTAAACCCATTAATAGACGACACCGTTTCAACTCAGCATCTACAAAACTTTCAAACCCCCTCCCCCAATATTCAAAGATCACTTCATCTTCTTCATCTCCTGCGAACTGAAAGCATCAAACCCTGGCATTCTAGACTCCTGGCGTGACTTTTCGAAGTGAAACAATCTAGAGTTCAGTGGAACCTCTTCATCGTTGGCTGAAGATCGGTGAAGGAAGGAGCAAAGATTCTGCGTGGAATCTCCTGTGATAGAGGTAGGCATGCAGAATATTACATAGTATTTTTCTGTTCTACGTAGTGGTAAGGTATCGTACATTATGGATTTTACTTGGGAATTTGGTGTAGATTGATGGGAAACCATGGATGCTATGTTAGTGGATAGGGTTTTTGAATTGGGTGGTGCGGGTAGGGGTAATCGGAATACTCTGTTTTCAAACCGAAAATATGGGCATTTCTATAATGGCATGGTGACTGAAGTATTTGTTAGTTAGGGATTTTGGAATATGATCTGTTGTTGATTGTGGATTCTATATTTAAGTAAAAATGTTGTATATTTTTTTTTCGATACAGATGGAGAAGTTGCTGGATATAATGTTCCATCATGGTGGAACGTTTAAGAAGAATGCTGATGAAAAGTTGGTTTACTCACCTGACAATAAAGCTTGCTTAGGTGATTTAGATGAGGATACACTTGATGTCTTCTTCATCAGGAACTATTTCAAGGAGTTGGGATATGACAAGGTAGTTGAGTGTTGGTGGCTGGTTCCGGAGAGGAGCTTGGAGGTTGGATTGAGAGCTCTGACCACTGATGATGAATTAAGGGAGATGTGCTTCCATGCACAGATGAATGATGGCGTAGTCAATGTTTATTTCGAACATGGAGTTTCGACACCTGAACTGTTGGAGGGGAAAGAAGATGTGCTGTGTCTGGATTATATTCAACAAGAGGAGCCTGGTGGTGAGTTAAACAAGAAGAACACCCCTGAGGATACCTTAAATGAAATGCCACATGACAAAGCTGATCCTGACCCAGTTCCTCCTACCCCAATCCCCATTCCAAATAGTCCAACTGCAATCCCAGTTCCTGCTAACACTCCCATCACAAAACCTATGCATGATGACACCAAGTCTATGGCTGATCATGAGAACCCCAAACTCCATCATATATCCAACCCAAAACCCACTACAAAGCCCAATACAACCCCAACTGTCAAGCAGAATCCAAAACCCAAACAGAACCAGAAGCCCAAGAAAACTCAACCAAAGCCCAAGCCCAAGATTACTTCCAAAACCAAGCCCAAATTTAACCCACCTAAAAGAATCACAAGATCTCAGGCAAGGGGACAGTGGAGTACTAACAAAGGAAAGCAAACTTTTCATGTGGATTTAACTGGAAACAGATCCAGTAGTGATGAAAGGAGTTCAGAGGATGACTCTTATGTCCCTGTGCAGGAGGCCAGCTCTAGTAGTGATGATGAATTGGTTAAACAACCAATTAGAAAAGAGGTCAAGAAGGTTCAGAAGGCCTCAGCCATGGCCAAAGGAAAGGAAAAGATGTATAAAGACACTATTATGCAAGATGATGATGCAATTGTGGCAGGCTTATCTGATGTAGAGGTGGACCTTGGTTTTTTAGGAAGTCCAGGAGGGGGATTTATGTATGATGCTCTTGACCTGGGTGCAGAGTCTGATGGTGCCAACTCTTGGCACTCGGAGGAGATGAAGACTCCTCCTAATTCTGAAGATAAATTGGAATCTGATGGAGAATCGGATGAATTTCCAATCTTCCAGGAGGGACAGAGATTTGGTGAGTTGCAACTGCAAGTGGGAATGAAGTTTAATACTAAACAAGACTTTAGGGATGCTGTGCGAGAGTTTACCATTCAGGAGGGTAGAAGGATTAAGTTTGTATAGAATGACAATGTGAGGTGTAGGGCAATGTGCCAGGTGGAAGAGTGCTGCTGGGTTGTTTATGCCTCAAGGGATCATGAGGACACTTGTTGGCAAATTAAGACCTTTTATGACGATCATACATGTCCGAGAGAGAATTCTAATAGGGCTGCAAACAGAGCTTGGCTGGCAAGTAAGTTGGTCAAGAAGGTTAGAAAGTACCCCAACTTCAAGCAATGTGAGGCTGCAACATACTTTAGGTCTAAGTGTGATCTCATACTGCATAGAAATTCATTAGCCCGAGCCTTGGCTGATGCAAGAAATATTGTCTACAGGGATGAAAAGGCATAGTATGCCTTGTTAAGGGATTATGCTGAAACGCTGCTAAAGACCAATCCGGGATCCACTGTAAAGATTGGGGTTACTCCACTGCCTGACGGCCAAGTAATGTTTGATAAAATATATATCTGCCTGAGTGGTTGCAAGAACGGGTTTAAAGCTGGTTGTCGACCTTTAATCGGTCTCGATGGTGCATTTCTGAAGACGCAGATTGGGGGACAGATATTATCAGCTGTCGCACAAGATGCAAATCACCACATTTATGTGGTTGCTTGGGCTATAGTCAACATTGAAAATAAGGAGAACTGGAAATGGTTTTTGGAGTTACTCCACGAAGACTTAGGAGACTATAAGGCTAACGGGTGGTGTTTCATTTCTGATATGCAGAAGGTTAGCCAGTTTATATTGGAAGCAAAATGTATATTAGTTCATTGTATAAACTATTTGATTCTATGTTTTATTTGGTATGGATAATTGCAAGTTGCTGAAATCACTTGTAGTATGTGTGAATATTCAGGGTATTTGGTTAATTAAGTAGTTTGATTTGTTAGGTGGTTTGCTTAGTTAGGCTGATTGGTTATTGATTATTTAGGGTGATTGCTTATTGATTATTTAAGCTGATTGGTTATTGATTATTTAGGGTGGTTGGTTATTGATTAGTTAGGCTGATTGGGTATTGGTTATTGTTTGGTGTCTGATATATCTTTCCATCAATTGCAGGGGTTGATTTCGGCTGTGGAAGAGGTCATGCCACAGGTCCACCATCGTTTCTGTGTATGGCACCTGTGGCGTAACTTTAACAAACAGTGGAAGGATCTTGAGCTGCGGAGACTCCTTTGGGATGCTGCAAGGTCGACCACCTTTCAAGATTTTATTGGCAACATGGACAAGATCAAAAGAGTCAGTGAAGAAGCATGGACATACCTTAACAAGTGGCCTAGGCATTCATGGACGAAGTCTCAATTTAGCCACAGGCCAAAGCTGGATAATATATGCAATAACGCATGTGAGGTATTCAATGCAAGGATCAAAGAGGCTAGGAGCAAGCCAATCATCACACTGCTTGAAGAGGTAAGGATGTTCGTTATGAGGTCCATTGCAAAGAACAAGATAAAGTTGAACAACCACATCGGAAAACTTCCTCCAGTTATTCAGAGCCGGTTAGAAAAGGTAAGGAAAGAGTCAAAGAACTGGGTACCTATATGGACTGGGGATGAAGCCTATGAGAAGTTTGAGGTCCATGGACAACCAACAAACATGGTTGTCGATCTAGGCAAAAGACTTTGCACCTGCCAATTATGGATGTTAACAGGTAATTTTTGTTACATTTACATCTAATTCTGTTTCTTTCTATTTATCTTCATTTGCATTATCATTAGATTCATTTTAGTGTAATTTTTACCTGAACTGTTAACTAACATGATCTGGACTTGCCTTGCGTTCTGTTTGGTGTGCTGTAGGCATTCCCTGTGTCCATGCCTGTGCTGCTCTTGCACGGGTGAACAAAAGACCAGAGGATTTCTGCCACCCCTTGGTCACAATGGATTCATACACGAAGACCTACGAACATTATATCAATCCTCTTCCGGGTCAATCCATGTGAGAAAAATCAGCATATAGTAAGCCCCAGGCTCCTAACATCAAACGGAAACCAGGAAAGCTCACAACCAAAAGAAGAAAGGACGCTGATGAGGGTCCTAGTGTAAACAAGAAAGCTAAGCAGACTGTTACCCTAAAGAGACAGCTCAAGCCATTCACATGCACATATTGTGGTGTAAAGGACCACACCAAGAGGGGATGCAAATAGAAGAGAGCTGATGAGCTTGCTGCTGCTCTTGCGGCTGCAGCAGCAGCTGTGGCAGCTTCAAAGGACAAAGTTGCTGCTACTGGAAGTACACCTGCACCTGAAGCAAGCAACAGTACCAATCCGGCAACATCGGCAGCTGACATTCCACCCCCAGTGTCTGGACCGCAAGCTGAAGAGGTTGAATTATCCCAACCAAGCTATGGTAGAACACAAGATGAGGTATAAAAGGTCCCAAATGATTTGTTGTTTATAATCCTATATTTAACTCCCCTTTTCACAGTAACTCATTTAACTTATTACACTTCAAGCAGGCACCACCACCACCAGCAACAAGGCCACCTATGTTACCAACTAAATGGAAGACCACACCACAACCAGTAACTACTTCTGTCGATCCTATGCAAGGAGCAAGTGCAGCCACATCTTCAAGGTTGGCAAGGTTCATGAAGATGGTTCCAACACCACAGTTCAAGGCACCAAGAAAGAAAAACCCTTGATTGGGATGATGTAGCAGCTGCTTTAACAATATATATGGGATTTGGGCATTGGTTGATATTTTGGATTTTTTGTTATTTCTCTAAGGGAATGGCTCTTATGTAGATTGTATGGTTTATTTTAATTTTCTGGTAGTAGATAATTTAACAGAGTTTATGCTTGAAGGTAGCTGTTTCAGTCTGTTTATCCTTATGTGGACAACTACAACTATGTTACATTGACAATGTCTTGTTTATAATCTACAAAGCTACTATTATCAATTTACATCTTATGTTCATTCAGTTTGGTTTCTATTTTTGTAAAATCTATCTACAAATAACACACCAATAAGTTAAACATTTCCCATACATTCATTAACAGATGCTTTCAAACACAGTTCTTACACTTTTCTCATCACAGGTAAAACAAGTTCTTACATTTTTAACATCACAACTAAAACAACAACTAACATAGAAAAAAAACAACAATCCTAACATTTGTATCATATATTTCTGGGTCCTTAACTCAGCCTCCAAATTGCCAATCCTCAAAGCAAGACTGATGCTCACTTCTTCATTGTTGTATGCAGCAGTGTCTTCCAAATTTCCTTTATCATCTTCTCCAATGTCTGCCCATCGAAAGAAGCCACACTATTTTCTTCCACTACTCTGTGAACATGAAATTTAACTGTTACCATCAAATTAGTCAGCAACAAATCTTCATGAAACACTCACGTTGTAATTCGGGCATCCAAAGAAGGACTTATTTGGGTGGGTTTCCGTTCCAGACCATCGGAGCACAGGACGTTTCCCACACCCGCACCGCTCTGGTACTCGCGTGCCTCTACTCTGACTTGGCCTCCTTGTGCTTGATCGCATAGAACTTCCCTCTCCTTCATTTGCACGTCCAACCATCCTCCAACCAGCAAAGCAATGGGTACGAGAATGAACAGGAAAGAAGAAGAAGAAGAAGAAGAAGAAGAAGAAGAAGAAGAGGAAGAAGAAGACGAAGAAGAGAAGAAGACGAAGATGTGCTGCGCCATTTCTGAGTTAGGGTTTAAAAAAGGAATCAGGGACAAAATTGGTGCATCAAGTTTCATTTGCCACATCATCCAACCGTTGGACACTCCAGCGTGGCACTCATTCGCCACGTCACTCCCGGCGGTAAGGAATCTGGCCGAAAAATATGCGGGGGACCACCTTGATGCATTTTTTTCAATCTGGAGGACTAAACTAGTGCAATTGGGAAGTCAGGGACTAAATCGGTGCATTTTGTGAATCTCAGGGACCACTTTGGTGTTTAACTCAAAAAATTCTGGGTCCAAATAAATTTAAATTTAATCATCAAAGTCAACATTATTTGATATCCCATAGAATACCATAGAAAAAGAAAATTATACTTTAACCACAATTTTGGATCTTTAGTTTTTTATATGCAACTCTGATAAAATTAGAACAAAATACTTGCTAGATATATTTATCAATTTAAATATCATTATATGTTAGTATATCTAATTTAAATAGTTATTTAAATATTTTAACAAAATTCTGGATTATATGTATAAATAATTTACTATATACAAAATTTAGAGTTATTTTTGTCAGCATATTTAAAAAATAGAGTAAATTTTAATAGTTTACTCTTTTGAAAAAATAACTAGTCATTAAAACTTAAGTTCTTCACACCATTGCTAAACATAGATAAGAGGAAATAAATTCTTTGAGGTGTAGTAATGTGTCACACATGTATCTTTATTCATGTGAAGCAAATCAGTCAAAGCAATATCTGTTTGTTTATGGATAAATGTTTTTGTCATTTACACCATATACTTTTTCTAATTTATTATTTTTGAAAATTATTTAAAATGATCAAATTTAAGTCTGAATTACAATCAATCATCTTCAGTTGTGCTGTTTTCCATATATATGCCACTTCTATGTTGCCTATAAGTACCATATCTAAGTTGTCTGCTATGAATTTGACTGGTTTATGAGCAAGTGATACTTACAATTTTTATGTTAGACATGCCGTGAAACTTTAACCATTTTAATTGTTGGTGATGAAGTATTAGAAAATATTAATAGAAGATTGCAATATGGCCGTCAAAGAAAGAATCTAATAAATTTTCTCACAAAATAAAAAATAAATAAATTAATTATGTGTGAATAAAAAACTCAAAAAATAATACTACATATCCAAATTTTTTTGTTAATAAAGCCTATCACAAACATTAGTTTAATTTTATTTGTTTAACTTGATTAAATTTAATTTATAAAAATAGTTGGATGTGTAACATTACTCAAACCGAAAATAATCGGATTATAAAATAATAAAACTCAAAACAAACTAATAAACTGAGACAACAGAATTAGAATACTTTAAATTGATTGAAATAATTAAATTTGTTACTTTTTAAATCTTTTTCTTCTTCATACTCAGTTCGTAATTTCGTATACAAGTTTCTTATTTCTTTCTCTTCTGAAGAACATATCTTCCATCTCCTCATCAATCATCAGTTTCTTATTTTCTTATTCTTCTTATTGCTTCGCCAATTCTTTTTGAAAACCGAACACCAACTCATGTTTGTTTGTTTCATTATTCTTATTATTAACTTAAAACTTCTCTTTCTTGCATCATCGCTCTCCTTTAATTTCTTTCTTTTTTTTTCCTACTAAACAATCGATTGATAATATACTCCATTATTCATGGTTTTGAGATTGTAAATAAAAAAATAAGTTTTTATTGACATATATACCAACAAAATTGATGCTACAATAATGGGCATCATATCCCCTAAGAATTAATGTTAGGAAAGGTTAAAAGAAAAGAAAAGAAAACAGTGGAAAATATAATAACTAACTGAGAAAATAATTTCAAGAAACAGTTGATATCCCATGCATCAGCGTCTTCACTGTTCTTGTCTAGTTCTCCCCAGAAGATTCAGAATCTTGATCCATGTCATCATCTTCATCAGTATTGAGTATGGTGATATAAAGGTTGACACCAATCTGCCACTCACGCAAGTTATCCATATCAAACTCAGACTCATCAATGATCTCCCTTGCGAACTTGCATATGCCAGGAAGAATTCGATCTAATATCTCAGGTGGAATTGGAGCCGCCGAAAACATGTCTCGCAAGCTCTCTCTGTCATTCATGCTGAGTTCCATATAACGATACAACTTATGCCAAGGAACCAAGAAGGAGGTGACGTCATCAGTGGTGGATGATAAACAAGAAAAGTCTTCATCAGCAAGGTGTGGCTCAGAGGTTGAGTTTCTGTAGGGTTTTGTAAGTTGCAGAAACTGATTGATACATCGAAATCTGATGAGGAAGTTATCATCAAGAAGTGTTTGTTCATACTCCAGTATAGGCGTTTTGGATGGTTCTCCAGAGTAGGTGAGTTCCGTCGAATAGTTGGCAGTCCTCATAGCGATGGAAAGAGACGAAGAAACTGAATCGATGTTATTAAGAACTGCTTCAGGTTCTTTCCCTCATTGCCTATATATATATATATGTGATGATGACCAAGATTGATATAGGAACATTAATTATTCTGTGTTTTAATTACATTTACTAATGTAACAGAATAACAAATTAGGAAATTAGTTTGTTAAAGATATGATTTCGTTTTGATAATTTTCTTGAAATGTATCTCTCAACTCTTAAGAGTATTATATATTATTCTAATTAAAAATTAAATAATTAATTTAGGGCAAATTAAATAAAGCTAATCACACTAAATCCCATCGCACTAGTAAATAATGTTTCAAAACCATATAATCACATGAAAATAATCAAGAAATCATATCTTTAACCACGCACACAACTTTTTTTTAAATTTAAGATTTGATTTATAAATAAATCATATTTTATTTAATTTTCAAAAATATTCACCGTGTCTGTACAAAAGATAGCATATTATGCGACTAGCGAGTGAAGATGACTTATGACTCATCACCATCATTATACTGCAAAGGGAGAGTTAATTTCTTCAAGGAATTTTAATTTTTCAAATTCTTGTTAATTTGTTTTTTCCAGCATTCTGTAGCTTTTTTTTTTGTTTCCTTTATAACAATAGTTCTTTACGGAGGTATCTGTAGCATTATTTCTGGATTTTTTATTTTTTATTTTTTTCTGCTTCACCTCGAAATTCATGTCCTTTCCCAAAATGTTCCAATCTGTCAAATTTTTTTGCATCATCACATCACAACCGTTTGATTTATCTACATCTTGTTTCCTTGGACCTCAAGAAATAGTAAATACTAGAATATGTCTGTTAGCTTCCAACTTCCTACCCAATATTGTTAGCTCAAATTGGTAGTCTAGCTTTAGGGGCAAAAAAAAAAAAATAGTAAATTAGTCTTGAACAATACTACTGTATAAATGGATAAACATAGGGGGAAAGTGTAAAAAGAAATTGAATAGTATTTTGGTGATTATTATAATAGGATAGGACGTGTAAGAACAAAAGATGTATATTACTAAATACTTTTAATGTTTTTTTTTTTGTGAAATGGGGTTCACATAGGATGGCAAACTCTCCAAGACGTGGGATCCTTGCGAGGACTGCTTCGAATGGGATCCGACTATGGAGAAATTTTTTTGTGGAGATAGGAATGGGGGATAAAATTCTCCCAAGGCAGACGTGGGGATCCGAGTAATCCCCGTCCGAGGAATGCTAGGGTCAGTAACTTTGTAATTTGTAGCCATCAAATAGTCATCAATGATGGTTTTAATGGTGTGAGATTTCATCTAATGGCTCACTTTTCTTTGCTGGTTACATGCTGAATTTATCAAAGTTGTTGACCCCCTAAAATTTTTCATCTCCACCCCGTCCCGCTAATCCCCAAAATTTATAAATTTACTGAATTGTCCTTAATAGTTTATTTCTTATATTTATTTTTTAGTCATTTCATATATATATATATATATAGAAACTTAAAATTTTTAATCCTTATTTACATAACCCTTCTTCAATTCAGAGTTCCCTAACGCTATTCATACTCCATCCAACCTCTCTGCAGCCACTCTGTCGCTACTCTTCCTTCTCACTGCATCGTCACACCTCACGGTGTCATCACCTTCATCGCGTCGTATCTCTATTTGCGGCGTCCCTTTCCGTAACTCTATCGTCGTGTCCATTTTTCTCTCTGTTGCCGCGTCTCCCACCTCGTCCACTATTCTGTCCTCTGGCTCGCTGTTGCGTCCCCTCACTGCGTCATTTTGAAAGAAGTCACTATCTTGTCGTTAAGACTTTTTGTATAATAATAATAATAATAATAAAAACAAGTATATCACGGTAAAAAAGGAAGCACGTCACCAAATAATTTATCATCCGAATTATATATGAATCAAATTGATAATATGAGGGTTAACACTACAAAAATCGATAACAAGGTTAGGGACTCACAAAACCTTTCTTAAGATCATAGAAAAAAAAACGTTTATATTTGTGTGATATATAAAACAATTATCATATTATTATTATTATTATCACACACACATATATATATATATATGTGTGTGTGTGTGAGAGCAAAAAAAGTCCAACTGTTTTAAAGTAAAATTTTCTTTTAATATTTGATTAAATGTTCTTGTATTTAGTTTTTTTTTTTTTGCACTTCCTCTTAGTTAAAAATATAATCATTATAATTTTTTAGTTATTATTGCTAGGGGTGTTTACAGATGGGATATGGCTGAAATTTCGATCCAATCCGCATTAAACTTATTAGATCAAATTCGATATTCGCATTTTTTATGTTTGGATCAGATATCAAATATATCCATAAAATAAAAAATATTAAAAATTTTTATTTTTATAAAAAAAGTCAATAATTTTTTTTTTACTTTTGTAAACATATTTACTTCTATTTGATTAGAGTGTGGGTCCGATTCGATCCAATCCGATTATCTTACAGATCAGATCATATCCTCAAATTACAGATCAGATATGGATAAATACTGTGGATTTATATGGATATAATCTAATCTATGAACACCCCTAACTACTACTATAGGTTCATTGTTGCAAAAGAATACTTCTTTTATTATAAACCATTATTAGATCTTAATTACCATTAAAACAACTTAATTGTCAACAAAGAGATAATACTTATTGGTCTCTGAATATAACTTCAAAACAGAACTTTAACTTATGTAGTGATTAATTTAAATGAGAATCAAATAAATCAAAATTCAACATAATTTTTATCAATGTTTTCAAATTCAAAATTTCTATACCAAAATTAATTAGGATTTTTCTTTAAATTAAAAATTTAATGAAATAGTGACTTTAATTATCTTAACCAATGTCCTAATTAATTACTTTTATGTCTTAAAAAAAACTGTATATGAGAAGAAAATAATTAATTTGTCTACTTTAATAAATAGTTATTTTACTAAAATGAAAGAAACTATTTTTTTAGAATTTTTTAAGAACTAATTAATATTATATATATTTTGTTACATTACATTTAGTTATAAAAATTTTATTTATTTCTAATGCTTATATTAAAAATAAAAAGAAAATTTAAATTAATGAATCTTAATATATAATATATAATAATATAGTAATTATTTTATATATTGTACGAATATAAATTAATTATTTTTTTATTTATAAAAATTTTAAGAGCTTGTTATATATATATATATATATATTTTGATGAATGTGATATATTTTTTTATGTAAATAATCTTTTAAATAAAATCTAATAGTTAATTTATTATCTTTTTTATTTTAGTCCAAATTAAATATTTTTTATTGTTTTTGAAAAGAAAATCTTTTGAGAAATTTAATAATATGTGATGAGGAACACCAAATAAATTATACAAAAACCAATTAAAGCACAACATGAAAATATCTTAAAAAAAAACGTTTTAGACATCTTTATCTAAGTGGCCTACAGGAGGCATAAGTCATCTTAACTCGCTATCGCATAATATGTTATCTTTTGTACAGACACGGTGAATATTTTTAAAAATTAAATACAATATGATTTATTTATAAATTAAATCTTAAATTTGAAAAAAAGTTGTGTGCGTGGTTAAAGATATGATTTCTTGATTATTTTCCTGTGATTATATGGTTTTGAAACATTATTGACTAGTGCGATGGAATTTAGTGTGATTAGCTTTATTTAATTTGCCCTAAATTAATTATTTAATTTTTAATTAGAATAATAATACTCTTAAGAGTTGAGAGATACATTTCAAGAAAATTATCAAAACGAAATCATATCTTTAACAAATCAATTTCCTAATTTAAATCAAATCTTATTCTGTTACATTAAATGTAAGTAAAACACACAATAATGTTCCTATATCAATCTTGGTCATCATCAAGCACGCAGTTCTTAATAAGATCGATTCAGTTTCTTCATCTCTTTCCATATCGCTATGAGGACTGCCACCTATTCGACGGAACTCACCTACTCTGGAGAACCATCCAAAACTCCTATAATGGAGTATGAACAAACACTTCTTGATGATAACTTCCTCATCAAATTTCGATGTATCAATCAGTTTCTGCAACCTACAAAACCCTACAGAAACTCAACCTCTGAGCCACAGCTTGTTGATGACGACTTTTCTTGTTTATCATCCACCACTGATGACGTCACCTCCTTCTTGGTTCCTTGGCATAAGTTGTATCGTTATATGGAACTCAGCATGAATGACAGACAGAGCTTGCGAGACATGTTTTCGGCGGCTCCAATTCCACCTGAGATATTAGATCGAATTCTTCCTGGCATATGCGAGTTCGCAAGGGAGATCATTGATGAGTCTGAGTTTGATATGGATAACTTGCGTGAGTGGCAGATTGGTGTCAACCTTTATATCACCATACTCAATTCTGATGAAGATGACATGGATCAAGATTCTGAATCTTCTGGGGAGAACTAGACAAGAAGACTGAAGACGCTGATGCATTATGGGATATCAACTGTTTCTTGAAATTATGTTGTCTGTTAGTTATTATATTTTCCACTGTTTTCTTTTCTTTTCTTTTAACCTTACCTAACATTAATTCTTAGGGGATATGATGCCCATTATTGTAGCATCAATTTGGTTGGTATATATGTCAATAAAAACTTATTTTTTTTATTTACAATCTCAAAACCATGAATAATGGAGTATATCATCAATCGAATGTTTAGTAGAAAAAGAAAAGAAAAAAAAAATTAAGTTTTATTAGTTTGCTTTGAGTTTTATTCCTGTGTAATTCGATTATTTTAGGTTTGA